>NW_013525247.1:583900-686212 GCF_000836215.1 Papilio polytes | reverse complement strand
AAAAAAAAAAAAAAAAAAAAAAAAAAACATACGGTCGAATTGAATACCTCCTTCTTTTGGGAAGTCGGTCAAAAAAACGACTTCCATTGTGATAGGACATGATGCAACATTTTGATACATATCCATTAAAAACGTCCTAGAATATTATGTCCTTAATATAAAAACTTTGTTGTTTATTACTTGAACACACATTTAAATAAGACAGAAATAGCCTATAGTTTATAAGAGAAAAAATGTAGTTTATTTATCTACAAGAAACATACCACGTAATTAGAATTTTAACTCAATGACATTATTAGTACTCCCATCATTTAATAACAAAACGACACTATGTTACGTCGGTTAAAAAAACAATTCATGTTTCTCGCCGCTTTTCTTTTTATATCCCTTCATTTGTGTTCTCAACAGAAAGACAATATCTGAATAATGAAAACTTATTACGTAATCACATAAAATGAAAACAAGAAAATTTTTTGATTTCATGATTACAACGAATGAAATTTCATAAATAAATGAAGTGTTTACAAATATATTCCCGATCGACACTTAAAATCAAACACAAAGCTTTTAAATATTTGATTTTGGGTTTTAATAAATCAAACATGCTCATGATTTTCAACTAATTACAAAACAGTGAACGCATTTCATTTTTCACTACAAATTATCCATTGACGATATGTCATTGTAAAATAATGAAGTGGGTGAATTCCGAATGTACGAGTGTACTCGAATATTGTACTGCTACTCGAACATTAATATAACTTGATAGCTTCAATACGAATTCCACAAACAATATCTCCAAACTTGAAATAATCAGTTCACGTACCGCGTGTACGACGTATGGAGTTATTTACACATCCCTAGCTGTGACATTGTTCTTACCGCCAGTGCGCATATCTTACTAATATTATAAATGTGAAATTATTGGATGGATGTTTGTTAGAGTTTGTAGCCTAAAACTGATCGGATCTAGATGTAAGTCTCGGGCACAAGCTAGTCTTTTTATATGAAAAGGGGAAAATCGAACGGCGGGAACACCGAGGCGATCAATAACGCCCATGTATATCTATGAGAAACTTTTTCTTCATTATCCTAATGTACTTTAAGACTGGGATTAATTAGGGTAGTAAATTAATCCACCTATTTATCTAAAAATGAAAAAAAAGTGTAATGAAACGCTAACCTTTTTATTGCGCCTTAAATATTTTTAAATGTAAGAATAGAGTTATTTTTTTCTAAAAAGACGAGAAGATTTGTACAAATACGTACAGCACAAGGCTTTTATCTACTTAACTAGGTATCCAAACATGTCCTATGGCACGAGGACAAAATGAAAATCAGCGAAATCGACAAAGGGGGTCTAGGCGTCGAGGGGGTCGAATGGGAGGTGAATCTAAATTCATGGCTACTAACATGATTAGGGCTGCGTTGGTTTACGCGAGCGCGCATTTTCGTTAGATAAAACGCTCTATCCGGGTAATTGTTTATCGCTACATTAATGTGCCCGGTTCGAAAGGATCGCGGCGCCGGTTCATTGGGAAGACCGTCACGCCAATGTGCCGTTGAAACCGGATTATATTTTTATCCGTTAATGGTAGATGTGAAATTGAATCAGTATAAAACCAAGCTTTCAGAGTTACAGAATACATTACATTCAGTTTGGCTCTTATTGGAATAAAAAATTTAAAAACTTAAAAGCGTTCCTCTTTTTTTTTAATTAATTGGGATTTTGTTGTTAAAATGTTGTAATATATAGGTATACTATCGTTTGCCTGTGCTTTTAATGGATTAAGAATTGGGATTTCATTTATAAAATTTTAAATAACTTTTTAGTGCCGCATGTTTTGAAGGCGGAAAATCCATATCGTCTAAGCGATTGAGACAATTGGAAAGCAATTCGTTAATAAATACAACGACCGCGACCGGAAGTCTCCCAATTATTATTGCGCGGGATATTATCGATCTCTGGCAATAGCACCGGATGTTGAACTATTAGGATGCTCCCACGTTAAGCGGCAAGCCTTAATGCTGTTCCTACTGTAATTATATTCTAACTGGGACATTTCTAAATTGTACAATTGTCTGAAAGCTTCGCAACTTTTGCTACTGTCATATGCATAGCCTTATTGCTCTTAAGTTGACAAACACACGTTATCTATATTTGGATAGATATAGAATGTTTGCGGTGATGGTTAATAGTACAAATTTCTTGTCTAAATTTATTTGACCAACGATGTGCTACGCTGCGAGCGTAGCACCATGCTACGCGAATAAGACGAATTTAATTATAAATTTAAATGCATAGATTGTGACACGACCAACGCAATACTTTATTTCTCTTACGAACCAATATTGCTTAGTCCTTTTTTATTTTCATAGTCGTAATACGTAGAGTGTAAAATCATTATTCGAATGTGGAATAAAATAATTTAATTGCAGTTGATTAGCATCCTTGATAGCAGTCGTAACGTTATTTATTTGTGATGGTGCACAACGCGCCGAGCGAGAATCCTCTGACAATTTCTAATAATTGCAGCTTTGCAACGTGAGGTAAATTACGTATTTATGAGTTACATCCGCGTCCGACAATATTGGGGAGCCGGGCCCATTTTGCTCCTTGCATGAATATTTTATTGACTTTGAAATATAGTCATTTTGGATAACATTGTATCGGACACGAGTTCTAGGGGAATATTTAACAATATCGATGAAGTTTGTCACTTAGTAGAGACGGATGTTGAAGCCATTTTGTACGCGTTTGTAACCTATTTGTTGCGACAGAATATTGACACTTGGAAATTAACACGCGTTTTGAAATTATTCAATTGTTTTTTTTTAATTTTGTATAAAATCTCCGGAATATGACATCGGCGCCCTCAAAAATACCAGTCAAATAAAGCGAATTCATATAATCTCATAACTTAGGTGCCACACTGATGATTTAATGCTAGGAACTTAAACTTGTACTTTAATATACGCATGTATTCTTCTGAATTTCTTTTGATCTAGTCATTTTTCTTTTTTTGGAAAAAAAATGACATAGGAAAAGGAAGTTCTTTAGTAAAAGTAATCTAGAGTAGGCAGGGATGTATTCAAAGTAGTGGTGAAAGGGTTGAATGCAATTTAATAGGAATCCCGCCTTACGGCAACAATTCATGTTCCCTCAAGTTCGCTTAAGAAGGGTTGAAATGATGATGTCGATTACTACTCTCGCTTGGAATTAGCGGCAATTAAAGTCCTCGACGCCTCGTGTTGTAAACTCAAAGTATACCTATTTTGCTTGCAGTGACAAATTATTAGACGGCTAAAGGTAACTAATGATCGTACGATTCACGCGACAAACGATGTTTGCGACAGACTCACGCCCGATACGATCTTTTATTATAAATGTAAGCTTTTGCTTCATAACATCGTAATTTATTATATACATACATGTGACGTGTTGTTTTACTTTAAAAATGTTGTGTAAGACTCTATTGTAGTGGTTTACAGATTTTGCCTTATTTAGATTTGCATTGGAAACACATTAAAATCTTCGGTTTAAAATCTTCTTGTCTATTTCCAAGTTACTATAAAATTTGCAATTCACCTGTTGGTAAGTGGTAACGCTTAGCTGACGATTGCTGGCGAGAGGCGGCCAAGAAAATATTTGTTAAAAGGCCTTTTTGAAAACACGCGTGATATTCGCAATTCGCTCGCCGCGAAAGCTTACTGTTACATAAATTAACTGCATCGAATATTCCTCGCCATAATAAATTCATGAATTAATAATTGAGCAGCAAACCTGCCTCCATTATATTGAACAGTAAATTCATTAACATTAAGTTAGGAAGCAACTAAGAGGCTATTTGTTATTTACGTTGCATTCAGTATTAAACTAGAATACTGTTGTTGAAAATGAACCAATTTATTTACATCACACAACATTAATGAATATTTAATATGAAAAATTGAAGATTAAAAATAGAATGACTGTATTAAATACACTATTTTCAAATACAAAGTTATTTTAGTAGATGCTTTTAAACTGTTTTTAAAATTTTACAAAATGATCGCTTTTACGGTGCGTGAATTGCGGATATTGGGGTCAGTTTTTTTCGTTGAATTTTGAATACGCTACATTTTAAAGTTTTGTGACAAATACAAACAAAATACGTTCAAAGGACAGCATAGGTTCTTATGAAGCTAAACATGCACTACGCATATAGCTGCATCCGATAGAATCGGGAAACGCGCCAAAGTGGGGCTAATCAGACGCATTTGTTGGACAAACTGAACGTCGCCTCCCCACCGACGCCCGGCCTCGCGGCGCCCCTTGATGCAGATAATTAACAAGCCCGGCGCATTGTCGATTCCATCGCTCTCTAACGAAAACCCTTTGATAAAGTTATCAAGTTCTCCATCGAAAATCAATGTTTTATAGAAGATGTACGCAAACGAGATTGACTTAATACACTTTGTAAACCTTTATCGTGATCCGACAAAGCGAGTGGCCGATTGTATGAAACACATCAAATGATTATAAAAGGACATTGATTACAAGTATTTCTTAAGGTACAAGATATGACATAACTGTATTCAAGAAGCGGAAAATCCCAATATTCCGGGTCGCTGGTAAAAATCAAAAGTATTATTTAGTTAGGGGCGCGCGAGACGTAACATAAAACTGACATAAATAATTCAGAGTCACTATTACGTCGGTCGGAGACGCTGTATCTCCAGGAAACTACGGGCTCTAAATATTTGAACAGCAACGTTATATGTATTGCAATTTTCATTAATGATTAAAAAGGATTTCAGGTGGGAGTCGGGGTCCTACGTCGGGCCGACGAGCAATCATACATAAATTATGCCGCGCCATACGGCCATGCGGCGCTAATCTGAAGGGTGAAGTACATACAACGTTGTGCCATCTTGAACGTGTATTGTGTAAGATGCGTTATCTAGTGCGGTCTCAATTGAGAAGCAATACTCTGTTAAACGCGACTTCATTGATACCGTCTGGACTTGAAATACGTTACTACCATAGTAATCTCGGACTCTAAACAGATAGTCAATGGCGAATCGAATATTAAGGTGAATGAATGATAGATGGATGTAGAGATTGAGATTCACGGACATGAAATCTGATCTGAACGGAATTCCGTAGGTCAATAGACACAAAAAGCTTACAGACGACCGGACTTACAGTCCTACACAAAGGAGCTATTTCGGAATGAGTGAAACATATCGACTGTACGAAAAGGTAATAGACACGATTTTACAATAGATGCATCAGCATCGGTAGGCGTATTGTACTCATTTACGCAAAGTTCCTATTGTGCCACGAGGAAAGTTTGAGGCATGGACTGTCCGATAACAGGCACGTTTGTTCAAAGGACCTCTGTGACGGAGTGAATTAACCGAGCTAGTTGTTCGAGCGTCAAGCAATACTCACCACTCTTGATGAGATACATTTCAAATAAATTAAACTACATTGTGTATATTTGTAAATAACCATTTTTTGCATTGTGTAAATGTTAAATATTATAGAATATATAACTAAAATGTAGTAAAGGTTTGTAAATTGTTTAGCCCTAGCTCCAGCGTTCTAACTTTACCAACTAATATATATATTAATTAACAACTAGTAGAAGCTCTTGAATGTTTAGGAGAGATCCAATTACCAATCCGTATTAGTTCCTTTGAAAGTTGACGCCCGTTCATAAGGTTATTGAATGACTTTACCGAAGTTGCAGGAGATGTCAAGCGCAGCGAAACTTTGGTACCATTATCAAGTTTCGAATAGAGCAGGCTTCGTTAGTGTAATTGCCTATCAGAAACTCAATCAAACATCTTTACGGACAGTGTTGCTCATGTTTAAAGGTCTTCAAAATATGTTGTTAATATGTCGAATACAAAATGTTATTGTTAACCTTTACCTCGGTTGTTTCCTTAGTAAAAATGTAAATCCTAAGAATCTCGAAAATGCATATAGTTTAAATAATGTGGTAAAAGGATGTTGGAATTTTTAAAAAGGGATAAAAATGATGAATGGGAAATACATTTTTCATCTGAAAAATCTGTCGCATACGATTTAATGGTGATATAATTAACTAGAATGTGTCATTTTTGCAAATCTGTATTTGTTACGTTTACTTATTCACTAAATTAATCTATTAGAAATGTTGGCAATAAGCTTCCACAAGTGAAGATATATAGGTACACTGAAAGTATGAGTATCAATTGAAACAACCTTCTGTACGTGTAGGCCGATCGAATAATTTATTAGTTCAATATCAGGGAATTGAAGGTAAACAATAATTCGCGTGGAATGTTTACCGGGTAGCTGCGGGCGTGTCTAATCAAGGGAGCAGATGAGAGCGCATCTCTTGCTTTATTAAGTGCAAGCAGATCGATTGGGATAGGTATGCAGAATGATACGTATCGTACGTACATATGTACGTATTTTACATACATCGTTTACTTCGTATTTAGATTTTAGGCCAAGATTGACATTGAATTATTGCCTGACATATGTGTTTTATTTTTTTATTCCGCTTTAAAACAATCATGTCAACAAACTAGTGTAGCTTTAATAATCTTAAGAATTTAGCTTTCGTTTCGATACCATTAATGACACGAAGGGAAGGTGGGGCGCGAGTTCCGCACAATCTCAACATCTTGCGTAGTGCATACCCTCGTTACGTTTCATTATCGACAAAACGTTTCGCATCACCGACATCTATTGTCGATGACTTAAAATCGTTTGAAATACAAGAGGTCTAATGCCGTACCCGTGCTCATCCAACAATGGCAATGCGGACTACTAATTTGAAACAGAAGCATCGGTTCCGCGCCGCCGTACGGGCAATGTGAAATTAAGCCCGGCCGCTCGCACCGAGGCGGAGCGTTTGTTGCTAACATGCACTTAGGCACGCAAAATCTCGCATCCAGGATTTCTAATCAGGGCGCCTGCCGATACAAAATAATATAGGACAGCCTCTAGGGTTAATGTTACGCGCATGAAGTTTATACCAACGCAACGCTTTTTTTATGTCTGCAATCTTTCTTTTTTCTCTTTAAACGCTATAGAGTAGTATTTATTTATCCTACTTCGAGACTCAAACAAAAAATATCGCCATATATCGTTACCGATTAAGATTTTATAAGGAATGACAAATAACAAGTAAAAATCTCCAAAGATTACGTTTTTTATCGTCTTAAGAAATTTAAAGTAAATCAGTCTTATCTGATTTCATTATGTTCTTAGTCTATTGTTTCGCAAACTTATGATTTAATGTAAAACAAGATTTAAAACCATATTCAGGCATAAAGCAATGTACCACACAGAGCGAAGCGAGATAAGTTATAATCGTAAGCCGCGTACAACCAAGCTAAGTCCCAATGCCGTTCCCGTTAGACATCGTGTATTGAATTTTGCGCGTGTATATTTAGCTGATACCCGGACCAATTAATAATCACCGTGGCTCCCCCTTGTTAGGCTCTATAGCCAGTCGTAGAATGAATAGTAAAGTACGAATTTCGAATGCGTTGCCTTTGTCTAAACATTGTTTGCTATCTTTGTGTTTTTATTCCAATTTTAATAGATGCATTCAGCGGTTGAAGTATGAGACAAATGGATATACAGTCATTATAAGGGAACAAATAGTATTATACGAGGGAGGAACGCTTTTGAATAGTTCAATATTGGAAAACCCTTCTCGAAGGTTGTTCCTACGTTGCAGTCAATTGTGTCTCCTCAATGTTGTTTGTCAAGTGTTTAATGAGTTGGTTTTTTCATTATTAAACGAACCAAATGAAAAAAAATACCATTGCAGGAATGAAAAGGTCCTTTTTCGTAAACCGTTCGTTTAATTACATTTTTATACAATAGTACATTTTATATTAAGAAAAGTATAGTTAAAAAATGAGTTAAATACTAAGTGTATTACTTGTACGGACAAATAAAATAATACTTCCTATTATAATAAAATAAAATCAACTCAATACATTTTTTTTTAATTAAAAACAATTGAACATGTAGTACAAACATACATGTTTTTTTTAATTTATCAGCTGTTATTATCTAAATGTTAGGAAAATAATCGTCAACTTTTTATTGCCCGCTGTTGGACAAAGCCTTCCTAATGCCGTCTACAGAATTAAGTCCATTTTCTACATCCAACGACCTCCAGGGATATACAAATAATGAATTCGTTTATTAAAAATGCCGGTATTAACCTCTACCTATCCTACCTCTAGCTAATAATGATATGTGAATTTGAGTAGAATTTGAGAAATGCTTGAAAATAGATCGTGTCATAGCTGGACTGCGACTCTATCTGTAATCAAATCCCTTCCATCGCTACTACTCTGCACAGCCTATAAACGGTTTGAATGCAGTCAGTGTAGGCAACGTGAGTGGTTGTAGGGTACGCGCGAGTTACGTGGCGGGTAATGTAATGAGCGTATGCCGTTCGCATCCACTGCTACGGATATATGCGCTTTGGAGACGGCATATCCACTGCTAAAGATAATCTTGTTGGTGTTAACTTCAACAATCTCGTTGCCAGAACTGTGGTTTATTAAAGTTTTAATTTCGTAAGATACGATTTTTTTGTTCTTCTATTATAAAAATTATTTTACAAATAAATAATTATTGTTAAGTATCAGTCTGCCTATTCCTCTGAGTGAGTTTTGTGGTTGTTATTTTTGTAATTCCACCGTCATACTTAATTTAAAGCAAAGCTACTTATCTAAGCTATTTGGCAACTTACGACGGTTAAATAAATTTTGCCATACATTTCCTAACTACCTAGTCTGAAGATTTAACAAGAATTTGCCGACATTTGCGCAGAGGGATCATAGAAGTAAGGATTAGAGGTTCACCAATGTCCGGACAGTAGTCGGGTACAACGACTTACCTCTCAGTGGGCCTCCGCACTGTCCGTTTCCTAGCTTCGTGAACTCCCGCCGGACAGCTGCGTTAACAAATCAAGTTTACTGTAGAGCATCCCTTGATAATTTGTTCTAATTGAAATTCAAGCCATTGACATGGTCACCCGGCTTAATCGAATCCCTCTGGCTCACGACGGACGCTCGGACGACGACCGCACCAACTGCTTCTATGATTACGTACGTAAAAAGGGTAATCAATTGTAAAAACGTAAAACAAATTTACGTTATAACTTTTTCATGAATAATTTAATGTTTGAAATTTTACGTTTAACTCATATACGAATGTACTATAGTAGAGCTATCAAATCATTTAAGCATATCTGCGTCGTTGCTGAGGGATTTTCTTTAAAAATATTAGAAGAAGACTAGACCGATTTAATGCTTCATAAAAATAAACAATATTTGCAAAACATTTAGTTTAATATAATTTATTTCTTACATTTTAAATGGAAAATATCCGAATCATACTTTGTATCTATATTGTATAAAAATACTTATAAATCCATCATTATCATCCCTTTCTTCGTCAATGGTATCTTAAATCTCAAGAAGTAAGTATGGAGTCCACTTAAAACCAATGTTGCGTAATCGACGCGTCGAATGACGTACGCACATCGGGTAAAAGCCGTGAGCCGCGGCGCGACTTCGTTAACACACACAAACGGGTATTTTTCGGACGGTCGGGAACAACCAAAAGTCGCACTCGAAAATCGGACGTGTGTTAACAATTCAACTCGTCGCCCGGCGGGATAAAGTTTGCGCGGTGAAAGTTGTGGCGAGTAGTGCGGGCGAGGCGGCAGGGGGCGCCGCCGAGCTAACAGGTTGCCAGATTTACCACTATTTTTACGTGTCCCGCGCGCGGTCAGTGATGTGACCGTGGGAACACCTGTTGCCACAACAAATAAAAAATAAAATATAAAAAGACAATTATTTTAACACATTAATTATGATTAACTAAGCCGGTGATTTAGTAGTACTCAGGCTGTTGCTACTTCGATCTTAGAATGCAACAACATTTTAATCTTCTTTCTAAAGTCTTCTTACGTCTTTACAATTTATGATTCAGCTAGCTTTGTCCTTTACCTTTCCTTATTAAATTAGTTTATCATTACTTAAAACTAGCTTAGCATTTTTTGCGTGTGTTCTATTTAATGTCTTTGGTTAGTTTTTTGATTAAATACTAGTATCTGGTAGTTATTCATAATAAAATAGCTGTCCCCATCGACTCGAATTAAAAATTATTTATAATTGTAGCTCATGCATTCTTCTAGATAATAGTTCTTCTAGATTATAGTTCTACATCTATGCTTAATTTCAGTGAGATTTGTCAAACTATGATACGTAATAACAAGCAATTATTGATACATCCATCTAATCGCCCGCATTTATAATATTAGTAAGACAGATTTGTACTTAATACAACGTACATATTTAGAGTTCATTTAAACTAGAAATTTACACTCCGCATAGTAATTCTATTTCTTTAAGATGACATTGTATTATAAAAATAAATAGAAAAAAACAATAAAGTAATTACTTTTTTTTATCCGTGTCACATCACTATTCCGCCAACCTTCACCGGTGCGATTGTGACTGATTCACGCTGAGCCAATTAAACCGTTGTTACGCGTCCGCACATTTGAACGGGATAATATTGGGCGTGTTAACGTGCCGGCGCGCGGGCTAGCGGGCCAGCGGCGGGATGCGCGGATTTTTAACTCCAAGCCCCACTATTTGTTGCATATCGATTAACCGCTCGAGGCGTAACGCAGATTTTCCCACCCTTTTTGTGTTATTACGTTATTTTTTTCATTCAAATGTTTTTTTACACCATTTTATGAAGTGTTAAAACAACATATGAGCGGAACTCATTACGAAGATGTCAAAATGTACTAATCTTACAATTTAATTGTAATTACAATAAAATGAGACAAATGTTTTTGTTATTAAGGGAAATTATAAAATCTGGCACAAGAGACGTCCATTGTCCTTGTCCTATACAACAAAGTAACTAAACATTTCATCTCTCGATAAAGTGCTAGCTCAGTGGTCGCTGATTGCCGGGCTTTGTTATGCAAACAAGCTAACGAAAATACTAAATAAACGTTGTTAATAGAGCGCAATTACAATGCGTTTGTGGAAATTTAAAATAGAAAGCGCCTTTGTTTGCGTGCTGAAGTTGTAACGTAAACCCGACCGTCTGAGCCACTGTTCTTAATTTGTAATCCCTTAATTTAGACGTATATACGTGCAAATCATGAGTGTAACGGTCAATGTAAAAGCAGAGGAGATGGATGAGTACACTTTTTAATTTATAGTAACAAATTTCAGTTGTTGACAATTTGATAAAAATCCAGATACTAATTACTTTATCCTCACGAGCTTTTTAGGACTGCGTGAAGACACCTTAATTGTACAAACTGGGGTGCGTGACACTTGATGTTCGTCAACAGTTCATCGGTAAGACCATTAAATGAGCGGTATGATGAATTAAATTCCCTGTAAAACTCAACGATCGGCGATCGATGGGTGCGAATAGGGGGCAGGGGGGAGGGATCCAATTAAAATATCACAGTGCGAATTGATCCGCAGAGTGCGAAACTCGCGGCCTGCAGAGGCGTTGAACGATTGACTCCTTCGGATTAAGTTAATTACTTTCAATATGCAAAACGGATAGAGCAAAAGTGGTAGCATTTAAATTTATTGCAATATCAATTTTATATCGATGCAATTTGTGTAATTAACGGCCATCGCTACTTTTAACTTTCTTTAATAAATGCTGCTTGGAAATGTATTTCCAATTATGTTTGAAAATGTGTGTTTTATAATCACAAATGAAATTATTCAAAATGTTTAACAGCCGTTTAATAAAAGAAATATTTATATCATTTGTGATAGAAACCAGAAAAGATCTAGATATAGAAAGTAACAAACGAATATCCCAATTGCTTTAATCGCCTAAATACAATTTTCCATACAACACGAACTGACTGACACTTTGACGTTCGATTTATTAGCCAGCCACGTATCTAGAGGATTCAAATCAATGCCTATTTGGGTGCAAATGAAAATGCACTTTGCTACTTGCATATAAGAATATGTATCGCTTACACATAATCAACACATTTAATTTGACAAATTGAATATGGTTACAATTTCCACAGCACCGTATTCAGATTTATGTCGCTAGTCTATGAATATTTACATTGTGAAAGTATTCCTTTGTTTCTGTATCCTACACCGAAACTTCTGCCGTACGATTAATAAATTCTAAAGTTTTAACTCATATTGACCCTTTCAATTGTCCTCTATGTATATTTTCATTGTGATGAACAGAAATAAATGAATCAATATCGATTTTAATCAAAAAGTGGAAACTATTTATATAAGAAAATTATGATAATAAACATTAAACTTTGGAATTAGTCGAAGTTATTTTCAAAGTTGTAAAAAAGCCGTGTTATATTACAGTCATATATTGATAGATTAAAAAAGTTAAAATATGGTGGCGCTAATAAAAGAAACAAAAAGTTTTGTAGCTATTAGATATAATTCACCCGCAGCCATCGCCACCGGACGGGGGGTGAAAAGTAAATAAAACGGAACGGAAAAGTTTTATAATTAAGTTATTAATGGCCGTAATAAATTACAGGACTTTTACTGTTACCTCCTGTTTTATATCGTCTCTATATTATGTTGTATTTTTTCGAATGTTTACCTTCTAACTCATACATCTACGTATTTCTACAATAAAATTTCAAATTAGAGAAATGTACGCCAAACTATTTCGTGTCAATAAGAAAAACAAACATATAAAAGAAATACTTAAGTATTATTATTCGAAAAAGTATTTTTGCCCATCGTGAAATAACAGACTATTTAAAATAATCAATTAGATCTGACTCTACGTTATTCCAAAACTTAAATAATTATAACATTATTTTTTAATGTACAATATTAGTTTCCGATGCAGTTCTAATTTTATGTTTGATAGATCAATATGAGAACTGCATAATAGCAAAACGGCCACTTTAAAAACTTTGTTATGGAGCGCAAGTCGGGCGGATGGGGGCACCACCGCTTTGTACGTAGGTGTAATTTCGAAAATAATCGATCCCGCACCCCAGCACATTAACGACGGCTGTTCTAAGGGGGAATCGTCGACCAAATTTTTATCATGCATATTTTTTAATTTTATTTCCGAGTCCCCCGCCGGCCGACGGACCAGCGTGTGCTGGTATTAAATCAATACCCGCCGGAGGTTTGTTATTCTATTTGCAGGAGCGGAGTGCGCTTTTTGGCGTCACTCACCTCCTGAGTAGAGGGTACGGCCGTCGGTGACTCCGCACTCTCTAATGGAACGCCGGCCGCCGGTATGAAAACCGTACGCCGCGGCCTAAATACTCGCCGCTTCCAATATTTTGCAGCCTAATGCAAGCAAATGGCTTACGCTTTTAGCTTGCAAAAAACATTTCGCAGCTATCAATCTGACCGTCCCCGCGCCGCAACTTTTACGATGCAACCCCGTACCTTTACGCGCTCGGGGTCAGCTCGCGCAATGTTATGTCACACATCTGCGCACTGAAAACCCAACTCGGTAAATACGCAAGTTTTATTTAGTCCCGCCTCTGAAACAAAATAAAAACTACACCTAACGTCAGGTCCGTGACAGTTTTTTAAGACCATTTTTAGTCAGAGCTCGTGAGAAAAAAATCAGCAACTACAGGGCTTTCTAATTTGCATGCCGTCAATGTTGTATTCTCGTTTCGAATGCGACTAATCCAATTAAAATGTCTCGTTTACTATTAGCGCCGGAGCGACTTGCGCAGCTCTGAGGATGAAGAAATTTGTAAAGACATAGAAATAGTAACAAATTGGTTGTAACAATGTTTTAGTAAAAAGGCGCAGGCAACTAGTATAGTTTTAGTATTCGCAAGCATCGCGCACTTGCTTTGATGTGTTTGGCGATAGAAGTAGAGATGCTCTCTCTGGAGAGACCTGGAGGCGACGCGGCGTCAGTCGACGTCGGCACGCATTTGCACAAGTGCGACTGCATCAAACAAAAACAAATCCCTGCACTTAGATACTTGCCATCAACTGAACGCGTCTACATTCGCACATCATTACTTAATGTCATAACAATTTTTGTCTTGTTTGACTTGATCATTAATATATTACAATTGTTAGCATTATTTTAATCCGTGTAAAACTCTACGTTTGTAAGGTTAAATTAAAAAGCTATTGTAGATAATATAAAAGACATCCTTAGGGTGAGGTCGGCGGCTATAAATAATACTCAATATTAAACAAGGTACTAAGAATTATATGAGAAATAATTAAAAGTATCCGTTGAACGCAAATGAAGTTAATTCTCACTAAAGGTTTTAAATGATAAAAAGCTCCAAGGTAATAAAAATGCAAATCAGTTTTCACAGGAAGAAAATTGCAAGAAATTCTTACTTTGCTATAAAATCTACATATTTATAATTTTATACTATAAACCATCATCTAACTTTAAACCGATAACTTGAGTCTAGTTTAAAATATTGTAAATAATCGGTTTACTTTCTTAATTCCACTAACCTATACATTTGTCGTCTGTCAACTTGATTGGCATAACAACTTAAACACTTAATTTAAATAACGGTATAATTATAATACAATGTTAAAAATAACACTGCCACCTTCTAGTTAATAATCGACAGAACATGGTTTAAACGAAAGCTTTAGAAATGAAGGTCATTTTGAATAGCCACTAAACAGCATTCGACAATATAGTGAGCGATTAAGATGATTGAATGTGTGCAATTACCGCGCATGCGGATTACGTAAATCGTAACAAGCGGCGCGAGTTCCGTACCTTTATCTCAAGTAGTTCCAAACGAGCGGCACAATGGACGCATCCGCCCCCAGTTCCTGTCGCGGACGTGTCAATTGCCCAATGGAGTACGGAGCGCCGCCGGACAGCGCGCGGGAAGCTGACGAATCATCTAAAGTGATCATCACACGTATGCACCATCTTAAATTTGTTAGTTTATTTAGCACGATTGAATTAGGCATACTCTAATTCTCTCATCATATCCCAGTGTAATAATCCCAATCTATCTCAGCTGAAGTACACCCTTCTACGAGTACATACATATTTGAAGTTCTCTTTAATATTTAACTATGAAATTATTGATAGTATGAAGTACCGCTAGCTTAGAAATGGTGACAATTTTAATGCACCAGTATAGATTAAATTGATAAGAAAATTGTCATTCACCCGCCCTAGAAGCGACGGTCGTAGTTTAATGTCAAATGTGCAATGTGAAGGATATGCTCGATACATAAGTAATATGCGCTTACCGATTAAACTGATAATTACATTTAATAAGTGATGGCTAAACCGTGGATATGACGTTCTTTATAGTGACTTGCGAGGTTTGATTTATCGATAATGGAATACGAGTATTACCAAAACGTCGTAGAACTGTAAGTTTCCACTGCTGAAATTCCTTTACGAAAATATTGTTATCTCTGTTTTCAAAGAGAGAATGAATGAGATAACGATATTTTTCATTACGAGTGTCACGACATTGGAGATCCACGGTTGATTTTTCCTCAAACCTTGGATTTTGTCATATTATTTACAAGTCTACCATTTTTGCTATTTCATGTAGTTTTTGAAGTAAATGCATATAATAGAATTTCTTTTTCTAAATGATAAATTTTTAAAAACAGAAATGCACCCTTTACAGATAATTTGTTTCAATGTCGCGTGAAGGGTGTATGGATAGACGTGGGGTCGTTGACAAAAATAACCCTTCAAATTATCGATAACAATGAAAAAATGTTAAGTAGCAACATTTGTGTATTAAAAGTAAAAATGAATATGTTACTATCGATAGTTTTAAGGTGTTATCGATAGAAGTTTCCCTTGCCTTAACTCTATATAGAAATGAAATCGCGATCCGTTGAAGCTAATAAAGGCTATTTAGCATTGACAGTCGTGCATGCGACCCCTGTGACCGCTCGTGCATCTAATATTAAATATCCAGTCACCTTTTAAACCACTTAAGATAGAGTTTAAATTTCACAAAAGCTAAACTCTCAGTTCATACTCTGTAATTAACAAATTGAAACCCGAAGAACCTTAACGATTTCCTTTGTAATTATCCATTACGTTTTCCCATTAGTGTAAGAATATCGTTTCATCGTTAGGATAAAATAAAACTCAATGGTTGAAGAAATATTAAACTTCACAAGTAGTTCGAATGAAATAAAGTACTTTAAACTACTTTCCTTGGATCTTAAGTAGAGTTTGAGAAAACTTTGGAATACAAGAGTTTATGCTCGGTGTAGGGAACAAGGATTGTTAAGATAACAATATTTATGAAATACAATGTATGTTTATGCTCACGCTATTGAAGGAAAAAATGATTACTATATAAAAAAAAATATTCCTAAATCTTGTAATATACAAAGCCTTATATACGAGTATATCTATATATACGTATAACACAAGCATTATATTTTTATGTTAGAAAAGGGGCAAATTGGAGGTCTGAATTGTGAGGTAATCAACGACACTTATGGGTATCAGCACTCCAAGAGAAACTATAGGCTAAGAAGGTGAGGCTGTGTATGCAGATTTGTGAATTTGTTTTCATATTTAGTAAGTTGAATTATTCAAATATTATTTTAAGGCGATAAAACGCATGAATGTGACAGCCAAAAAATATTTCTATAAATCAACAATGAGACTGAAAAATGCATTCACCCCCTTATAAAAAGGGCAATTAAAAATACGAGCAAACGATCGTGTGACCGCGCACTGAGATCGATACGTGAGGCGACCCTCCCTTCGACCCTGCAAACGCGCGAGCTGGGCTCTTGCGCAGTGCCACAAAATGCACTGACTGCGCACGATACTATACCAACATGGCCGCCGCACGTCAACCCTACCAGCGACACATTTCACATTAATTCCGCTCCCCATTGTTCAATAGCACCCACATTATAATTATATCGAGCTGCCCGTTACAAAACAACTAATCTGCCTCGCCTCCACCCATCTCTGCAAACATTTCCATATCGCTTCATCCTGCAATGCTAATTTTAAAAACGAGCATTTATAAATCGTATTTGAAATTAATGTAAAAGGACGCTTAAAGTAAATATTTTAGTAGTGCAGTTAAAGAATTTCCTATGTAGTCTTAAGCTACAATGTAAAATTATACACTCTGGGTACGTTCACGAATCCCTCTGGTGTTAAAAAATAGTAATCTAGGCGCCTTTTTAATAAGCTAAATCTCGTTTAGCGAAAGGCGATGACGCACGAATGCTATTTGAATATTGTGCTCATATGCAGATATGTTTCGCTCGATCGGATAACAAATGCCTGTAATATCATTACGGAGAATTTCTCCTTTGAAATTTATAGATTTATTATAATGTTGGCAAAATGTTTCTAGACTAAACAAAGGTGAACAATACCGCTATCATGTCATATCGTATGACCAATATCAATATCAGTTTCCTGTGAGTACCGAACAATGGCTCGGGCGAAATCCTTTTCAATACTCGTAGAACGAAAATAACGAAATACGAAGATAATTCCTTTCAAAATTTTTAAACTGTTTTCAACTGTTGTCTATACTAATATTTTTAAAGTAAAAAAATATTTGTATTTTTGTATGTCTGGATTTCCATATTTATTTAATTGGACTACTTCTGTTCGGACGCTACGTTATCACTGAGTATATGTTTTTACTAGGATTTATTTTGATTTCATGCGGACATATCTTACTTCTTACTTATATCATCAATGTGAAAATATGATTGATGGATGGATGTTTGTTAGAGTTTGTAGCCCAAACGACGTAAAGGATCTGGATGAAATTTGGCAAAGATGTAGAGGATAGTCCGGAATAACACAAACGCTACTTACTTGTGTTTTGTTTTTTTATTCCACGCGGACGTAGTCGTGGGCGAAAGCTAGTGGGCTATAATTAACTTATATTTTGTAATGGGAAAGTTTCTAAACGGATAATGTGTTTTAATTACTTTACTTCCAAACACATCAGTAAATATTGTTACCCCTTTCTTTGTAGACAATTAAAACTAATAAACAGTTCAAAACTAGATATTAATTTAATGACCTTCCAATAAATTTAATACTTATTAAGGACGAGTTATTATGAAAAGCGAAGTTCTTAAAGACTTAATTAATAGATCCAATTACTGAACAATCCTATTATGTTTTCCATAGAAAAAGAGAATGAAAATATTGTAACAAAACAGTGAAGGTGTTGCGAGTTAAAACAAAACTAATAATAAAGAGGGAATTCAAACGCGCCGACGAGGCGTCATCATTAGTGATAAGGCGTCCCTTCAAGGCGTCGCAAAATCTCGTAATGAGCAATTTTAAGTGCACCTAATTAACGAGCCTTAAAGTCGTAAGTTCTAAAGCGAAGGTAGTTCATCGAAAAATCCGCGAAGCGGGCGGCATGCCCATCTATTCTAGCGCGCACTCTCTGAATGTAAATTAGCCTCGAAAGGCGGCTGGGCTCGTATCGCCTCCATAGAGGGCATTCACGCAGTGTTTCGCTAATTCATAGAATCGTCGAGAGGGCATGTTTCACACTTACGTCAATCGGCGCGTAAGCTAAGTAAATTCATAGTGCTCCAACCGGCGGACTAATTTAATGAGAGTCCTTTTCACCGGGCTACGCCTCGAGGGCGTCACACGTCGCATTAAAATGAGATTAACGCTCAAATGTCATAATTGCGCTCCTCGGCGTGTCTCCGCGGAAGGCCGCCTTCGCTGCCAATCTACTTAATTAATGTTTTTTAAAGTTCACGAAACGACTGGAGCGTGCACGTCGCTTGTTCGGTTTGATATCTCCGCTGTGTGTGACCCAGTTTCTTTCGGAGTCTCGATATAAATTGAAACGTGGCAATCCGCGATCGGTTTTCGTTAGATTCAGTATTTCATTGTGCACACACACTCTGTGCTTTTTTGCCACATCCCAGGATTGAAATATACGCAGAGGATGGTAGTAGAAATTCTACGAAATGTTTTTTTACAGTTTCGACGGTGAGTTGGATAGAAAACTCTTATTTGAATCTCGATTCAAATATCAATTTGTTGGAACCGCACAATACTCTCGGTGTATCTTGTTTGTGATTACAATACCCTATGAATGACTAACAGTGATTAATTGTAAGTAATTATATAATTCATATACTATAGGAACATGTCAAGCGAGTTCGTTTTCATTGACATAATCGCATTACGAATACGCTTGTGACGCAGGTGGGTGCGTGGAGCTTATGCGCACCCGCGCTCCTCGTGGACTTCATAAAGGTGCAGCTTCGCAGAGGCACACCGTTGTAGTACATTATACCGTAACGACGCGGCCGTACAAATTATCCCAGCGACTAAAACAAACGCGACACGCGATTGCAAAACATTTTTAAAGTCCCATTATCTGAAGCGAAGCAGCCGGCGGTAAAGCTTTGCCGTTCTCAATGATCTGGCGCCGTCGCCCGCCACCCGCAGCCCGCCATCACCGCACACCTACTATAAACGTAAATTAAGAGACAATTCACACTGCGATGTACGAGTCACTTTTTCACAGAGGCGATGACGTCGGCATTAAAAGGCACCGGTGTACTACACTGTGTAAACATCACAGACATGTTTTAAATAAAACATGTTCACGCAAAAACTAATAATAACAAATTAAAAAGAAAAAAAGTAATCTGAATAAAATTCTCTTGATACAATAAACTATTTAATGCAGAGAACAAATAATATATTTTGTAATTAACCAACGTCATATAAAGTGCAAAGTTACCGTCGCGTGAATTGCATTATCTCATTACGGCAATTAAAAAGCAATTTAGATTGTTAAACAAAAAAGAATCTTTCGAATCAGGAGAGCATTTAAAATAATTTGCCGAAAGTGGCACTTTAAACAAATTCGCAGCGACAAATTAAGCGGTAACTTCCCATAGTGCCAGAACCCAGATTGGTTCTAGTGTTCCGTACATTGACATTTTGAATAGATATATAGGTAAAAGCAGACAAAGCTATATCAGAGTGAAAGAACAAACGAAGAAGAAATAGCCAAACATACCTTCTATACAAACACGAGCTCGAGGTAGGCTTATTTATGACGAAAGGACAGTTCAAAAATTGATAAACAGACTTAGAAAATATCCAACACTAAAAAGTACAAGAAACAACAAAAAAGAGTACGGACCAAGAGTCTGTAGAAGTTGATAATAAAAAAATATAATAAAACAAAAACCACAACTTGATTGGAAAGAACCAATAGGGTTAGTAATACTCTCTCCAAGACGAGGAGAAGAATTTGAACGCTACGCTACTTTTTCACCGTGTGAAGTTCGATAATAAAATAATAAGGGAAACCTCACACTGATATACAATGCCTCAAAAAATGTCATTTCTTTAATCTAGACGAAATTGGTAATAGCGATACAAAATTAGTTTTCTTGTCGTTTTTGGTTCATCGAAATAGTAACGAAGGATCTCTAAAATGTCTGCCATATAATAGCCGGCTCATTTCAAAAAAATTATTAAAGTTAGTGGTTGTACAAGCGCTTTAGACTTACCACCGTTGCACCCATTACACCACGGAGAACTTACCTGGAATGAAAAAGATCATTGTTAACGTAATTAAAATAATTGGAAAGAGCATTCTTTGACAGACAATTTTTTACATTACATCATTATATTATGGAAATTATTTTTAATAGTTTAAAACCTTCCAATTTTAGACTAGCTATTTCCCGGCATTGTGTTCATGAAATGTTCTCAACTAATTTTCTTTGATTAATTAGATTTTTATTTTCATCTTAAATATTTTGACATAAAGTTATATGTTAAATTAGAAAAGTTATTTTAGTCCTTGCAAAAGAAAATGTCATCGAAGAATCACCTAGCAAATTAGTGCATTGTACATTTAAATACTTGATTGCAACTGACCTTCGACTCCCCGCAGTCTGTAGGTAGCCGTCTTCAAATTGAATTTAATTTAAACAATTGATCACAAATACTGTCAATTAAAGAAGCAATGTTCCGTACAGTGATGAACGCTGTGTTTGAATAATTGCTTGTTGAGTTAGATTTATAATATGTTATTATAAAACTTATTTAAAAAATGGCTATCAAAGCCATAATATTCATTAAAATTAGCACAAAACGTAGGGCGATATGAATAAAATCAACACCTGGATAGGTCCGTTTAAAATAAAGGTTTTACATAACATGTCCAATCAATTACCAGCGACAAGGTAGGGGCTAGTTCCGCTGCCCCCGTTTGATGTGATATAGATTACACAAGGTAAGTCGTTGACACCCGTATTATGTTGCACGATTTTTTTGCCAACCAATAGCTGCGTACTACACAAAATATGGTTCTCCCAGCCCTAAACATCGTAACTGTTTAACATATATAGCTAGTTCCACACACGTTATGATTTTAGTATTAATTACAGTCGCATTTAATAAAATAATCCTTAGTTCAGCCGGCGAGGATCTTTCGTTCGGCGAGTTGGCCCCAGCTTCTATGTAATTAGACCAATTTAAATCTTAATTAATATTAATTGTCGGACGACGGAACGAATCTGCCGTACAGAGGCTGCTGAGAAAAAAAAGTCACAAATGAATCGAAATAATATTATGCTAAATGAATTCTTAAGATAAGGCGTTGCTTCTTTCATTAAATGACTTCCCGTTGCAGAGCTCTTGTTTGCTCAATACTCATTGCAACATTCAATGTAATAGTTAGAAAACAAAAGAAGTAATTAAAGAAAAAAGTTGGAAAATAACTTGGGGAAACGGTCCATTTTTTGTAACCGTTTCGACTTTGGAGAATCACTTTTTTAAAACTAAATGCCTTCGCAGTAGCAATTTAACGTCGAAGTACGCGAAAATCCCGGAAAGAAAAATAGTGACGGAAAATAAAACATAAAAGACTTCTTTGAGGTCGCCGGAAAGTGTATGTAATTTTAGTGTGCGTCAAAGGGCTTAGAGAAGTTTCGCCGACGCGGCGGCGGTGTGGTGTCGCATCCCCACCGTAGACACACGCACACACGCACACGTGGGTATAAATTTTTGTTAAAGTTAAAGCAGTCACCTGTTCGATACAGAACGTGCTACGGGAACGTACAAAGATTTTGTAAAGAATTGCAACCATTGAAATGAAATAAAACACTTCACTGGTTCAAACAACATACATGTGTAACTCTCAGTAGTATGAGAAAATTTATTTTAAGCACATAATATACTTGTTTATACTCCATTGAAGTAAGAGGAAAACGAAGTACATGTATATGACTCTAAATGTTATTCTTTTTCTTTACTCGAAATCTTCAGGAAACACTTAAAACAGCTTTATTGCAATAATTCTGTAAAAGCCGTTTCTCTGTAACCTGTCAGATCTCATACAGCACCTCATTGTGTATGTACATTCCTTTTAAGGTTACTTCCTTTGCGTATTAACTTTTGTCCAAAAATAAACATGTCAAGTAAATAAGAAATATGCAAAATGAAAAGATGTTTTAACAGTAATATAAAACTACAATAATGCGAAAAGTGTATATAGAAGTAAGAAATTCATAGTCCAAAGCTATCTTTTATTATATGAGGGCGTCAAAAGCATTTAAAAAATGGAGAAATTTAGAGCGTGTGTAGGCGCGGCGTCTTTGAGAGTGGAGCGCACTCGCGCCACGCGCCGCAGAAACGACTTTGTTCTCGGACTTTTTTCCCCCGCCGTGTCGCGACGTAGCTGTTAGGTTTGTTACCGTAAAAGTACTAACAATATCATTATCATTATCTTCCTTAAAGGCGGGTATATGATACGAACTAGCAATATGATATGTTGTCAAAAAATGTTAACTTAGAACATTGTTACGGTGCAGTTTAATAGTGTTAATTATAATGTAAGCATCCACTGCAGGACCACTAATAAAAAAAATGTCATCTCAAAGAAAATATGTTTATGGTGTATGTTCCGGCAGTGGAAACTAACCGGTTAACTATAAACAGGTAGTAATTACGATAGTATTTAATTTGATATCATAGATCAATTTGTAAATGGTTAAAATTCAATTAATAATAATTTTTAATGAGATTATAATATTACTAGTAAGAATATGGATCACCGATGTTTACAATCTTACGGTGACAGCTTGCGTTCACTGGAGCCGTGTATGCCGCCCTACTCGCCGGCCCATTGTTGCCGCTTCAATATCAAATGATGCCCCGTAACTTCTCTTAATGCGGATGTTAACATTTATTATTCTATTAGATTACTTAGTGGTTTTAATGACGGCATTTGTACTCACTGCACTAGAGGTTCGACATGCACGTATGATACGTGTGCTTTAACATTGTAAAGTAGCTCAGAATATAATTGTTTCAATGATGTAAATTCCATAAGTATACGCTTACTATCCTTAATAGAAAGATACAAACGGAACAACAAAATGAATGTTACAATTAAATCATTATTAACATATATTTTCTAAGTAGTCATTAGTATTTTTGGTGTAAAAACATGCTTTTTAATTTGCTCGTACATGTCATAAAATTATCATATAATAACCGTAATAGAATACTTAATTAAGGCATACCGTTTAATTATAAGACATAAAAATAAAAACATAACTGACACTGAAAAATTAACTATACAATTTATTTGAGCAAAAAGTAGGGGAATCCTGGATTTAATCAGCGAAGATACAGCTGCCGGCTCAGATATTATTTGCCAGACAAATTTATATTAAAAACAATTAACGAATAAGAATAGAAACGACTTGCACGTACTTGTGGCACCCACTGTAAGATTTAACGAATTGTACCAAAGCATCGTAAACAATTGTGAACCATAATACGATGTGACAGAGTCCAGATTGCGATGAAATTAAGATTCGACCACCGTACACGAGGATAATTTATTTTTATTTAGCCATAAATATTAATGAGATAATCCCGCATAATGCAAATGCTGTCCGCGATGTTGGCAAACGAATATAATATACTAAAGTTTTTGGTGTTTTTTTCTATTTTGAAACGGCCTTTTATCTTTGTAGGTGCTTGTTTAAACCAACAGATGTCAGCTTTAAGTAGAAATTTGATTACTTGTACTGGAGAAATTCACACGCAAGGAAACTAAGAAATGATCCCAACATTTACATTACTAATATATCACTTTACTCTTTCGTATCTAGGAAAGCTTGTGTTTTCTAGAGAACACTTTTTTTTCTAAAAAGCGCTTCTTTCCTCTAACTTTTATCTAAAATAACCTGACCTATCAATATACAACAGTCATGAAACTTTCCTAGTAAATATTGATATTTAAAATAACCCCAATAATAACAATGACCCACCTGAAAGTTTTAGCTAAGGTTTTATTGACTTTAATTTAAATTTTATACACAAACTGGGAAATAAGATAACAAACAATTCGAAATCGAAAAAGAAAAGCAATACTCATTGACGATGATGAAACAATAATTATTAAACAATTCATTTTTAAGATATCTTTTGTATGCTTTTGGATTCGTGACTAATTTATGAAATGCGTTGAACATGTCATACATTTTTAGATCAATCTCAGTTGAGCGAGTAAACTGTAATCATTAAGAATTCAAGGAGCAGGGACGACTGGAGACGATGTTAGGCTTTGGTTGATGCATTCACAGACGTCTTGAGCTTGGTCGAGTCTAGAATAGACTTAGCAGATGAATAAGGCATGTTTAATGTATATTTACCTTTACATGCTTTTTTAAAAATATACAAAACTTATTTGCTACAACACACAATGTTATTGCGAAAAACGGCTATTATGTATTGAAACAATAATTAGTAATACCTATTTGACATGTTGCTTACAATCATTATAACGTATATCCCGGTCAAATTAATACATCAAGCGTTTTGCTTCGGAACGCCGACTTACATAGTTAGCGACCGTTACGCCCCCAGTAAGGGCAGTAACATTAAACGTATGTCGACAGATGTCGCCTTTTTGTTATGGTAACGGCACGCCACTTGTAAGGTAAGACAATGCGTCAATAGCCGATACCCGTGCCGACTGTAGACGCGCGGCGCGCATCGGATAAATTATTTGTATAGTTCCTTCCAAACTTTATGGCTGCTCGTAATTTCGCAACAGACGCTGTACGTAATACAACTTTACGTATCGTAAGCAAAGGGACGCCAGGGTCGGAGAAGACCACTGTTCGTAGTTTAATGCCGGATCGCCATTAATTTTGAATCTTGTTATACCAATGTAAAGCATTGGCAGGGGAGACATCAGAAACTAATTTAAATTCGCCTTCAACAATTTTGCACCTCTGCAGAAAGTATACTACTTTTCTTTAATT
Organism: Papilio polytes; assembly: GCF_000836215.1. Classification (NCBI taxonomy): domain Eukaryota; kingdom Metazoa; phylum Arthropoda; class Insecta; order Lepidoptera; family Papilionidae; genus Papilio; species Papilio polytes. The sequence continues at coordinate 660,868 of NW_013525247.1, read as the reverse complement.
GTCAAAGAACGACTTTAATTGTCGAAGAACGGCGCTGAGGATATTGATTAGAGGGAATTGAATTGAAGACGGCGAGAAAAATATTCGATTTAATATAATCGGGAGCTTTTAACTAGTTGAGCGCACTTCAGAATTAATCTAATTTAATAAAGAATAGGTTCATTTGAACTTTATTACTAGTACAAAAAACAAGATTCAATAAGATAGAGTCGACGTAGATTTGGTGTCTTAACAAAAAAGTCATGTGGTGTTAATTTTCTTTTTTTTTTGTTTTGGTTGCTTTTAATCATTAAAATGTGACGAAGCACTAGCAAATCTGGCACACATTTGATACGCTGCCGTAATGAGTCTTAGTTGATACAGCGTTAGGCAAGACATACCAGACTCAAGAGTTAACATGTAAACAATGTCCTAAGCGAAACTAAGTGCAGCGTTAATTATTAGTTTAAGTACTCATAAAAAACCGTTCCCTTCCACGTTCGAGCCGGAAGACGGCAAAAACTTAAATACTAACACACAAGAAAATGCAAAGGATTTTAGAACTTAAAAACTTTCGGTTAAAAGTTATAATCGTATGTAAGATTGGGACAGATGGTCCGGTTGATTTGCCGACTGTACCTGTCGGCCGCAGCTGGTGCTAAGGCTGGCCGCATACGAGCGACTACGGCGGCAATGCACAAAGAATGCGTTCACTTTATCAATGTTATCGCTAATACGACGTGTCCAACGCTTTATTAAGCTTTAAACCTTAAACCTAATGAATAACAAAGTTCACAAGTGGTAATTAACGTTTTGTACTACATTTAATCACCTAAACAAACGTAATAAACTAAATATATATTACAAAAGAAAGGATAGCGAAACAAAAACAATAACAAATTAATTGAATACTTTTAAATGTTACCACTTCAAGTTGAAACTTTTGAAATGTGAAAAAAATAATAATAAATGAATTCTGATTCCCGAATAAATAGTAAGACATATATCATATACCGAAAAATTTATCTTCCAATTATGTACAAATATACAATTCCAAAAAGACACTCTTGTATAGACAGCCTAAAATATTTTTGCCCTTCAACTTTGTTATAAAATGTTGTGGATCGACGCGACCGGAGCGACGGCGTACATCGCTCATCTTGTCATATTTTAGCCGAACTTAACGGATATTATTGTACAACTTTGCTTCTCTTACTTGATTCACTTACGATGATTTTAATGCTGTAAAGAGTAACCTATTGACCTATTTAACTCTTGATTGAATGGTTTTTGCATTATACTTGTATGCACAATAGCTTGTTGGCGACAGGCACCCATTTGTTATATCTTGTAGTTATTCTTATATATTTTTACATCTATTTTAATTTTGTAAGAAATGCATTCTTAATTTGTTTTTTCCAATATTTTGGGATTTGCTGTCAATGTATCTTACTCCAATTGTTTATATCCTGTGTTGATTTCAGTTATACTTGTGAATCTAATATGATAAAAAAAAAAGATTTTTTGGGACGTAGAGTTGTGTGATTTACAAAAATTAAGTACATTTATCGCGTAATTTTAATGAGGTAGCGCTCATTATGATTAATAATATTAAGTTATTGACGTCACATTTTATAATTCCTCCCAATTGAAGTTTCGTAGCTGTGGAATATTCCGACGTGTTTACAAGAGCGGCGACGCGACCGGGGAGTGGGCGACCAACGTATCATTAACTGCACATCGACGGACAAATTTATTGTTAAAAATTATCATGCGCACGTAACTCAACATATTTATTTACTCAACGTCAAACTTGCCCCGTTGGCTCGTTGGAGCGTAGATTGCGGACCTGTCGAACGGCATTCTTAGGTTCTAATTTAGTCGATGGAAAACGGATGTACTGTTACGCACTAAATTTAATCTATACTTGCAACACTAAGATTTGTATATTGGTAAGTAATTTGTGGAGCGTATTAATAAAGCATAAGATAATAAACATTTGAAAGCCGATAGGTTTATGAGCCGATATAAAAAAACTGATTTCGTTGTTGCTACGCCGCAATAAAAATATTTTATAAAGCTGAAAGTGCTTTTGTATGAAAGTACTTTTGTAAATTACAACTACTTTCGATCCATGCCAAAACTAGTGTTTGTTCGCCGCCAGGTTCGTTTCATCTTTCCGCTAGTTCCACACGAGGGTAGAGCAGTGACGTATGGAGCAGTAGCAGAACAGTGAATTAGTTACAATTTTATTGTTTTAATGCACTGCTGCCAAAAACAGAACAGTACTGTTTGTATCGTGTTGCACAGTCTACTGTTCTGCCCTCGTGTGAAAGTTGGCAGCCTTAGTGTCAGAGGTCATAGAAACAAGTGCACCGCGCGACCTGCAAGCGACGCGACGACCTTGACATCCCTGCACGTGTGCCGCGGAATATGAAATTTCGTTTCACAGCAAAATATACACTGGTCCAATTTTCGTACGATTGAAGGATATTTTTATTCTATATACACACAATTTTTCCTTTTAATTATTTTACATTTTCTTTTTTTAGTTATTCGATCTTTTACAACTTAGTCATAATTTCTTCATGGATCATTTTACACTTTTATGACATCTACAATGCGTTTCAAATAAAAATGTTGACGAAAAATTGTAATTCTCAAACATCATAACTTTTAAATAAGATGTAACAATAATTAAAGCTTGATATCAAATTGAAAAATGTATTAACTAATATTATTTTTCTAGCGATTTGCGAAATGTTTACTTAAACGTTATTTTATAGAACACATACATAAATGATTTTGTATTTCGTCACATTTACGAAGGTTTACGAATTAGATCACTATTACGCCACACAAACAACAAAAAAAGTGATGCTTCAGTCTTTTATATCTCCCGAAGTAAAGTCCAAGTTAATATAAAATTAGAAAATTATCTTGTTGTAACCGATGCTAATGTACATTAAGACAACATAAGTTTTGTGTTTATTCTAGTGTATGTCGTTGAGATGCGGTCCGGCTCGGCGCTCCCACTTGACATTGTACTTGGGAAAAATGAGCTTTCACGTCAATTTTAAATTTAACTGCCCTGAACAAAGATAGCAACCACTAACTTGTAATTTTTATCATCATTTCAATAAGTTTATATTATTCTTATTTTCCTTTTAATAAACATTTTCTTGTATAAGTCCAACAAAGAATTAAACTTTCAGAGCAAATACTCTGACAAGTTGCATAGGAGTACAAAACACAATAAGTCAACAAAAAGTTATAAAATGTTTTCACTCGAGCGCTACCCAGCGCCGTAAGAAACGGCGTTTCTCCTCGTTCCGGTGTTCATAATAAAGCGGCTGTAACAAATAATTATAATAACACGTTGTATTAGATACAATGTTAATTAGTCCATTGTTCAACAAAGTGAATAGATATCGGGTTATATACTCAGAAATCGAACGGATCCATTATAAAAAGTCGTAACGCACACATGCGCAGCGTGCGAGAACACACGTACGCGACGCACAGACGCGCCTCGAAACAATGTTACGGGCGTCGGGAAGGTCATGGGGCTATTAATAAAATGAAATAAAAATATAATTATAATTATTTGGCGGCATAGAGCGGGGCTCCGTATCGATGGCCGCGGCGAGGGGAACAATAAAATATACTTTAATTAGAAACGACTTGGACGGCGTGCAGCGGCCGCCGGCCGTCGACCCCGCGCATTGGGACACTCGCAACTATCGATCATATTTCGCGGACGACGACGACACGACGACGACGTGCCGACGAATATCCTTCACGCTGTCTTACCACAGACCCCACCTCGATAATGTTATAATTTTTTATATGCGATGAACAGCAAACGAGCTAACGATTACGCTATATTGCACGATCTAGAGACGGTATAGAAAAAACGGACAGTAAATTTATTATGCCAATTGAAACTTACGAGCAATGTTTAAATAAATTAGGTCTGTAGTATGTAAAAGAATAGTTAGGAATGAGTAAAAAAATCAAAACATGTTATAAACCCTTTTTTACTCATACTACGAATAGCAGAGTCTATTGCGTTGGATACGACACGAGCACGACAAGTCGGCGACCGATCGTGCGGTGTAAAGGCAGCGTCCTTGCGCTGGCGGCTGCACACTGCAACACTGTAGCCATTTAAAAAACCCGCAACGACACTTGCAGTCATACTTTTTTTATTAATTACTATTATGAATTCAAAATTTGCGGGACGTCTGTGCGTCCTACCACTTAGTATTGTTTATATTTTTTTAAACAAAATATAGACCGCATTATATTTATTATTTCATTTATACAGCAGTGTTGCGTTGCGACGCCGCGGCCGGCTGGAAAGTATAAATGCACTTTTGTCTTTGATCTCGCTTCACAGTGAATGTAAACAGTGATTTAGTAGTTAGTATTGTTTGTCTGGCCGCCTACTGTTCAATTAGTTTGAGAATGCGCGGTACTGGTTATTTTTAACATTCCAACTGTATCACAGTAACATTGTCCACTTGTCTTCCTATCGATGTTATTATCAATTGACCATTTTAAAACTTATGATTTTTGCATTGCTTTTTTAAACATTGAACGATAAAAGATTTAGATAAAAGCTTGATAGGTACTTAAAATATTTTCTGTTATAACTATCAAGTAATAAAGTCGATAATTGAAGTATTTAAATATTTTGTATAGATAAGAATTTACAAAGATATGTAAGATATTAGAACAATCCTATCCAAAAGCATAAACTCTTTATATGTTCTATCTACATTGTAGTTGATCAGTGGCGACATTCAAGGCCACTAGCCATTGGGGGAGGCGTCTTTGGATTCCAGTTAACGTGCCGAGCCTTGATCGAGCGGATGCAAATTAATTTTATTTTCGCTTAATAATACTTAGCGATACTCGATGCGTTCAAACGTGTTCTGACAACGAGTGCGTAATTTGTTTGTTAGTAACATGGTAACGACATCACTACAGTAAGCCTTAGTTAGTAATATGTGAGTAAGAAATATTTTTGAACAGCAAAAGCATAAGAAAAGGCCGGCCATATTAAATTATTTTAAAGTATTAGTAAAGATATCTATGGCAATTATTTGTCTTATCGAAAATTCATGAAAAGTTTACCAAACACGAACCAGCAAGTTTTCGTTTAAAATACATAAAATTCCATAACGTAATAAATATTGAAAAATTCGAAATTTAATTAATTGTCAGTATCCACTCCTTGAGGGCGTAATTTGTAAACAAATTTGTCGGAGAACTTTTAAAAAGGCCGTGACTGTGTAAAGTTCGACGTAGCTCGAGTCGCGCGCCTCCAACTCGGGAGCAAGTAATAAACAGTTAATTGTAAAACAATCCCCCGACTACAATTTGCTCATCAGAGAACGTCGGAACTATACGATGCAAAATAAATATGTTATCAATATAAATAATAATAATAATATAAATATCTTATACATACTTAAGCAAGTTATCTAATGACTTATTAGATTTACCTTTAGGGTGGAAAACGCTGTTTTTATATGCAAAAAAATGTCGATAGATACAGAACAAACATTACTCAAATCATGAAATTGTAAGCTATCAACTTTGAAACAAAGCGCAAAGTTTGTTTGGGTGTTAAACAGCTAGACAACACCTAGAGAGGGATCTGTAAAGTGTACTGAACTTAGTTTGTTCTAATTATTTAGTATTTTTATTATATATTGTATATGTATTTTGGAGAAAGAACCCTTGTAATATCTGTGTGGACGTCTTTTTACATTATTTACTCGGCTCGTTGCTGCAATCGGTTGTCTGGAGATACATTACATTAGTTAATGGTAATCACAGACGGTCATATGCGCGTGCGCATTGCAACACCGCTGCCAGTCAATGGAAAGCAACTCAAAGTCAAGGGCGAGCGCGCGTTGCACCGAAAATGATCGCATTGTTTATTTTAAACTCTGCAAGTTACGTGAGTGGTGAGAGAGACGACGAATAAACTTAACACAACTATTATAACTAATCAAATGTGACGATCATAATTAAGTTTACGAATTTCTATGTGAGAGGGGAAATGACCATCATCTCCCTTTTCAAATTCTTCTGTGAGTGTGGTCAACACACCAACTTTACGTCTTCCAAATCGGTTTACAATTGCCAAACTCTTCGCAATCATGTCACCGTTCACTATACTATATCGATGATTCATACAATACTTTATTAAATCCTTAAATGTGTAAGGGTTGTAATCTCGTGTTCGAATTTCTAAAAGTTAACTTTTAACATTTAAACAAACGTAAATAACTGTACAACGTGCCCAACGTTAATATTCTCAAATGAAAATCGACACAATCGCTTCCCAGGTTAACACACACACACACACACACACAATAACAGACAACTTTAATTGATCGCATTGTATTAGACGTAGCCTTATATTAAACTGTTTCCTTAGCTCCGACAATAATAAATGACAATACGGATTTATACACAATAAATATTAACACCTGCAAATTCAACTTTAAGTTCTTGCAATAAAATACAAATTGACTTGTTAATTTGCGATCGTACATTGATAGGCGCATTCGGCGACGTGTACAAAAGTTCAAAATGGAATGGCCAAGCTTAAAAGCTTTGTGTTACTCACGAAAGTTTACTATGTCTTGTGGGGTGCGTTTATGGCCTTTTTCTTTCCATGAAATTCGTTTGTAAGGACATCCATTATGTAGAGGCGCGAGACACGACGAATTTCTTTTAATTTAGATTAAACCATTCACCAAATTTACTAGTCATTTTGGGGTTGAAGCCGAATCTATTAAAATTTTTCACGTTACCAGCTTTTAACTTACCTCTTGTATAAAAAGAAATAGTTATTTTTAACTTGTTGCTACCACAATCCTTAAAAATTATATTTTCTAATATCAGCGACATCTAGTGACAAGGAAGCGAACATTTTAACATAACATCAAAATGTTAGGATGTGTGTTTTTGGATGAGTAGGTGAATAAATCCCTTACGGCGTGTGTATTGTTAATCAAGTCGGAATCTAATTATGTATTAATGTAATTTATATCGACAATGAATACTGGAGCAACACTACGTATGTTGTAGCATTTATTAAGTAGGTATTGTGTTAATAATCAATACGACTGACAAGGGTGGCCTTCATCGAATGCATAAGACTATTATTATTATTGTCGGAAACAGCTCAAAATAAAATTATGGTAAAGCATTGTCTTTGCATATTTATGCTCGTATTTTATGAAATTGGTATTAAATTTGGCATTCTCATAAGATTACGATTAAAAATCAAGGTCTAACTTGTTAATAAATAGTTGTCGGCTAGGTTTTTCCTATTATACATGTATAAAAGTTTTTATATAAATTCAATCTTTAAATCAAGTTGCTTTATAACGCATACTTATTGAATTGTATAAGAATGTAAAAAAATAACTAACAAACAATAAAATTTGAAATGTAATTATAAAATGTGAACAGCGACCAAACAAATGAAATCGTCGTGCCGTGTGCAACTCGACTCCCACATACCTCATTTGTTATGAGGCACATTATAATCACACATTGTATTGGCTAATAAATAGAAAAAGCGACAATAGGAGTAACAAGTCGCAAACGGTCGGCTAATAATAAAATTGTGCATCGTAATAAACATACGGTTGTCGGATCCGCGGCGGTCCGCTGGGCCGATTAATGACCGCCGCGCGCTTTGGCCGTACTCCGTACAGAACACACTTCCGCGTGACGCGCCGACCTCGACGTACCTCGTATTGTCTGATGACGCTACACGTCAAACCGCACAAGGTTCAATCCAGCAGATTTAACAATAGACCACGGTTTCCTATGTTCAACTTATTTGAGTAAATTACCATAAGATTTATAAATTACATTTTTATCCATGCCATATTGAGGTATTTGACCTCCAGATGTCAAAATTTTTTAGATCTATAATCCTAGTTACGTATCTAAACCATCAGCATAAGTGAATAGGTTTGTGAAAATTTTAAAATTTACATAGCTAACAGCAACTTCTACAACAACATTCTTATTCCAAACCAAAACAAGTTACATTAAATAAAACATACTACTTCAATCGTTTCAAGTGCTTCACGGAACTTCTAGTTTTAATAACTTTTCGATTAGCAAAGAATAACGTTTTGGTAGTTTATATGGTTTCATACCAAGTTCTAATCTGTTTTTATTGAAAATTAGGCGTATTAAAAACTTTTAAAGGTTGTGAAACTTAAAACAAAAGAAGGTAACTCGCTAAAATTTTTACATGAACTATGTACATTGTAAGCCTCGTGACTGCAAGTTGCACGTGTAAAAAGTTAGGTAAGAAATTTGAGATTTAGTTGTTTTTACTTTACTGAATTATAAGTGAGGGATATTTAATTTGTAACTTAATTCGGTGCTTATAAGTTTTTAAGAAAAAGTTACAGCAGTTTTCTTAGTTTTGTTAACTAATAATGGAAAATCAAAATTTTCCGATTCTCAGAAGAAATACTTATGTTGAAGATAATTACAATATTACACTTGGAACTTTTACTTGTCCAAATAACGTAGGTGCGAAAGGGTAAGATAGAGTTTAAATATAAGAAGGAAAAGAAAGTAATCAGGGAGATTTTTGAGTAATGTTTGCAGCATTATCATAGATATAAAACACAATCGTTCACGTAATGCCATGTTGCGGCTTTAAGGTCGGCAGTCGCGTCTTTCGCTCGGACGTTACGATGTAATTTTGTTATGAGCTCCGAACGCCTCGCCGCCGAAATCCAACGGATCGATAGTTGGAGCGCAAACAAAGTTGGTTTCCATGCAGACGGTGCAGAGTGCTCGGTGGGCTCTTGTATTTTTAATATGCCCCCTCCCGGCGCCCCCATTTTAACATAATATAAAATTATAAACGACATGAATCACGATAATGCGGAGCGGGGCTGGCGGCCAATTCACAACTTCGCTGAGGCCCCCTCCGCCGCCCGCCGCTACTCCCTGACACAGTGCAGCCCCTCGCAGTATACTCATTTGTTTTTACAATAATACAGTTCTATATTTTGTAGGCAAGTTTAGATAATATTTAATATCCCCATTTAACAGCTGTTTCTATCTAGTACAAAACAAATAATAACCTGTACGTTAAATGTTAATGGCAAAGAACTGAACGAATTTGTCTAATAGATTGCGATATATCACAATAGTTTTATATTATGTTTAGTTTTGGGCATCGCAGAAAATAGTTTAAATTGTTGATAAACAGTCTTAGATCAATATTCCTTTGACCGCTGTCTTGCCTACACTGTGGCAGCCACCCCGCGCAACGCTGGCAAAAAGAAAAGTTTTATTTTTATAAGACAAGAAATTTATTATAGCTGATGCTCGTGTCGGTTTCGCGTTTCTTCGGAACCAGAACGCAAAATGAAGCGCCTCGCATCGACCCGCGAGGTAACAGCGACGCCACGCGCCCAAAAGCTGCCTTAAACAAATTATGCGTTAAATTATGAAGTTCGTTAGATCGATTTAATATCTTAATACTACCTGGCGCATTTTGATTGATTAATAGATTACTTAGGGAGACCCTTAGTTTACAATTCCAATGTAGATATACGCTAAGGGAGAACCATACTCGTATAACGACTCTGAGTGCGGCAGTAATTATTTATTGGGTGTTTCCTTTTGAGCAGATCGGCTCACCGATACCGAACAGTTGGTCCAATGGGAAAAAATAATTAAAATGTTGTTTAAAAATAAAATGCTAAAAGAGCAATTTGTCAAATGTGTATTTAAGTCATTTGAACGTATTGAACAATAAAAATGTCAGTGCAAAGAACAATTCCTTTGGCAATATCCAGCAGTAGAATAATGCCGTGCGTGGGGTGGGGGACAACAAAACTCGGACACATCCGACAGTCGCTGCATTGTCCGGAAGTAGGATAATTATGTTGCGTCACACAAGTCTTTATTTCATACCAAGGCTTTTGCACCATTCACAAAAGATGTGAGGTAAATGTTTTACTCAGAATAGGTTGAACACTCACTAAGTTAGTTTGGTTATAAATTTATCATAAATCGTTTAAAATTGGATGGTTAATATTAATAGATTAAAATTGAACTTTTTTATGATAAATACGTTCATGTCAACTTTCAAATTTCATTTTGTAAATCGAAAAAAAAATGACTATAGGAGTTAAAAAAACAGCAAAAATTTGTACAAAATTGCCTAACAATAGGCAAATGGAAGTACTTCACGTTTCTGAATAACATAATTTCTTTTTATTCTCAATTGAAAGAAAGTTTGTTATTGAATACATGAAGTCATGCTACGCATCTGCTACTTGCGAAGAAACATTGTTATAAAATTGTATAGACAAGAAGCTCGAACCCTGAGGCCCAACGGCCAAACACCTGATACTATGTAGTGTCCGCAAAACAAAACATCATCTACAATAACTTTTTAATTAACTCTAATTTCCACACGTCGTCTGCAATCTACATAAAGGTTAAGGACACATTACAACTTACAAGTTTATTGTCATGTTTTACTTTTTTCCCGTTTGCCGAATGATCGATGGGCTAATCGGTCCAACGGGAAATACTCGTATTAAGAGATTTACATTTATTTGTAAGATAGATAGAATGATATGACATCAGTCATACAAAAATATCTGTGTATAAGTTAATCCCTCTTAAAAAAGAAAGGTTGACTTTCTTTTAAATTCAAACTTGAATACGAGTTGAGAATGTTGGTAAAATATTTTTTTTAGTGCAGATACTTAAACGCTGGTTTATAATAATGAGTGAACTGATGCTCGGAGAAAAATAATTATAAGCAGCAAATGATTTTATTCAAAAGAATAATATAAGAATTGTATAAATTAATTTTACAACTACATTTATCCTCAAGTAATTTATTACGAAGATTTTGTGAAAGATATCATTTATCTGACTTTTATTACAAGAATAATGTCTTATTTAAATATGCTACAGTTAGCTTTGTAATTATGATATCTTTTTACACTGTTAAATGTAAAAAAATGATGTTTAATCCGGAAGCATTTCTGTACTACGGAATATTAGTCCATTTCCTATCGGAGTTATAAGCTGAAATATTTGATGTCGTTAAAATCTTTATTATAATATACGAGTATAATATATGTATCATAAATATATTATGATACATATCTTATATTGGAAAGTTTTAATGGCCAATACGTTTACGGTAAAATGATCCTTATAGCCCGTGGGGGTCGAGAAGTTTGATCGATACGCTATTTCAATTCGTTTCTACAGATACAGTGTAACCGTAGGTTTTCACTGCCAACAATCATACTTCATACCAATCATACTAATATTATAAATGCGAAAGTTTAGATGGATGGATGGATGGATGGATGGATGGATGGATGTTTGTTAGAGTTTGTAGCCTAAACGGCTGAACCGATTTCGATGAAATTTGGTAAGGATGTAGAGGTTAGTCTGGAAGAACACAAAAGCTACTTGGTTTTGTTTTTTTTTAAATTCCAATCGGACGGAGTCGCGGGCGAATGCTAGGTACATATAATTGTCCTTATCGTCCTCTTTGAAATAAATGTGATAACAATATATTAAGTTTGCATAATGCGATCCAGACCAATGTTTCTATCTTACTTCTTACTAATATTATGAAAGTTTGGATGGACGTATGGTTGTTTGTTAAAGCTTGTAACTTAAACAGTTAAACGTATCTTCGCGAAATTTGGCATGGATCTATAGGATAGACAAGCAGGTATATAGACTATTTAATTTTGTTTATTTAAGTCCACGCGAATGGAGTCGCGGGCGAAAGCTAATATATAATAAAGTACTTTTACTGCAAGCAATATTGCGATCCTACATATTTATGGTTACTATGGTATACAATCAGCGATCAGCGACTGTCAAAAAGTAACACATGTGCAACTAAACAGTGTTTAACTATATTTTTTGGTTTAAAGCTTAAAATGAATACTATTATGAAGAATTATGTGTAAAATTCGCGTTCACGGATCCAAGTTTGTCTTTATCCGGTTGTTTCTAAAATTAAACTTATTGTTCTGTACTGTGACTTCGAATGCAAAAGTTTTATGAAATTTAGATATGTAAGTAGGAAAAGAGATAAGAATTTGCGAAATATCTTTGCACTAGTTGTTCCCGTGCGGCTTCATCCACAAGAATTTATGAAAGTTTTATTTCATTGTTTACATTTGTCAATTTTCCGGAATTGCAAATGTCATAATTTAGGGTTTTTTATTAATTAATTATTGAAAAATATGCTGTAATTGCTGTCATCTTACGCCACAAAGTAGTGTGTGTTTAAGCTTCATTATATTAGTAAAAATAAAGGTGTTTAAAAGATCGTCGTCCTGCGAAATAATGTTCAAAGGTTAAAAAACTATTAGCTTTTCTTGAACTAGTTATTGTAAAAAGAGGAACTGATAATTACTACAATACACCCATTATTTTTTAGGTTATCTGCTATATCTGAATGTATTGAACTGTAATGTACATCTAGACATCAAGTTTTATTTACAAACTCATTTCAATTTAGCATTCATTTTTTTACTTAGTATTAAGTATTTACTACTCAGTATTAGAACAACTTCTGTACCGCAGTGTACGAACAAAAAACGATCGCGCAGCTCTATAGCAATGCTCGTTTCACACAAGGACATAAGACTGAGGCAGAACTGTAGTACAGTACTGATATTGTTTGATCATACTTTGACAAAAGTACGTAGAAGTACTGTTCTGTTCTAGCTCACTGCGCTCGTGTGAAACTAGTATAACCGGCGTGCGATCTCGTTAGTCCGTCCCAATGATCGCTTGTTAAGCGAAAGATGTAGCCTTCTCGCCATAAGCGACAAAGTAACAATTTTCCGCCTACCTCCGCCGTTTGCCTAATTGATTAAGAGACACGTTCATTACATTGACTCTTCGCTGCCCGCTTTGGCTTAACACTTGTATTGTTTTTCCAATAACTTGATCTTAACTGCACCAAATCACGATGTTAATGTTTGAGTTTTTATGTCAAGTGAAAAGACGTTTATCTAACTATTCATTTGTAAACACGCAGTCAATTTACATAATTTATAATACTTTTTATGATATCCTCTTTAGAAAAATTAAATAAATAATGTTTTTTAAAGAGAAAAAATATACTAAATACCTCGTACGTAGAAATATTTATTTATTTCTACGTACGAGATTTTAACTAATGAAAACGAAAATACAAAATGGTTCTCTATTCCCTTCATAGAACACCAATATTGTGTTACACGAAACGTGCCTTAAATTTATTCCTGGGATATCTTTGTGTTACATGGTCTTAGAGTTGTTATACATCACACTGTACACAACATGTGTACTTACCGAAGAACCAACACATTGTATGGACCAATTAATCCCTCCGTCTGAAAATTATATACATAGTGTGTACACTACATGTACACATATAAAACGTTGTATATTAATGAATAGATAACGGATGCATATTCAATTCATAAACTTAATTTTTATAAAAAAAAACACATTTAGTTTATTTCTACAATAAAAACTTTTAATAATAGTTCTCTCATTAGTCGTATCTATTTTTTTATCTTTTGTACTTCATGCGAATGTATTGACACAATTCCTATATACAGTTAAAGAATATAAGATTGATTCTGTTCTGTTCGCAATGCTCATTGGACTGAGGCATTTGACTGATATTAATTACCGGAAAATAATGTGCGTGAATTGTATAACGGAAATAGTTTCACATCTATACTATTATAATAAAGCGTAAACACTCACTTTGTTTTTTTTTATAGCATAAGGTGGCAAACGAGCAAGCGGCGCGCCGCCAAAATGGCGAAGCGACCGCTGCCCATAGACCTCCGCAATTGCAGATGCGTTGCCTACCCTTATACGACGGAGGAGAAGACGCACATAACGAGCACATTTCCCCTTTCTATGCATCTCCTCCACCGTCAAATCCACTTCCCCTTCCCAATCTCTCCTTATAAGAAAAGGGTGGTGAAGAGAAAGGGACTTAAATTAGGCCTCCGGCACCACACTCATCAGACGAAACACGGGACCGCTTCCATTTCACGCCTGTCTTCTGTGTGGTCGTGGTATTACACCGGGCGTGCCGGCCCATTTGTGCTAAGATGTTAAAGCGGGCACTACCACTGTTCACTTCGTTGCCTAAGATGTCAATTCTTTTTGTAATAAAAAGCCATACCCTACACTTACGTCATGCTTTAGACTATGTATTTTCACGCTATAACATAGGGGGTTAATATTTTGGATAAAAACCCTAATGTGCGAAAGAGACCATAAGTTGCTGTCAACATCAAGAAAGAAAAATTGCCATAGTAAGGTAATTGGTATTTTGACATTTGCAATTGATTGTTTGTTACATGTAAACTATAAAATAACATTTTCATAAGTTTATGCGGATGAAGTCCCAGGGGAACAGCTAGTTTAATATATAAATTATGCTGGGTAATGTATAATATAGTTGTTTAAGTAAAATAGCCAGCCGCAACACTATCCTGGAGGTGAGAAGCCGCATGGACAGCCCAGTCTATAAGCACTGGGTAAATGTTGATGAATTCTGCAGAATTCTTTCGTACATACTCTGCTTTGTACATAGAAATTGCCAAAGCTATATATTTAATTACAATCAAACAACACACAATCGTGTCTGTTTAAAGTATTCATTATTAATATTAATTCGCAACTAAAACAGGTTCGGGTGAGATCCCGGAGCAGGATGGAGCGGGCGGACTTGTATTCGTTGCGGGCTGTGTACACCTATCTTAATATTACATTTCTATGCAGACCTGCCCTAACTTGAATCATAAATATCGGTCATTGAACACTCGCCTTACCTCTAAACGATACGTGACTTTTTTTTAAATAATTGTAAAATATATATGATGAGATATATTATATTCCGTTGCATAGTTTTCAATTTCAGTCAGACAGCGATGTTGAATCAATAACAATATATTAAAGCAGCTGACTTCGCAGAAGTAATTATTGATGACACATTATTAAATGATAGGTACTTAACCTTTGTTAAGATTTGTGTTATTGTCAATTACAAAACTGCCATTCAAGCTATTGGTGCTGGAAAGTAGGATGTTTTAAAAAGAGCTGAGCGGCAGAGAACTATAACTGATTGTCTGCCTACCCTTTCAGGTAACAGTCGTAAGAGTAATCTAGGTGGATGTCGCAAAATCAACGGAAACAGATCAAGGAAAACTCGAGTAAAGCAGTGCGAAAGCTAACACGAGAATCGCAAAAATTTTTTTGCGTTATACGCGGAACACCAAAAAATTACAAGGAAACGCGACGGCGGCAGACGGCCGAAAAACAAAATATCGCCTCACTAAATAAAAATTTTCATACGGCAAATTTTTATTATTACATTTTATTTATCATCTAAATCGGCGTTTACGATGGCGAACAATGCCGGGCCCCGAACCAAACAAAAGTGGGACGCAAATAAAGAAAACAATAAAATTAGAATACATAAACACATAAACTGGCGTCGGGGCGCTAGCGCTGCGGCGGCGACGCATGCGCGTGCCACACCGCACATTACACGGCCAAATAAATTAAAATCAGCGCCCACGGCCCCCACCCCGCGCCCACACCCCCACAGCCCGCACCGCCATCCACAGCCCTGGCATCACGTCTTTAATAACTGCTAACACTCACACCTATCTAACCATTACAATACAATACCATCTAGTATTTTTGGTAACAAAATGTCACTCGTAAATTCCTGTGAGCGAACAAATTATTGCAAGTATCTGGCATCAGTAGCAGTTTAAACAAATATATCGTAACAAGAAAATATGACATGATTTGTTCTTTAATTCTCTGTATCGCGGAAAAAATTAATTTAGTCCAATGCGGCGTAAACTAATTGATTACAACATTAATTAAAGTCGTTGATGCTTTATCGGTGCAGACCAGAAATTAATACTTAATCAAGCCTTTGGTGGACCATGCGTGTAGAATTATACTTTTCACTGCAGAACGTGAAAGTGTCAAACAAATCGGAACAAAACAAGCTTAGGTATAGCAAAAGAAATCCTTGTATAGAGTAAATCTATATAAGAAGGTAATCTGTAAACAAACGTTGATTTGTTCATCAGTTTAAAATTAAGCAAAGCATTGACTGAATATTGGAATTCCAACCTAATGAATGTCAAAATTATTGCATTCTACAATAACCTGTGATCATACTATAATCCTTAATATCTGTTTACACCTTAGCGTGAGCGTGACTTTATTCGTACAATATACGTGAAAAATACATGTCTCCCTTAGTGGGTGAATCGCAAACATTGCAAGCGTTTAAATACAAGCCCCTTTATGCGAAGCAACACCGTGAAATATATTCACGGGGAATTATGTGTATCTTTGTTGTATCGGTGTTTTTAATATTTCGTTCCTTTCTCAACGAGTGTTTGAAACGAACGCTGTTATTTGACAGGGCAAGTAGATAACATCACTACTGAATAACTCGTATCGAGGTATTTGCAGATTTTAAACTGGTCTATGTATTGTATCATAAATAAATATTTTTGAAAACAACTGATTTGGATGGTATTATGATCTCTTTTTCTATCTATAGTCTATAGGAAAAATGAATATGTACAATATAAACATTATCACTAACTGTATATCTACTAAGTACTGTCGTGTACATTTTTAGATATTGCACGATTTCAAAAAAGTAGTCTTAAAAAGTCTCTCTCAGTTATTCTTGATAAAAAGATGTTTACAAATAGACTTAGACGGCTTTTTGATATGTTTTTTCATGTGTTTCAGCGTTTAAAACAACAAAAATAAGTACAAGCAAACATCAAAATGTACTCTCATTTAATTTTATCATTGTTTCTAAAGCCTTGGGTAGCCAAAAAAAAACAGATCTATATAAACAATCACACA
Organism: Papilio polytes; assembly: GCF_000836215.1. NCBI lineage: Eukaryota > Metazoa > Arthropoda > Insecta > Lepidoptera > Papilionidae > Papilio > Papilio polytes. The sequence continues at coordinate 643,903 of NW_013525247.1, read as the reverse complement.
AAAAGGTTCTCAGGCCTCAGGTGCCAACAAATATCAAAATATGTAGCTTAAATACCTGACTAACAAAATGATATACATTTAGTTGGAGGATTAATATAATCAGCCTCAGTACCCTTTGTGTCCCATCGATGCGATATTGATTTTATTTTATTAATTTTGCATTAAATTATTTAAAAAAATCAAATACATAAACATACAGTACAAAGCGCACTCCGTTCTAAAATACAACACTGATAAACTAAAATATGAAATTATAATCACTCCCTTTGTTATAACACCGTCAGTTGCAGCACTAAGAAACGTGCTAATGAAACATTAGTGGAGGGATACAGTCAGCGACCTACATCACTTGTAGACCTTTCCAATTTCGACAAAATGAGTTACGGGCAAACGGCGAACCGCTCTTATTCAATGTAAATCTTGCCATTCGTGGGTCGCCTTAGGACCACCGCGAACTGAACAACCCACGATCCCATACCGAACAGTCCTACAGCTCAAGACAATACTAATAGCATACAAACCTTTGCCACGTGTGCGGACACCCTTAATCTATTACACGCGAATATTACTAAACGTAACTACACTGTTAGTGTGGAAGCAACATGTGATTATGTAAACATTTCAAAATTGAACTTTAAAGCACACGATTTAGGGTTCAGCAAGACCTAAAATACATCAAATGTACAAAGAACAAAGAAAATCCTACCTTAACTTCATAACATTAAGCCTTGATTCTAAAGAATGTCTCGAGACGGCACAAGTACCATTGTAGTCTGAGGGTACAGTCGCGAGAATAACATTAAAATATCATTCTAAATAATTTAAACATGTATAAATATGAGTTGGCACTTAGAACTAGGTCAAAATATCGGTATTATCTATGTTTTTTTGTATGTGCATATACTTTCACATTTTTCGTCTGCCTTAGACTTATGTTAAAATTAACTGACTGTCTACTGACATTTATGTTATTCTCTATTTTTTTAGAAGTGTGTTAAAGAACTAAAATTTATATAAAGGTCATTTATAAAAAACGTTACGGTTGAATAAATACTTAAGACTTGTTGTTGTAACTGTACCGACGCAGTAACTGCGTACACTTGTATCAGATAAAATTATTCAAATGATACGATCTATTGTGTTTCAGACACAATGATAAATAATATTATTAATACATATGTATAGTAAATATTTATGTAAGTGGATTCATGATAGCGTACTGTGGGGCTATTATGGCCCGTTTTATATTCTATGCTAAATTTTAATCGATATGAAATTTTAATGATTGCATTTATTAAAAAAAAATCGTACTAAAATCGTAACGTTCGATATCTCAACTTTCAAGCGACACGTGTACGATGTTTTTGTAAATCGTTCAACTTAAAGGATGACAAATGATCATAAATAATGCAACAGAAGCATTGACCCAAAATGAATAGCCGATTCTGCTCTTCTTTGAATATTATACATTTACTTGCCAATATTATACAGAGGCCACGATTTAGACAAACAGGTTCTTCACAAATGTCCAAAGCAATGTTGCAAATAAATCTTGTTTTGTCACTTCGGAAACGGATCAAAATAATTCACTCGCTTTTATCCATGGTCCTCAAAATGTTTATTCCACTTTATACCAGAAATATACTCGACGTCAAAAGTATGTAGTAGCAAATTTTATCAACTTTGCAGAAACCTATGATTAGGGAAACGAGTAAATGGTAATTTATTTTTAATCTTTTCTGTAAGCAAAATCCTTACTAACACTAAGTCACAAGATGTTAAATTAAGTTAAGTTAAATCACTAAAGAAATTAAACATCTCAATTAAAAATTAAATACTTTAAGGTAATATTTTAAGGAAATATTGCATGCATTTGGTACATTTTTTTAATATATTAGCTTATGCTTGCGACTCCGTAGGCGTAAAACATAAAAGGTGTCTATGTGTTCTTCCAGAACATGTTCTACATATATGCTAAATTTCATCGAAATCCGTTCAGCAGTTTAGGCCATAAACTCTAACAAAAATCCATCCATCTAAACTTTGACATTTATAATATTAGTAAGAGAGTAAGATTAAATGGAGTGACAAATTAGACAATGGCACAGAAGGCAATTAGATTGAATATGACACTTCAACATAGACACGTCCACTGATGGCGCACCACAACAGCTTACATTACTAATTTGCAAGGATTCTGAGATTGGACGTTGCGATCGAGTGAATATTTCGCAGTGTCCATTCACCAAATCAATTAATGTGGCAACCGCTTCACAGAGTTCGAATTAGTCTACAATAAGCTGCCAATTAATGATGAAATCCTATATCAATGATAATTCGTTTTTAATACTATCATTGATATTATAAACTCAAAAGGAAGTAAAGTTCCTCTTCTATTCTCCGGCATGTATAATAAAGTCATCTTAAGCATTTAAAACTAACCTACAAGTAGAGTAACTTAACGTCTAGGATCTTTTATGAGATGTTAGTCTACGTCGACGAGACAGTTTTGGAAAAAATATTGATATATTTTGATTGACATAATTTTTGTTGACATAATTTGTTTACATTAAACGAATATTTTTTGTGGGTAAATTTGGTCTTCATGTATTTGTTTCATCGTCTTTCTTCGTCATCATCATCCTCACCTGATGGAGGCTAATGCCTCTGCTGGATATAAGCCTCCCACACCTTCCACAGAATGCGCTTAGAATTACGCTATACTATAGTTGAAATAATTTCAAAACATAATTAAATCAACGCCATTACTCGATATGGGTGCGAATAACAAAGGACAAAAAATCCGATTAAAAATGTGGGCGTTAGACATAACCGTACCGCTGAGAACTTTGTTTGTTGTCATTGTTTCTGTCTTCCCATATCACTTTGTTGACTTGAGAAAAGAACGATTCAAGATAAAAAAATAGTCTTGTCTAGAATTGTTATTGAATAAATTATACACGGAAGGAGTATTTTTTTCATACACATAATACTGGTTTTTTTCTAATTACAATAAGTAAAAAAATGGTAATGTAAAATATACAATCTAAATAACTACACATTATTTTTTACCCTAAAACGATAAAACTCAAAAAACCAAAACTAAAACTTGAGTACAATACTCATCAATGAAACTGTCTAGGCCCTAGCGGGGTGGAGTGAGGGGGCGGGGAGTAGGTAAATGACATAGGCTTTTTATGAATGGAACACTCGGAAACTATTATTATCGTTGTGTGCGCGGTAACACACACTGTTTTAGTTAATGCAATCGTTCCAAAAATTTTGTTTTTTTTAGATTTTTTATATCGGTGTTAATTTTTTAGCTTTATAAATAGAATTGGGAACATTTGCGAACATTGTTGAAACCATCAATCAGCTAATAACAAAATGTAAAAAGTACTTGCAATTATGATGTAGGTAGAGGTATGTTTACGCTCAATATGGGGGCTCAAATCATTGCTGAATCCTGAACTCATCTATCAAATCGCATCATTTGAATAAAATTTAAATTACAATGATCTGAACATGTCATCGACCCCGGTGTCTCAAGCGCCTAATAGTACTCGTACATACACATTGCATGCACACACACACGTCACTAACAGTGTTTTGTAGGCGTGTGTGCGTCAAGAGAGTATATACAGATGCGACACGGCGATGTGTGTGTTCATGCGTGCAGATTAGTGATGGGATGTGTCCGGACATCGCAGCACTTAGTATAAACCATACCCGAAAGTGATCATACCGAAACATTTGCTTATGTAATACATACGAAACTTAATGGAAAAAATCTTTAAATTTCGTAATTCTGACCTACAATAAATACCCAAAAAATATTTGTGGTTAGAGAATGTTTGCACAGTGCTTTGCATCAACGAAAGAAGTAATAAAAAAATCGACAAGTATTTCATAGTTATAAATTGTAATTTTACGGGTTGAATGTCAATCATACATCTCTTATACAAACGGTGCAACGTAAAATAAATGTGCTTCATTTGAATACAGCCATCGATAACACAGACCATTTTCTGCATTAACAAAGACATTGAGTAAAAAGTGTTTCAGATTCATACGCTGATACAACACGAGGCCTACAAAGTAATTGCGGGAAATAGTCATTAAACCAGAACATTCTAGCATAGTTTTAATTCCTCGTATGGTATAGATAATTAGACTTACTCAAATTATCTAAAAAAAATATGAATTCAATAGAAGTGAAGAGACCAAGATCACACAATGCCAATCACTAAAAATATATCAAACGATTCATGTTCGAATAAGCGATCGCAAATGAAATCGACCTTCATAATGGATGCGGTCGCTTACTTTGTCGTGTAATCGACAACATTGGAACTAAATAGCAGGAGAGAATCTCACAGTCGAGCTTGCAGTGGGGACGCCCCTCCGCCGCCGTCTGGAGTGCAAAGCGTTGCTTATTAATAACTGACGAACATCTCATTGTTATTTACACTTACGGCCGCGACAGCAAAGAAAAAGTGCGTCTCGTCACTACTTGCACTTCGTTTCAATGTTGAATCTAATAGTTTCTTTCAATAATTCTATCACAGGTCCAATGCTTGAATTACTAACAATTATACTTATGGATTTTGCTATTAGAAAGTGAACTAAGATTGCATATGAAGCCTGACTGTTCCACCTAATTTTATAAAGAAAAGTATACTAAGTTGATTGTCATTTTTTGATATAAATAAACCGAAGAAGTACTTTAAGAAAAAGCTATAGTTGATAATTAGCAAAAAGTTTGATGTCTTCTTGGCTCTCTGACATTTCTATTCATTCCATTCGTTACTACAAACTAGATAAACAAACGTGTAAGTACGCATTTGTTTTACAATGAACGTGTTGTACTTAACTCGCAAAGGATAATTATTATTCAGCAAGGGTAGTTCTATTTACAGTAAGCCAGTGAACTGGCAATACGCTTAATACGGATGAAAAAGCGGCCACTGTATGAAGATGGGACTGCAATGATGCGCGACCTACGGATAGCTTCTCTGTGACTACGACACCATGAAAGTGTGGAAAGGAAAGGCGCCGGTGCAGAATGGTGCAATGGAAGAGGATAAAATGACTACACATTGTACAACAGACGTCTCCACTCTGGTACGTTAATGAAATTAAAAAACAACAACATTTAACTCATTAATTATTACCTCCCACGGCATTATACCTTATTAGGATTGATAGATATTAATTACTATGCCTTTATAAGGATGAAAATGATTAAAAAGTAAAACAATTGCTTTATCAATCGTGATTTTTTAAACACAATTGTTTTAAATAAACAAAATACAGGTACAACGATTCGGTGTTTTAACAACTGGACATTTGAAACTCTGGACTTTGAAATAAAACTTTAGTCAATAGCAAAACAATACAAAAACATAAGAATGTTTGCGACAAAAAGTTTCCGATGCACATGACCAAGTTGAAAACAAAATAATTGCATTTGCTTTCAGAATGTTAATAACAAGTATTAAAAATATGTTCGAAATAAGAACACCACAGTAAACTTATTTGTAACCAGTCCATATTACTTTGTAAAAGGGTGGGCTAACATTGTAAATTCGAATCAACGCGTAAATACCATATGTCTTCAGACATTATCTGCTATCGGAATATAACCTTATGTTGTATAATATTAAATTTTATTAATCAATTTTTAAAGTTTCACAATATACGTGCGCTAAAGAAGAGACGTAACAGGGTCTAATAAACCCATGGTCTAAAATAAAAACATAAACATTGCAACATGGTTAATTTATATTTATGGTTATCGAAAATAGACATGTTTGACGACGAAATGTCACCTGTTGAGTCGTATTTTAAATAAGATGTCGCAAAATATGATAATTGTACAGTTCACTCGAAGTTAATAATTGCCACGAGTACAATGGGTACCGCTTATAAACAACAATTCATCCGATAAATACAATGTATTGTAAAATTTCACAACAAACGCACACGCATGCACGCATCGCAAGAAACGTCACGCGAATATTGCAGAAGGAAAAACTGCGATGTATAAATATGATTAGTGTAATTTATTAGGAAAACCACGTTCGAAACACTAACGTTAATAGCATGTGGCCTTAAAAATACATTGCATGTAAGTATTTATTCGGAATTAATAAAATACTAACTTATTTATGTTGCTGCGTGCGATGCGTTTGCGCGTCATTGCTGTACGACTAACTTACACGTGCGCAAGTGTAACACAAGTCAGTATATGTGAGGTACTATACTACAATATTAAATATATCATAAGAGTTTTCATCAAAATAATACTACAGTGGATAAAATATCTATTGGTTTCGTATTATCAAAATCAAATTCCAAAAATAAAAGTAATAAAGCAGCAAAGCTGCGGTGGCTCCATCTCGTTTCATATAGACGGAAACCATAACTAAGCAATTTCATTAGAAGGATGCAATAGAAAATTTCGTACAATAGGATGTTAGAAATGACTACGTCTTGTACGTAGTGAGCCGCCTCCAGCGCTGTTGTGGAACTAAATTGAAGAGGAGTTTAGAAAATTGATGTCGTTCATTGCAAAAAATTCAAATAACCATAAAAAGTATTTTTATAAAGAATCATTATAATAACCTATAGCTTAGAATACGAGTAGCTGAGATTATCAATATGGAAAAGTATTTCAGCGCTATTTATATTAATATCAATATTAGTATTTATGTACTCTTTAGGTTCTTAGTTTAATAACACCTATTTTGAAAATCACTTTATGTCTTATATGTCACAGGAAATAAATCATCTCGCCATGTTACAAAAATCCTATTGAACTTATTTCTTGTAATAACATTACAAACAGGAATTGTCGTCAAGTTGTCAAAATATTTAATTGAAGTGGTGTAACATTTGAGTTCGTGATGTGATAATGTAAATATGTACTATTTTAAAAATGTACTAGCTTCCGCCCGCGTGTCCGTCCGCGTGGAAATAAAAAAAAAATGAGTAGCCTATGTGTTCTTCCAGTCTATCCTCTACGTCTGAGCCAAATTGCATTGTGATCCATTCTGCCGTTTAGGCCACAAAGTCTAACAAACATCTATCCATCCATCCATCTAAACTTTCGCATTTATAATATTAGTAAGAGTAAGATTTATAGGCAATTAACTTGGCATATGTCTAAAATACTGGAATGCATCTTAAACTGACATTATTTCGTTAGATGTATTAGTGTACATAAATTGAGGGAGTTGCAACATTAATTGAGATTGTGGCGCCCTCATGGCAGAGTTGTTATACTTCTAGTCATCACCAGCTCACTATACGGCCCCACCGAGGAGCTCGGAGCCTACCCTATTAAGGGGTGACTAGGCCATTGTCATCCACGCTGGCCAATTGCGGGTTGGTTGACTTCGCACATATCTTTAAATTTCTTCGCCGATATGTGCAGGTTGCATCACAATGTTTTCCTTCACCGTAAGAGCGTCAGGTAAATTATGTACATATGAAAATTCGAAAAATCGAAAATCACATTGGTACACGGCGGGATTCGAACCCAAGACCTGTTGATTACAAGTCAAGTGTTCAAACCACTGAGCCACCGACGCTCTTATACTTCTAGTCAGTCTACATAAAATGGTACATTGTGATATAAAATGTTGATAAGGAATAAATGTGGAGGAACCAAGTGACAGTTATAAATAGGCAATGGAACTCCGCGTCAGGTCTCCGTATCGTCGCCATATCGTCGACGTTGATATTTAATTCACGACAATTACGTATGCATATTTAAAATTATACAGCACTTATAATAAATACGTTGCGATTTCATCTCGCCGGGAGCAATTAAAAAGGCGGGCATATTACAATGTTGGATACGATGTCTAGAACAATGTAAAAATAACTGAGTGCGTTCAACCGATTGTCATTTAGTATTCCTTTAAGAACACCCCCTTTGACAAAAAATTGTAATAATTTTGTTAAAATTAAAACAATATTATTAAGGTTTATATTTAAAAACTACAACATGCAAGTAAACAAGTTGATTTATGGTATGTTAGTATTTAGTAATAATTTTGATTGATTGATACTCAGTAATCCTTAAGATTAAATTATCACATCTTGTTATTACTTTGTTAGTAATATAACCTGATTAACACTAGATTTCAGCTATAATCAAAAAAAATAAACAACCCCTGATAAGGTCCAGCTGCATTCTAAAACTATGAAGTCTAACTTCGTTAGCAATTAAGCAAGATTTACACGCTGTAAAGAAAGGCAACAAAAATATGAGTTTCTTTTTCACATTAAAATAACTCTGTATAATTCAACTGTTAGTGTAGCGACTCGCGCCGCTAGATATCTTCAAGTAGCCGGAGAGTCGGCGGCGAATTAAAAGAAAAAAATGATGTTGAATTTGTTCCGTTGCCGCGACTGCACATTTCATGCGCCGGCTGAGATGATTAACTTAGCGTGTGCCTTTTTACTGAGATTCAAAAATAAATGAAAATGTTATATTTATTCGCTTATGCTCCTCAGGCGAGCAGCGGTCTGAAGACTCGAAGTACGGATGAGCCAGCCCCTAAGAACTAGATTCTTTTCAAATGAAACACGGCCGATTCCTTTTTAAATGCACCATCTAATTTGTTTTGCAAGTAAGGTAATCCAATTAATTAGGACTTGGAAATATTGTAAGGCAACCTTTAGTTGCATCAAGTATAACGAAACAAGTTATTCAAATTCCTACTTATGTTAACAAGGAAGAAAATCTTTTTACTATCTATGGTGTTTTCTTACTTGATATCATGAAGAGAAAATGTTTGCATTTTTGTATGTATTGAAATACCTTAAAAATAATGGGAAGATTTCGCAAAAGCAATGTAATCACTAAGTAACATAACTAGGTTATTTTTAATTTTCTTTTACGTGAACAAAGTCACGAGCATCGGCTAGTTTTAAGTAAAAGGGCATAGTTTGAACATAGATGGGGCTATTAGCTACGAGATGCCAATACGTTTCTTTTAACTTCTCATCGGTCTTTATAATAATAGAAAAAAAAACTGTGTTACAAGTAACATCAAGTGTGACTAAAAGAAAACGGAACTGGAAACGCTAAAAAAGTATTTTATTATGCTTTGGTGGGCATTGTGTCTGAGTTGAAGAATTAATATGGAAATTCATAATAAATTAAAAGAAAAAGAAAAACAAGCAAACACGTGATGTATTATGTTCTATTTGTACTGCGTAAGATACTTTCAAATGCTTACATTTTTCCTCGAACCTACCCCACTTAATTTATAAGGAGAATAACTTAAGAAAACATTGAAAGTACATACTGGAAATCTCTATAAATAGAAATACACACGTCTGATCATTTTCTGTTATAAGCGTTAAAATAGCGTTTAAATAAAACTAATAGTTCTAAAGAAAATCTATTAACAGACGCAAATAATTGATATATACAAAATTGTTTAATTGCAAAGGAAGGTTTACACACCTAGAATATCCGCATACAAGTATTGTAACAACAGAACAACGTTGCCGGCATTAATTCACGCGATAAATAATATAGAGCCACTCTTCGCTGCAACTTGAATATAAATTGGCTAATTAATGTTAAACGGTAGGAATATTAACCAAATACAGTGCAGCCAACACACTAACCTCTAAATATGTACAGTAATATAAATATTTTGTTCGGCCTAGCGCAAACTTAGACTAAAATGTAATTTAAATGATGAATACTCGAATGAGTTGAATGAACATATACGGGATAGAACAATCTTGGAAATATTATTTTTAAACAGACGTTACAGTAATCTTTCAATGACAAAGTATTGTTAGCTATTTAAAAGAGTGATGTTTATTTGTTCAAAACCGACAATATAAGAATGCATTATAAAGTTCTAAACGATTTACGTAATTATCGTGTCGATTTTTTCTATTTCTTTTTGTTACGTAAAATCTGATCTGCTTTAGGTTTTAAAAATCAGCGAAGTAAAAATGCCTTTAAGCACTAGGTTGGTTTAATAACAATGGTTAATTAATATAATTTATTTAATCCATCCATCTTTATATAATCTCTCTCACAGCGGGGATTACAAGAAGATCAGAAACGAATATATTGTTTTAGGTCGACGTACGTTAATGAAACAATAAAATAAAACGTATCCCACCACGCCCCGCGGGCTAAATGTGAATTCAAATTAATTAACATCGAGTGTTAGTGAAACAATAAAGCTTTATAATATTCCATGTTTCTTTGTTACAAAAATACATCGAATCAGATAAAACCTATTTTGTTATCAATCAAAAACTGTAACCTAATGCTAACTTATTGTAATAAGGATTGTAATCCTAACTATTCTGTTAAAGTTGACTGACTAAGGAATAGGGAGAGTCAGAAAATGTAACAATTCTTAAGTCATTTTACGAGGGAGTATGTAAAACTATTAAAAAAATTTGCAGTATGTCGATACATGATTGATGTTAGCAAATATTTAGTAATATAGTGAAGTTGCAACAATGTATGAGTTATGCTCCCGCGCTGCGCAATGGCAGCTGCACTTTAATTCTTCATTAGCGCGCCCCCGCAACGTTAAATTAATACAACCTATGCTTTTTTGCAAGACAATGCTTTTTACTTTACTCCATATACGACATCAAATGGTGCTTACACATTTAATAGCGGCCCGGTCAAGCGAGACACACTACAGTTGTACGTTCCATTAGAATAACATCGATGTAAAAAGTATTTTGCATTAGAAATTTTATACAATACTGTTTTCAACTTATAGTATCCACCACATTTAACATATAAACGTGAAACAAAAATAAAATATATTATAATAACCAGCTTACATGAATATGGTTTACATTTGATAAAGGCATTCTTGCAAATAGAAGTATTTATTAACTACTAGCTTACGCCTGCGACTCCGTCCGCGTGGAATAAAAAAAACAAAAGTGTGTAGCCTATGTGTTCTTCCAACTATTCTTTAAATCTATAACAAATTTCATCCAAACCCGTACAGCCGTTTAGGCTATAAACTCTAACAAACATCCATCCATCCATCTGAACTTTCACATTTATAATATTAAGTATTAAAGTATGAAGTATGATTATTTACTAGTCGATATACATGTAGTGACTAGTCTGCGAGGCTTATGCTCTATGATCGTTCTCTGAGAGGCGTCAACAGCGGCACAATGTAAAATCCGCTTTATTTGTCCGCCGACTGACACAATGCTCCCAATGAGTCACAATAGCAAATTAAGTATTATTTTAAATTGACGTAATTGAAAAATATGCAGTCGCTCGCGCTCAGCGCTGTTATAAATTGATTCATGTATAATATTTTCAAAGACTAATTTGTGTAGACAGCACAGAAGATTTAAATTCCTAATAACCCGTAACCGATAAACTATAAGTAAAGAATATCCGAATGTAAAATTAATTAAACATATACTCAGTATTTTCTGCTTTTTAATACTATTGCATATACTTTTTATTCTTCCCCAAGTATAATATACTAGAATGATAATCGAACGTTCCTAATGATGCAAACAACATTTTTTCGCAAGTACTTTGTTCTATTTTCTCTCTGTTATTTTGTAATGATGAACTAATAAATCAACTTTATTAGTATAGTACTTGATTTTTTTAATGAAACGGAAAATCATAAAAAGCAGATAACAAAGCCTCTCTAATCCCATACAATAACATAATGATCTTTTATTACATAGACATAAGTTTTATTATGTGTTCCAAATTCAAATAGAAAAGAATGTATCATTCAGTTTTGGTAAACTCAAGCGTATTTAAAGTTGACCTCTCTGGGTGTTTAATCTTTGAGCACGGCGAGGGCCAATGGACCGGGCGCGGTCACGGCACCAAATAAAATGTTATTAGCGTCACCGTCTCTTGCAAACAGCGAGACAGTACGCATGTATTTTTATTATTATATTAATTAAGTTTTTACATTATTCAAAATTGGCTCTAAATCTACGTAATGATTGCGTCATTTAATACCAACATGTAAACGCAATGCTCACTTTGATAAAGGTTTTTAGAACAAATATACAGTCTTTTATTGTATGTAGATATTACATTATCCACGGGTTTATAATAAGCTCGTATATTTTTATGACTAGCGCAAAATATACACTTAGATGATTACTGCATATTTGCTTTATTTTTCGTCGTTTTCTTAAATCGACTACTGAAAAAGTTGCGTCATTCAGTTCGACTATAACACCAAGTTATTATGACAAAAGAGACGGGTAAAACACAACGATTCTTAATTTAAAATTGTTCGATGTACAAAATAAGTAAGAATCAAATAAATATTAAGATCGAATGTGAATAACTACAAAGTTAGAGGAAGACTATAGAAAACATGGATTGTGTGAAAGAAGACAATCTTAAGAAGGGGTCGAATTCAGATATGTCGGCTGATAGAGATGTATAGAAGAGCAGTATATAGTGTGCCGACCCTCCATAGAGAAAAAGGCAGGTTAAGGACGCAATATTAAAAATTTTAATGTCACCATTTACTTTACAATATGTTTTATTTAAAATACAACAAAAAACAACGTTAGTCATAATAAACACACACATGAACACTCGTACAAAAAATTTAACAGAGTGCGCTTAATGTCCGGTAATGAATTGGAATCAACAAATTTAAATAACCCACCGACATCTAAGCCAATTTAGATTTAACTCAACCGATGGAAATATAAAAATACAGTCGAGCGATAATAACATGTGATATTTATTTACCCTTGCCGATATCGAACCCCAAACCCAGCGGAGCGGAGACGAAATACTATAATTACGCGCGATATAAGCCTCTCGGGGAGTTATTAACGTTTGAGAGCCGAAAAAAAATAATAAGTTTAATAACAATACGAATGTATATTATTGTCGTAGTTCGGCGATCTGTTGTCTCACTAGAATCAAGATACAATATTACAGAGCACACTTCTGTCTCTATCACTGATAGAATTTTTAAACACTTTATACGAGTATAAACGCTGTAACTATCTTAACACAGAAACCTTACACACCTTACCCTTTGTTCTTAAATAGTTAAAGCTAATGTAATAATAAATTATCAAAAAAATATTAAAACATTCAGATCTGGCTCACGAGGTTCCGAGTGAGGAGGTTCCTGTATCTGCAGCCCTGACCACTGGTTGCTTGAGTCATCGGATTCCGCAGCCGGTGGTGCTCTATTTTTTATATAACATGTTTTTTTTTATTTCTATACAAATCTTGTAAATGTATTATATCGAGAATAAGAAATAAAGATACATGTGGAATAAAATATAAAATATTGTTTTTTTCACCACAAAAGTAGAACTTTAAACAGAATGTATACTTAATGATGTCTGAAATCTACATTCATAAATTCCAACAGGGTAAGGGAGAACTGCGCAAAACTTAATATTTATGGATACTGAACTTCAGCATAGGTGTCAATGCATTGTATAATTGAACAGACGTATCGACGTCATAGCCAAGGGTCGATGAAAGTGATAATATTGTATTAACATAAAATGTACTCAATTGTTTTATGTATCTACGTCTTTTCTTACATTGCTACTTAACATATGGTATATTGTAGCCATATCATGAAATTATCATTTTTAGATAAGAAATCTAAGTAAGTACCAAACTGAAGGTTAGTTTCCCAGTTACATTCAGGTATTCGTTAGTGTTGTTGACACTAATGAATCACTAGGTAATGATAAATTAATAGCAACTTCAGCAATCCAGCATCAGTTTAATAGATACTTAAAAATGCGATTGATTTACCTATCAGTCTGTACTAAACGTGGCCCCTAAAAACAATTTCATTCCACAATGGTACCAATAAGATTTCATGTAATAGATTTTAACGGCGACTCTGTCCGCGCCGAATCAAAGAAAAGCTTTGAAATATATCTATGTATTGTTTCAGACTATGTTCTACATCTGTGTCAAATTTCATCGAGATCCGTAGAGTCTTTCTAACAAACATCCATCCGTTTATCCAAGCTTTATGTCAGATTATAAAAGTTTCTCGTATTTTAACACATGCACAATGTTTGCAACTGTACCTTAAGTGGCAATGAATACTCGAGGAGGGTATTAACTCAATAACAGCCTGTTTACTTCTCTCTTGAAGACATTACAATCGGTTGACACCACTTATGCCGGCAAATTGTCTCAAGGCTTTCCTGTACGCATTACACCAAGTGATGGACAGTTGCAACAAGCACAAGTAAGTTGCATGTCACGTGATCAGTGTACAACCTAAAACAATATTTATGCCAATGTTAAAAACGCTTATCTAAAATTGGATGTCCTTCTGCCAATTTTTTGACACAATCAGTCGTTTAATATCATTTAATACACAAAGACAAATTTAATTATCATTAGCTAGACATAAAAAACACAACGTACATTCGTATGTCTTTATTTTTAACTCTAAAACGTGATGACTAACGCACATTAAAGATATATTATTTCATACAGGATACAAAAGCACACGACAGTAATTTTTGTCCATTTTAAACAACTCGGTACAAAACATATTACGAGTCTAATTCGCGAGCGAGCGCAAGCTGAGCCGAATTAAATATATTTCATCGAAGCGATGTTTATGTTATTTATTATGTTAGGAATTAAAGTTATACTACTTCGGCGAAGCACTCCGCCTTGTAATTTGGCTTGGGATCTTTAATTTCGCTCCAGACAAGAACGTTGAGAATTAAGATTTAGTTTCGATGCCGTTTCGATACGAGAATTGTTTTGCAACCCGAAAAAGTATATATAGGAGCGAATAACTGACACACATTTTTGACCTTTGCAGACCTGTTTTGGACTCGAAAGAAGTTAATAAGGCGTTTTCGGATTGCGGTCACCGCGATTTCGTTTGCCCTTCTTACGCGTGACATTTGACTTTTGCACCCGCGCGTCGCGAAATTAAAATTATATTTATTTTAACAAACCACAGGTTGTCACAAAACATAATCAATTTCTTATTTTATACTTGCGAGTTACTGAACTATTTATAATATTTTATTGATTTCTATTTATCACTACACTACGTCTTACAAAGCGATATCATTGTCATTCATGAATCTTGATTTCATGAATGTTTAAAAGGAAATAGTGATAAATGGATTCAATTTACATTCGCAGAGTACTAACGGACGCGTGAATTATTGACATCACAAGTAGACCGTACCTAATCATAACTGTTTTATAAAATATCTGTAGCAGCTATATTTTAATCGTTTACTTCGGTTGTCTTGTAAGTTGACTATTAATATTTTTCCCTTTATGCTAAAACAGCGAACGTTGATTTTAATGAGAATTCTTAGATATCACGGGATGCTTTGAGAAATGTTATCAAGGATTTATACGTCTAGAATCCAGACGGACGCTAAACAATTGTCGGCGTACGCGTACTCTCGACCAGGACTCTCCAAGTACGTACTATCTTAATGGAGTAATTGATCAATTTGAACGCTCGAGTCTGTAAACAGAATAATTCAAAGTCAAGTTCGAAATATTACATTCGGTGATTATTTATAGGATTATCGACCTCCGCTGAAGAGTTACTTGAAGATATTATACAGAATGTTATAATAAGCAAATACAGTGTTTTATCTCGTTGGCGTTATACATGTAGAATATTATAAGTGGTTTACTCTTTGACCACACTTCGTACTGAATTCAACTCCAAAAAATTAATTAATTTTCGCATATAAAAATATTTTATAAAAACGAAACAGTAAGAAAAGCCGTAGAAAGGAGATTAAAATAAGCATGTCCAATAAAATGCATAAACATGCATAAGTATTCAATAGCCACGCCATCAAAAAAAACTCCAGTACCATGAAATTTATTTTAGAGAATGGGAAAAAGCAAATAGTCGCCGATCAGCCGTGGACTATAAAAACAATGCGGCTTGTGCAAACATCGGCTATGAGGGGAGAATGGTGGGCACCGTGGATTCCTTACAACTATTTTAAAGCTTTTAATAGAAAATATCAGTTTTTGTATATTATAGTAAGTTGCTAAAGAACTTGTTTTTATATTTCATTACTATATGCTAGTATAGTGTTATGTTCAACAATTATTAAGAACGCGCGCACACATTTGATTAAACTATCGCAAAACTGTTTAGGTGCGCTTTGATTCCTATTAGCTTGTATGGAGGTGCACACAATACTCGATTTTTAGTAGTGCAACTAAACAGTCGAATTGCCTGCGAAACAATTGAAAATCCCACAACTGTTGTGCGACAGTTTAGTCAAAGGTGCGCCCGCTCCTAATTTTATTTGGAGTTACAAGTTGCAAAATCCGAACGTAAATGTTCCATACAGTTCCTACAACATGCAAGCATTCGATTACATATGCACATACGTATTGCCAGATGCGTTACAAATGTACTGAATTTTCAATATCAAATATACATTATGAGGCAGCCGACAATGTTTTATTTATACGGAATCATAATGAAACACAATGTCAGCGGCCAACCCGAGGCCTCTGTTAAAGACATTGAACCATATTGTCGACTTATCATATCTCGTTGACTTTGAATACTGATCTTTAATAGATGAACCGAGTGTTGGTTTCATCCAAGGTGGTGCTCCCATCAATAAATCATACGAACACTGATTTAGCACTGAAAAATCAATAACAATGCTCATCTCAATGTTGTTGCAAACCATGCCAATATACCTGACTGATAAAGTATAGATAAGTTTGTTTTTATTTGACTTTGTATGTATGTGTAAAATCCATTTTGACGGCCTAGAGCCTACGACTCGACGGAATTTGATGTGTGCGTTGTCATTTGATTCGTCTCCTACTTCGGAGTGTTATGGGGTAGGTTTACACGGGCGCATAAAATATTTAGTGGACGTGATATTTAAAGTAAAAAAACCGAGTTCATTCAGCTTACTTTTTTATTGCTAACTATTTTTTAATATTCAAGTATATTCTAAAATAATCAAATGTTAATTATAACATTATAGATTATTTAGATTAAAAATTATTTGTTTTAATAAGCAGCCATTTTTTAATCAGCATCATTTATTTCATTTTTGACCGACTTCCCAAAAGAAGGAGGTACTCAATTCGTCTGTATGTTTTTTTTTAAATTTTTTTTTCATGTAAATATTATTTGAAGTGAGCTTTAATTTTAAAACGTATAAATTTATTTCAGTCGATAGATCGAAACATTTACAATATTTTTGGAGAATTATGTTGGAAACATTCTTCTCTACTTAATAGGCATCGCTATATTTGTTAAATGTGTTAACTAAATTACCAACGCTCTTGTTGTTCATTATAGTCATGACTCATGGCACAACTGCGTAATAAAATCTTAAAGGAAATTAAAAAATGTATAGAGAACGATCATGAACTTTTAAACGTGTTTCGTATTCCTTTTCGCTTAATAAATAAGATAAAGTGAAAACAACAAAATACTTATTGCATACTTCATAAGTTTTATAAACTGTGAAGCGTACATTTATACTGTAAATTACATTTTAATATTAAATTTCTTAGCAGCAAAACACACTAACTTAGGAAAACACGGATAAATATCGTCTGGTTAGTTCAGTACCTCTCTTATTTTAAGAAGAAAATTTACAATGAAATTGACACAAATTACTCAATTACTAACTATACTAATATAAAAATAGGGTATAGTTCACGAGTAGTATCGTTGACGGAATGGACCGAAATCTTTACGGCCAGCTTCGATCCCCACTACATACCATTGTTTTAAGTTTTGATTTTCATTTGTCACCTTTATCCAACGTCCTTACGATGTTGGAAAACATCTTGGTTCAATCTGTACATGATATGTGAATGTTATCGGCGAAGAAATTCAAAGAAGTGTGAAGTCAATCCGCACTGGGCTAGAATGGTTAAATATGTTATTCATGCCTGACTTGACTCCAAGCCCATCAGTGGGACTCCTATGGGATGGTGATCTGACTATAATTAAAATAATTATAATATAATAATAGTTATATATATTTTAAGTAGTTAAAAAAAATAAACGTTAAGTTTGCACTGTCTCTTGTCCGACATAAGACTCAAGGAGTTTTTATACGTCGTAGAAACGTCAGAAATATTTTATACGTATGTGTAAATATAGCCAGAGACATTGTGTCGGTGGATTTTTTAGTTTCCAACTAAACAAACAGACGGACAGTTCAAACACAAGATGTTATTGTGAACAGATTTTTCGTTTCGTCCTCAGTTCTATTGTGATCACGCTGCGTCCGCGCATCGCTTCCACGACGATCTAAAAACAACTTAATTGCACACAACGTAAGTATTATTTTTGTAACGTCAATGTATTGTAGTGACATTGAGGAAACTTTTTAATTTTGGTATACTTTTTTTATTCGTCACCTTGAATAGATACTAAATGTACAAAAAATGTTCATTCATAACACGTTAATAATTGGTTCATAAATAGATTTAATTCGACTGCCACTGGTAGAATATATTTGCCACTGGCAATATAATATTTCATTAAAATTTTTTCTTTCCTTTATTCGTTTATTCTCCAGATACCAAAAGACACCACAACAAAATGGTTTAAATCAATTGCAGTAATATAAAACATTACAAAAACAAGTCGTATTATTACAGAGACATACAAAAACGCCGATTCCATACGAAATAAAATTTAATATAACATCTAGTTTAAACCTTATTACGTTGCACTAAATTATAGAATCGATTGTATCTTATAAACGTCCTCATTTCTTACAATGATACATATTAAAGCAAAATTTGGCTTTTCAACAAAAAAAAGTTAATTCGTAATTTGGGTCAATTTGTGACTTCCTATCGGTGACACACAATTTCTTGTGAATACGAGTAAATTCTTGTTTAAAAGAATTTAGTTAATTTACGTAAAACGTAGGTATCTGATTTACAATATTGTAGTAACATGTAGGTAAACTGGAACGATGAAAGCAACCTTTTTACCCCCATGAATCAATCGAGTACAACATGCATAAAGGATGAAACATCTTATGGAGACATAAAAGGCAATTTTGATAAGGTTTTATAGATAATTTCAATGAAATCTTTGAATAATGTAGTGGTGTCAGTTCGAGAGGTGTTGATTGACGACGCAACGTGGATGTGTCGTATTGTATAACCGCTGTACACCCTCGCAGACCGCGAGCGCGGTGAGCTGCATTGTGTAGCAGCGTGGTGGTGCAACGGGCGCAGGTCGCAGGGGCCGGCAGCCGCGGCGCGCACGGGCATGCACCCCAAGCGGCGTGCGCCGTGCGAGCGAGACCGCTGCACCATTAGAACGGTACATCGCAAACATTACGTCGAATAAAAAGAAAAGTTATTATATTTTTTATTGGGGAGGGCCGCCACCCTCGCCGCCAACGGGATTATTTTTATTTTATTCCCAAAGTTTATTTTCCATTTGTTTTAACTTCTATATTCGCGACTCGAGGGCTGAAAGTTGGTCGGCGGGGCGCTCGCACGCACTCAATGACTCACTAATGCGTGCCGCATCATTATATTTTTATATTTAAACTTTGCCGGGGAACACAACATTAAAATGAGAAAAGTTGCCGGAGTATTATTATATTCGCGGCGTTGCGGGCCACGCGGACGCGGTTTCCGATGCCGCGAAGCCGCGATATTAAACTCTCCGGGGCCCGGCTTTGTTTCAATTTTATTTACTTCTAAGTGGATATTGTTGCGAGGCCGGGTCGCCACCTACAGCCCTTACCCCTCGCCCCCTCCCAGACTCTAATCAGACAGACTGTCCCGAAATTCGCACATTTACAACATTGTTATTAACTTGAATTTTAACACTCCTATACATCGTGAAAACTTTAGTTCTTTTCATTCTATTTCTCAATATAGTTATGTTATCATATCAATTCTGTTTTCAAAAAAACAATGTCCCTATTAGATTTTTTGGAACGACTTACGTTAATAGCTACTAAATGGAAATTCTATGTATGAAATTATATTCGTTTCTAACACAGTCGTTTGTCTGAGCGTTGTCAAAACAAGTAGCGGAAGCAGCGATTAAGCAACATAAGGCCCCCAGCTAACGCGTCTTAAAGACGTTCACGCCCCATGTACGGCACAGCTCTTAATCTCCCCTTATGTCTCGCCGTCCACAAAGCCCGTAAACAAATTAGGTGGCAAGCGCTTTCTCGACCACCGACCACGCTCCGAACTCGCCCCCAACACGTTGTTGGTATTTCTTTTTAACTCCCGACATAGGTAGTCTATTTGCCCCCCAAAAATAAAGTAGTCCACCAAGATTTTTAACAAGCAAACCCGAAAGAAACACAACGGACAAAGGGAACAACCGTTGCTGCACACCGTATATTGACTTTCCATCAATACTAACTTGAGCGTAGGTAACAATAAGGGTTGGTAAAATGCGTCTAATTGTTGTAAAAACATTCGAGGTTCGAACAACACAGTACGATTTAAAAGTGATATTCTCAAACCATAAAGCAGTTTCACATGCCCATGAGAAATATTTATCTTAATATAATAAGTAAACCTTAGGGCTAGCCGTTCGTACCGCCGATACTACGACCAACTATTCTTGACCATTACAAAGGGTCTCTCTGATACTGCACACAGACTCTGTTCTTTTTCAAGATTAACTTTATTTTGTATTTTTTTACGTAGATTACATAATTGTAAATCCTTACTATGGTGGAATCATAAATACAGTGTAAATATATGCTATACAAGTAAATAGCTAGAGCAAGCTGTAGTCGTGAAACTTTTTGTATATTACGTGCCTCTTACAATGTTATATTCCGTACAATTTTAACCATTAAACAAAATTATACTAAAGTTTGTTGCAATTCAAAGTAATGATTAATTCAAACTATTAAAATTACTGACTTTTCCTTTGAGTTGGTTGCAATACTCACGCAGACAGGAAGCGAGATGTTTAACGTCGTTACAACATTGTTGTAGCGGAAGAGACTGTTTAAAATTAAATATAATTTAATTCAAATTAGATGATTAATGAGTTCCTTTGAGTTCATCAACTAGTTTGAATAGTACTTCACCTCGCTTTTATGCCAATCATATAAACGTAAATTTTATGAATATTTTTGTAATATAACAGAAGTACCAAATATGGTTAGTCGATCTTTTCTCTGTTTCAATTAGGCACAATACATAGTAGTAGAGGTGGCGAGGCTCCCTTCACTCCGCGCCTCTCTGCTGCCCTTTGTTTGAGGATGCATTTAAATAGTAGGCTGTAGGTTCGATGCGTCCGGTTTTCAAAAACAAACACGACATCCAACACCAATATTTGGGCACAAGTAATAATTTATGAGTGCTGTCCTTTTTAGGAGTCCGTTTTGTCACAATCCTATGTAGTTATCTACTATTTTCGAGCATGAAATGACTGAGAAGGACAATTACTTTAACCGGCTCATTATACTTGCGACGTGAGTTAGTGCGAGGTGGGGCCACCACAGTTAAGTAGGGTCGGCAATTTAATCGCTCCGACCGTCACTATTAATTAGCAATGCAGTAATAACAACCAACATTAAGCTATTGTATGTGCATTTTTATTGATGTCGACATTCCCCATAGTACAAAATTATTTAAAAAACCTAGTTTGTTGCCTATTATTATAAAATCCATTTTTACGTATAATTTTTTTAAAGATGGTTTTTAAGAGGAATCTCAAGAATCTCTTTATACTTTGAACAGAAAAACTCAGTTGAGGCTTGCGGACAAATAGATCGTATATTTTTAGAGGATTACAAAATTTCAATTTTTGAACATCACGTCTATCCGTTTATTGTGCTGACGGTACATTGCAACTGAAAATACTAAACCGCAAGGTAGTTATGTAAAAACTACCTGTGAGGTAATAATGGGAGCCGGGATATCAAAAGCCTGCGGTCATATTCAGTACATTAAATATTACCGACATTGAAAACTTAGACGTTGCTGAATATACAATTTGATTGTACTTGATAGCCTGATCAATAGTTTAAAAAGACTTTACTTCAAAGAATATGTTATTAGTGACGCAAATCACTTTTATACAATTATAACTCTACATGAATAAAGTTGTCCATAAATGCATTGGGAAAGACGTAAGTTCACTAGTAACCATGATAATGATAAATTCTTAAGTATAATATTGAGTGTTTATTAATAATTTTGCTGAAAATATTATCAAGGTCACATAGTCTAGGCCTAGTCTATGTATATTCATTTGGGACTAGCCAGTTTTGTATGCATAAAAGTTCATCTCAAAATATGTACGACCTACTAATCTGATAACATTCAAATGTAAATTTAGATAATTTAAGAATTTATTTAAGGCTTATAATTACCACTGCCAAACACTGTTTTAAATAAATATACCTGTTTTTTTTCTCTAAAAGGTGTTTCGTCAGTAAGAACAGAAGTAATCAAAAACATGTCTCCAAAAACATATAAAATATCACAAAGTAAATAGGCATGTAAGTAATGTGAAATAGGAAGCAAGAGCTTTTAATGTTTTAAAAGCTTCAATCGGGCGCCTCTTTGAGCTTTGCCGTATCAACCACTAATTTACTTATCTCAAAGGATGATTGGGAATCAGAGTAAATGAAAATTACGGCACAGTCGACGTGATCCCCAAATAACTTTAGTTTTAATTTGAATCACTATTCCGTGCTTTAACGAATTTCTAATTCAACTTTCTATTTGAAATACAAAAATAACCTTTATTTTAATAATTATTTTTGTTTTGATTCCGAAAAATGATACAAAAAAACCGCCAAAGAAGCATTTAATTATTAAAATAAACACGAGGTATATTTTACTAATTTTACGTTCAATAAAAAATCAAGTATTAAATATGATTTTGGATGTAAAAGGTGTGTGCCGAGAATAAACACGTTTGTGTCAAAAACTTTTTTTGTGCAATGTGCAACAAACCGACAAACGTTTTGTCTGCGGCCAATTTAATGTTGCTCGTTTGCACAGTTTAACCGAGACATTTACACTACGGTACTAGATAAAGGCGAGGCAATACTGTAAGCGGAAGGGTTATATTTACAATTGAGTTTTTATTCGGTATCGTAATAAGACTATTAATTTTGACAACTTTCATGTTTTATTATTACCTAAATTATTCCTTAAATTAAATGTTTTAATGAGTCTGCTGGATTACTATTACCATTCACTGGTTCTTTTCTAATTTAGGATATGAATGAAGATAATTAGAAACTTTTGTTTGGTTTATGTAATTCAGATAATATGAAAAATCTAAATCCACACATATCCGCACCTGTCCTGATAAATTATAAACAATAATTTATTTGGCGTAATTTTAAATGGAATATCGTTTGCGAAGAAATAGTAAGACAATTGATATATTGTTGTACATACGTTGCGAAGGTCGTTGGGGAGGCGGTGTGCCAGAATACTTTTACAATTTTTATGAACATAATATAATATATGTGATGTATTTTTATAACATAAATAGCAAATTCCAAAAGATATGTAACAGACAATTTGATTTTAACTTTTACGTCAATCCAAATTATTTACAGACAAATTAAAACAGTATTTAATGAATCCTTTGAAAAAAATATTAACAATCTTTCTTTTTTATAATGAGTGGACATGTTCAAAAATTTCTACTAAAAATACTCAGAATTAGAAAATCAAGAGTAAGCAACATTAAAACGACATATCTCCTTGATAATGATGAAAAGCTTAAAATGCTATATTTATTAATTAACTGCCTATAATTTCAATATTAGTCTATAAATTCCAACTCCAATATTACAAGAGGTAAACAATGTTCAACATATAAACAATATATGCCACTGTAAACAAGCTTCATAAGACCTTGAACGCGGACCCCCAATGTGTGATATAAGTCCAGGGAGATGACGATGTAAACAAATAAATTGGATCCAAAGACGTATACGTGGTAGCTACAACGTTCACAGTGAACTGCAATTCATCCAACCTTATTAAAGTCAATAACAGAGGACAAACAGTTACCGACGAAATAACTTAAAGAGGAAACGGCCAGTTACGTTACACATCGCCGGGGGGCCGCGTTTTGCTCTCAGAACAAAACACCTGCGATTTGAAGAACTCAAAATTTCGATACTGAGAAACTTTATTTGTATATATACATCGTTCACTAGTGTTACAAATCTATAACCCTACTTAAATTACAAATTTGGAATAGATAATGAACATAGTCTGGCAGAAAACGTCGGCTACTCGTTAGGGTTGTTTTAATTGTGCCAGGATAAAATCGTGTATGATACTGTGATACAAAATAATGTATTAAATAAAGATATTATTGTTGTTATACTCGTAGGTTCTTCCAAGGTAATTAAAGGTAATATTTTTCAAGCATATATCAAGTAGCATTACGCGATCTGCTGCTCACTTGCCCCCTTCCCCTACCTATAAAAAATGTATTTCAGCGGTGGATATTCATTTTAATTTTTTCTTTGACCTTACATCTAATAAATCGATTAATCGTTATAATAAAAAGCCGATTTCGAACTTTATGCTGATATATTAGCTGTCAGCGTTTACAATTTTCATTTAAGTAGTTTACGTTGAACATTTTAAGTTAATTAGATCGCGCACTCAACTTGCTTTAATATTAAATTTTACGGAACCCCGAGCGTTAAAACTTGTAACAATCTTTCTACGTTGATCAAGAATAAAATTAATTTTTAACAAGTTTTTAGTAGCTATTGGTTCCTACAAAAAAGGTCCAAGCTTAATGCAAGATGTGACTACGTAATGAAAATATCTCATGCAAATAGAACGTTGAACTTGCCGTACTACATGTTTTTCAAACACTTAACTACAGACTAATAATCTCATTTCATTATTTTCCAAAGAAAAAAAATCACTTAATGGCGTAAAAAAAGTTAAAAAGTGGTCTATTATAATGCGAATTTAGTCAGATTAATATCTTCTAGTACACATACTTATTAAAAAGACATCTAAGATACTAGCAAAAAGTAGTGAAACACAATTCAAAAAGGTCATCATCATCATCATCAGAGGCACTACAGCCGCAGGTGGGCCTGTGCCTGGTGCAGTAAATTCCTCCATATCGGTCTATCTTGGGCTTTTTGTTTCCAACCCTTAATGCCGACATTTTTAAGATCTCGTTCGACATCATCTTGCCATCTTATGGTAGTTTCGGCCTCCCGCGAGATTTACGTCCCTCTGGTTGACTCTAATAGGCGCTTGGGCACTATGCAGTCACTCATCCTCGCTACATGTCCTGCCCAGCGTAGCTGACCAATTTTGATGGTCTTGACAACATTTGGCTCATTATAATTTAAAAAGGTAAGGAATTATTTACTATGTTTTTAAAGTTATGCAAGTGTCATACTACTTGGCTAGAAAGTTGCGCGACTTTCCTACACGCCGGCCACGCTACGAATTGGCTAACGCTTTGATCTCGTAGCTACATTATAAAAGAGAATCATTCTAAATATATCTACTGTTCAAAGTGCATTCCACGACTACGTAACAATCAAAATAGAGAACAATGAGAACAAACAATATGAAAGAAGCTAGTTTTTTTTTTCATAGTCCCACGTGTGGACTATTTATAACACGCACGGCCGTACCACGATGTGTCTATAAAAATATAATGCATAATATTTAAGAATCAGAGCGTTCCACATTTTTTATTATTGCCCCGCTCATTTAACTGTTATAATTAATTCTGTACGTAATAAACAAGGCGAAATTAATATATTCGTATAGGCGGCCGTTAAGTTTTATGTTTTCTGTTAGAAGTGCTAACAAAACAATAGAACTATCTACTGCGGAACGCCGACTCGGATACTTCGCTGCTAGATGGGACATGGCAATTTAACTACGCTCTATACTTTTTATTTTGTATAGAAGGTTAACAATCTATTGTATTAACACTCACGTCAACGAGTAGGTACACTTACGTATATTTATGTTAATAAGTTAAATACAATAATTAAACGAAATTTACATAGCAATAATTTATATCAATTTAAGCTAACCTATAGTTACAAATGTTTCTTAAGATAATCATAATTTGCTATAAAAAGTATGGTTTAACAAAAACTTACGTATGTCTTTTATTTTGTAAGCGTGTCAAAAAAAAAAACATTTTTTTAAATCGGCATGCCGCATCCATTGGAATTGATTCGGTGCCGTACCGCTTTGTAATAACTTTGATCCGACGGCAGATAGCGGGCACATTACAACGCAACTTCTGTACTCGTACATGAATAATAAAATGGGATTAGACATTCTCGTAATCCATTCCTCATTTTTTTACTATCCAACAAATAATAAAGTTTCGTACCGAGCCGACGATTTCCGTATAAACTCGGGCGAGATTAATTCGAACGTTATACAAAACTGTTTTGTACACCTGTCGACTTAATCACCGGCAAATCGAGCGATTGTATGTCTTAAGATGATGGTCATAAGATGGGCTGTCCCTTGCGCTCCATCGCGATCTGATAGCGAAATACTGATACTATCATAAATACTATAATGCCAGTAATTTTAGATTTACCGACCGCAAAATGATATCGCTGTACATGGAAAAGTTTACAAGTTTCACAGATGAGTGGATCATGACCGAAGTGACTTTAGACGTTCAATGTATAGTGATCGTTGCGAATAAATACGCCGCGTCGCCGGCTTATTAAGACGAAGTTAAGAATTCAGGGTTGCATGGGAACGATCAAGTAGGAGAAATATAAAAATTCGTACTTACCTCGACTTCTTGATCGAAGTATGTGGTGTTAACGTCAAATAAATTACGTACCTGCAAAGATAAGGTTAATATTTAAATTTTTAATTAATGTTAAAATAAATTTATTGATAACATTATAAAACACAGTGCTTTTCTCTATCTCTTTTTCTGTTTAAGTTTCGAGAAGTGTTTTTATAAGAATGTTTCGGACAATCGTCATATGGCATTAAATTAAAAAGATTTTGTTAGAACGTATAAACAATGCAACATTACATTTAGATCAAAACGATAAATCAACAAGTAAAATTTTAATTGATAAATATATAGTAAGTAACTGCCTAAACATCTTCTTAATAGCTATTTATCAATCATCGCTTGTGAGCGATTCTCAATACAATTTTTAAACAATATCTCTCTCCAGTGAAGTGAGGTTAAGTCGGACGAACGAGCAACCGTACATTTATTACACGGAGGCACGTTTCGTAAAAATCTAACAAACAAAGAATGGATGTTATTTTTAGATCAAATTAACGCACGTTATGGGAGTAAGCGCCGGTTCCAATAGTGAATCATTTTTTTGGTGTGTCCATAGTGTCAGCGGGCGCGAGAAGATAGTTCCACAAAAACAAACTATTAAACCTCTCGAACAATACTTTCGAAAACATTTAAATACGTACATGAATTAACTATTCATTAAGTGTATATAACAATATTACTTTAAGTTTTAAATTCAGTTTATTACAATCAGTAAAATGTTAGCCATTTGTCTTTTTTATTAAAAAAGTCAAGTAGTGCGTTCCAACTAAAACCTAATTATTTAGGTAGGTCTAACAAATTATATGCTACTTTAATTAAAAAGTAAGGAGTAGAAAAATCGCGATACTTAGCGACGAATACCAAAAAGTGGTTCAATTATTGCGATAAGGGTAAAACTCTAATCGCTCCGCTTATCAGCCCGCTAACACTATGGCGCGTTGGCAACTCAAGACACGTCATCGCATCAAGTAATATTTTCCACTATTCACATTGTATTTTGTTGATTTTTGTTATTGAAACCTTAGTTTGGTTTCGACCCACTTAGATTAATACTGGTAGTAGGGATCTAAGTGTTGCGATTTTAAGATATGCAAATATTGCTTCGTTCGTTCTATGTAACCAGTTATTTGTGTTGTACATTAATAAATAACTTTTATAGTTACTTGTACAGGCAATACAAGCTAATACGATTTAAAAAGCAACGGTCGATTTGTGTTATGTAATTATTTCGAGGAATTTTCTTGGGTTTCGCAATCGTGTTTTGAATCGATTGTAAAAATGTTAGCAGGTATGGAAACAAAAGCCTTAGCACTCATTGTTCACTCATTTAAAAAGAAAGAGCGTTTGAACGCTTTTGTTTTTTGTTTGTTCCTTTGTTTGAGGTAATCTTGGAAAGTTTGGTCTTGCTTTGGAAGAAATTTATGATCGCTACGAGCGGATGATATTAAATTACGCGGTGAAATAGAGGAATGTCACGATAAGTCTTTGTGTCCTCCATTACCAAATATGGTGATCATAGATCGAAATCCAAACGTGACTTCAACATTCACAATGTACCTTGTATTGTGAATATCAGATTTTCCCACTAAGAAGCCGATGTCCGTTGGCATACATTAATTTACGCTCATTCAAAAATATCATTAACACTATCGGCATTCGTTTAGTTTGTTAACTTTTAAAATGAAATATATTATTGTTACAATTACAGAGAAATAAATTGCGTCGTAAGTTCCACAGACATAATGTCAGTTCTTTTTCTACTAAGAAATATAAAAGGATGCAACGTCCATAAAGTTTACGATCTATTAAGAAAGCAACCCCTGTGGCCAGTATCCGAGACTTGGGTAAACACACCCTACATTCTATTTTTTTCTATCCAACAGCACTTGTTCTGTCGTGTTAATCCGTCATAAAAATTCATTGCAAGTATTTATGAGAAACTATTATATGTACACGTAATTATAGACTGAATACTGAAATATGTAACAGATGCTTTTTTAAAGAAAAAGAAATATACCGTCATAATCACATGTACAAACTACCATTAGAGTCATTAAATAGGTGTAAAATTATACGTCTCAGACGCAATGGAAATATGAACTTCATGGCTTTAATTTTATAACCATACTAAATAATATAACATTATAATATAGATACTATGTTGCAGCAGAAAAACAAATTTATACTAACTTGAATATTTTAACAAAAGCTAGTTAATTTCACAAAACAGATAAAAGAAGAGGTTAATGTATAGGTATATATATATGTATACATATAAAAACGATTCTATTTTATAAAAATAACATTACATTTGTTAATTAACCGATTTGATGGATCTTAACAATCAAATAACAGACCATTCATAGGTGGCGATATAATTATGCACTCCTAATACATACCAGCATTAGAATAGGGCATGTTTGAGCGACCACCCAGGACTCTAGACAGAAGTATGCGACACTGGTCTGTCCCCCCCTTTGCTTTATAAAGGAATGGTAAAAAGGGGACGGATTTTAACACCGGCCCTGTTCTTTGGAAGCTTTAGTGATCTACATAATGTTTTTGTTAACGCTTGGTACAGAGCGTGCAATGACGCAGGTCGAAGTGCATGAATGACAAAGGTTTAACGCGTAACCCGCCCATCGATCTGTGCAGCACGCCACAGGTGGCTGTCACCGATCCCATCGCACGCACGCCACTACTAGCCAATATTCTATGTCCTTCATAGATAAAAAAATATATAGAATACACGTTAGCCATAACAGCAAGTGTCAAAGTTACCGTGAATCTCAACTGCCCAAATACTTGTTAAATTTTTACGTTGTTTTTGAGTTGTGAGAATGTATCATACTTAATAAAAAAGCAATACTCTTTAGAACTTAACTAATATGTTAAATACATTTTAGTATATTCCAATAAGAGATTTTTCCCCATCCTTTAACTGCGCTTATTTCTTTTAACCCTTTCTAATACGCTTTTATATTAATGAGACATGGGTTAAGCTCGGATTTATGCTCAATTGGAGATATTATTGCTCGGATAGATTCCGAGAGATATTACATTCTAACAGTTTTAAAGCTTCTGTTTTATTTTTCTTCTACAACTATCAAGTAAGGCAATAAAATTGCATTAATAGTTCAACACGCGTAAAAATAAGTGATCTTTTAACGCTTTTAGATTGACAATAGCAATCAATATGCACTTTAAGTTGCTTGTAACTTCTTTCCATTTGATACACACATAAACAACAACGGGAATTAAAAAAATAAAACATGTTTGGAAGACGTATTACTTAAGAAAAGTATAGAAAAATGTACATAAACAACTTGCACAAAATTTAACTATAAGTAAAGGAGTCAATATCAAAACACCATAACTCACGCATAGCTGCGGCTAGCAGATGATACGTCAACAGTGGCCGGTGGCCGGTGGCCAGTGGCTAGTGGCCAATGTCCAGCAATTACGTAGTTAGAGAAGTATCAAGCTATTGGCCACTCATCCAGTTACATTGGCCATTAATTATTTTAATTTCATGTCATTTAATGATCACGCACCAGTGCGCATTTTTCTATTGTGACCGCTTGTTCGCATTGTTGGCTAATTCATGCGTCGTGATTGATTGTTGTCCGAGTAATAAGCTCGTTCTGTGCGACACAAAGCCTGGAATAGTCGAGCTCAGTTCCTATTACAATAATGCGGTAAAAGTATGTCAATGAATTGTTATGATAACGTGGAACTCTGTACAACTGTGTGATACAAATGAGTGGTGCTATTGTTCGCGTCCGAATCTAGAAAGCTTGGATCAATTATCACTTTCAGTAGTTCAGTCACCTGTATCAAGTTTCACACACAAATATTGTAGACAAGATCGAATTCATAAACATAATATAGTAAAACATCAGTGGAAAACTTACATTGACATTTTTACTTTTAAAAGTAAAAAAAAAAAGATTCTTATCTATTTCCCAAAGAAAGTTAACATAAGCGTGTAACATTAAAGTGAAGTTTGTGGGATTTAATTGAGGCGTTACGGTGAAAAGTGAAGGTCGGATTTTTTGTTCTTTGTCAAAGGCGACGTTATCGGTGCGATAATGTGTGGGCGCGTGTTCGTAATCGGTGGCCCCGACACGTGTCCCGTCGCCGCCCGAACGGTTTACCCTTGCCGAGATAATCGCCGTCGGGATACGGTCCCTTACAACGCAACGATACGACAACGAGACGACTCGTTCAATTATTTTTTATTTCAGACTCTTTGTTTTTTAATTTTACAACACGTTAATAAGCAACATAACACAAATATATATTTATATGAATACGAGTAAATATTTAAAATGAAACTTTTCATAAACGTATGTGTATTGTATTCATAATTTATTTAGCATTTACAACGTAATTTATTTTAATCTAGGCGCAAAATGAAGTATAAGTAATTTAAAATTAGTTTTATGTTAAAGGTATGTAATCAGAAGTTATGTAATCTTACTAATATTACAAATGCAAAAGTTTAGATGGATGGATGGATGGATGTTTGTTAGAATTTATACCCTAAACGGCTGAACAGATCTGGATGAAATTTGGCATAGGTGTAAAGGATAGTGGGGAAGAACATATAGGCAACTTATTTATTTTTTTTTTAATTCCACGCGGCCGGCGTCACGGGCGAAAGCTAGTATGTTATAAATATGTTCTTTAACAATCAGCATTTACTATTCTGTAAAAAAATATAAAAGTAATTTTTACATTTTTGATTATAAATAATCGTGTGGTATAAAGACGAACTCTCGTCGGGCGACGCTCAATTTACCTCACAGGCTTCTAAGGGCTGTGGGCCCGAGCACGGTGCGATCGGCCCACCAACAGATGTTTATGTCAAATATCGTAGATAACACTTAAACCTACGAGCTTAATGTGACGTAACGTGTTAACCGCTTCATTCAACTTGTCGAAAGCTTTTACTTAGTAAATCCCACCGTCGCCACATTGTGTAAGCAAATATTTGTCACATGTTTTGTAGTGACTGAGAACCATAGGCTTATTACAGCGGCGAAAATTGTTTCTTAAATTGCACGGCCTAAGTGACAGAAAGGTATACAAGATCTTCGTCTTCATAGCGTATAAGATTCAACTACTGTATGTATATCTATATTAACATGTTTGTTCATAAATAAATAAAAGAAAAGTACATCAGAAAGGCAGAATGGGTTTAGAATAGGCCATATGTTACTAAATCATTGTTTAATTTTGAAAACCAGTTAACAAAACAGAGTTCAAGCTACATAAGAACAATATGGATATCGTAACTCTATGTATATCCTTTTATTCAATTTAACAAGCCAAAAAATCAGTAAGTACTTAAAATTAAAATCTGAATAACGTCATAAATAAATGTCCTACATGCGAGCGTGGAGCGTCGGACAGGCAGTAGTGTCCGCGGCCGTCAGGAGCCTTCCCATAGGTATTTAATAATAAATAATTTCAATAACTTCTGACAATCAGGCAATAACGAATTAAATTAAAAAGCGAGCCTGCCAACGGTCGTCGGACGTTGTTAACATTTCAAAATGTTAATTTCATAAACATTTAAATGAAAAAAAAAAGTTGAAATGCCCCGCGTCCGCGACACACTCGAGAATAATAATATTCATAAGGAATATTTTAATTATAATAATGTTGTGTATTGGAGATGTGTAATACGACGAACGGGCCGACAGTGCTTATCGACGTGGCGAAATATATATGGATATAAACATTGTATTTAAAAGGTGGGGTTCGACACAACAAGATATACTTGAGTGAATAAAAACTGAAAGATTCCGTACAATTTTTTAATTTCCTCGCGTAGTGTAGACCAATATTAAGTAATCCTTTTAATATTGTACTCAAGGCAAAATATTTGATTTGCGGTTCAAAAACCTATTAAAGTTTTTTTTACAGATGATAAATTCTAAGCATTACATGTGACCACAGTTGTTTGGGTCAGGTAAACAAATTTTTTTGTAATTTCTCTGTTTATTATCCGTATTGGCTTCAGTTAACTGGAGATAAGAGCATATTTAAGAAATAAACAAAAATCTTAGAACATCAAGAGTTAAAATCGTTTTAACAAAATGTGTGTGCAACTCTAAAAGGTATGGATTGATCTGTCGATATAATGCGTAAATATCATTCGATGTCTCAGCGCTCATAACCGACTTTAAGTTATCGAACGGAATGTAGCGACCGATGCCTTTTAAGTGTTGAAATATCATTATGATTAAAAAATAAATACTCTTGTGTCTTGCGCACTCACTATAAGAACTAATATTTATTCATTTCGCATACGAATTATGAATATTACAAGTTTTTGTTTATAAAACACATTATTGCTAAGACCACGTTATTAAATATTGATATGGAAAACATTTTAAAACTTGTTGTGGGCAGCCATCTTCGGAGGGTATGGCAATATATTTTTATTTTAATATACTTGATGATTTGAATCTGCATACGTATTCTTAATTAACTATTTGAAGTATATTTCATCACTTGTAATGGTTTAGAAATAACTCAATAAATAGCCTAATGTTATATTTTTACAATTTGGTATAATTTGCATTTTCAAATATTAATGTAATGATTGAAAATTGCAACGGTTGCAACGGCGAAGTCCAATTAATCATAGCAATGTTAAAGATGTACAAGCAAAATGTTATGTTAAAATCGATATACCAACATTGTTTTTAGGACAGTAATCTTTTCTAACTTTGCTTACGTTACAAGCGTTAATCTGTTAAGTCAGTAATAAATTGTCGTCGATTTTAAGTAATTAGTAATCGACATAATAACAGTCTACACAAATTACCTCAAGTATTAATCGTTCCAACGCTAACGTCCACAAACTTTTATTTATCAAATTTATTAGTGATGTTTTTCATAAGATATATTAGATGTTAAATAGTTTGGTCTCATTGGACTTCTATGTATGTTACAATTGGTTATTTTTTCTTTAGTTAAATGTCCATTATTAGCACTTTATATTCGGAATACGATACCAAAGTCAAATTAATGTTAACGTTAATGTGTTAAAGTCGAACTAATCAACATAATGCAAGTAAAAATGTTATTTTTTGGTTTTTAGATGTGTTAGGACAATAAACATTCTTAGTGATTTAATTTTCAAGCAACAACGATTTTTTATATCAAAGACAGATTAGTTTTAGTGTCAGGGGTAAATCTTCCAAAGACACCTTGCCCGTGGAGGGACGGCAACGTTATGTAGAATTTTACCCACTAAAACCACTTCGATGGCCCTCCTCGAGACATAATCGAAGGTTCCGGGATCTCCAAGGGAACACACCGGAATCTTTGGCACATAAACTCTCCCTGTGGGTTCACAGTGTTACGACAAAATGGGACCACAGCATGTCATGACTAATGAACAGGTCCCATCAAATTCAAACATATTCGATATTTTTTTTAACTTTGTATATATCAGGATGTGAAAGGTATGTCGGGGCCATGCTATATGTGAATCCTTGATCTCAACCTCATTATCTGGGCCATATATACATAAGATTATGAAATGATTATCTAGAGATTATTATATTATCATGTTTACGTTTAGCTCTGCGTTCTTTGAGCACTGAAACTATTTGAAACGTGATCATGCTGTAATAAAGATACAAGCAAGTTATTGTTGACTTTAATGATTTAACATTACTATTAATAGCGAAAAAAGTAAGCGAAATTTGTCTTTTGTCAATTCACGTTTGTCATTTGTCAACATTAACAGTCCCTTAACTGCCGGAACAAAAGTAAGAAGTATTTTTGATGATAGTTGAAAAAATGTATAATTTATTTAGAAATAACAGATCTTAGCATTTTCTGAAAAAAAATGAAAAATACTTGCAAGATAAGTAATTTTGAAAAAGATTGGAGGGTAAAAGATTTACTAAATCTATTTACAAATTGTCTACTTCCTATTTAGCGGTTATAACAACTACAAACAAGTTCTCTATCAAAGAACATCGATACATTTGTAAGGGAGGGCGAAGTAAACGCAAGAGGGTGTGGGAAGGTCGGGCCGCGGACGCCGGGAGGTGAGAGGGTAAGAAGGGGGGGACAATGTTTGACAACAAAATTTCGAGCGGGTCATTGACTTGCAAGATTTTCCAGCGCGCTTTAAGCTTCTCTACATTTTCTTGCGTGTGAAATCTTCAATAGTATTACTTATAATTTTTAAGTACCTCTTCGCTATTGTTAAGTGATCTCTTAGGTGCGGTTATTCGTGAGACGAGCGTTTTAATGATAATATTTTAATAGATTTTTTTATTTTTCATGTGTGTTTAATTTTACTTGTAAAAAATTACAACACAAAGATCACTAACAGTTTCTTTAATAGCAAGACAGGTTAGAAAGTCAACTATTGAATTCCACTGCTATCTCTTTTCTTTAAAATCGATTTACCCCATTAAAAATTTACAGATGTCGAAATGCAAACATAAAAGGGCGCGTTACCGATTATCAAAGAATACCGTGTTGTAATGATCCTATTTGTTTTCTTTACTTTAAAGTTAAAGACGTGTTCAGGAACGTATTTGTTATTTAACGTAATGTATTAGATGTTGCGTCGCTTAGAAATAGATCACAAAGGAGTTTGTTTAGGTTGTCTCGGGCGAAACTAATGTAGTTCACGCGGCTGCGTTTATACCGCGCTCCCTACTGATAGACCTATGAACATGCAGACTAAACAAGCGTCCGTCACCATAACAATTTCTTCTTCCCAAACTCAACTTTTAAAGGTGTTAGACGTTTTGATGAAAAGAGAAAAAAGAGAACGCTTCGGTAACTGATACAATTAACTGCAGTAATAAGAGACTAAAAGATTCTTAGTATTACCACTGGACGATATAAGGTTGTTTGAACATATCCTGTTTTATATCTACCATAGATATGAAGGGAATTCCGTAGCAGTGGTTTTATAATTCTTAAACTGAACCTTAAGTGCTGTACAAATTTACTTAACTCTGTTGTTATTTAAAAAAAAGTAGTTACGTACCATTTCATTTTGTAGAATTATTTTATCCTGTCTTTATTTAAGACAGTTTTATTTAAATTTGAACCGGTTATTATTCAATAAATAATCGACTAATTGTACATCGCAGTTCGCATATACGCTTGTATTAACGAATACCAGTTTTGCCTGCATTTCTGCGCGTATGTGTGTAATTGCGTTTAGGTTATCTTCTATTTATTAATTATTCATGATACTTGTATTAAATGCTTTAATATATTTGAAATTTATATAATTTGTATATAGCCTGGATCCATTTTTCTATTTAAGTATAAAATATCTTTAAAATGACACTTTTTAAAAACTTTGTTGTAAGTTCAAGAAAATTCCAGTCTACGAAGAATATAACATCTATATTGTTGTTTGACAGCCTGGAACAATACGCTAAGGGAGTGCGATAACCAAGAAATTAAATCGAATTGACAAACTACAAACACTTCAAGAATGGTAGCAGTGTGCTGCACTACTAAAATTTAACATAACAACAAAACCACCTTATCGTAGAAAATATTAAAGGACCAAATGCTTAAAAAATCTACCATAGGAACAATTACTAAGATCGTAATTGCAATTACAAAAAACAATAAACACCTCGGCCTAGAGAACAAACAAGATGGAATAATATCGAAATTAGTTTAGGCTAGCTAGGTCATAATATACGGAACTTTTATACTTAATGGCAAAAAATATTAATACTGATAACAAGCTATCGACCATTTGGAAGGGATGTTGATGTTGGTTGGTAAATGTTGCGCGGGAGTGTTTGATAATAATTTATATAATATCAGGCGTCGGATTTACCGCTAATGCGATTGACGCTTTCGTTTCGTTGTGCCTTAATTGTATTTAAATTATAAATTTTAATACGTATTGTGTGATTAAAATTATAATTTTAATCCAACGTTCCGATTGTAATTTGCTGCCGTCCGATATAATTGCATTTAGTTAAATTAGCTGGGGCTTAACTTCGTTCGATGTTTCATTTTTGTAACGATCAATTATTCGAGAACTGTATGACCAATTTTATTAAAAATGACTTTTAGAATATCACCTTTATAATCTACTATTCTACGTAAAAGGTTTTACCTCGATACTTGATACTATACGTTTGCAAACTATTGATAGAAGGCTATGGAACAATCAAAATGCAAATATAACGTCCATCGTTCAATCTTTGATCGATCTTCTGCCACCCTCACTCAGTGCACTCCCACAACCTTGACCAGATCATGACTAACACGAATAGAAGTTGACTATCATTCTAGGAACTTTCACATTGCCTATTCGAGACCAATGTGGAAACTTCCCTCGCTCGTTGCTCAATAACATTGTAACAAAAAATTCCAGACGAAAAGTGGAACGCATTTTTATAGATGGAAGATATAAGTATCATTTTATTACTACAGTGCTGTTAATAACGTATTTTATGACTTAAAAATTAGACTGATAATTCATTGTGTTTAATTATTGTGACACAACAATTTTAGAATGGTAATTATTGTGCAATGGGTGGTAAAAAATTTCGTATAGTAATTGTGACTACTTTTTAAAGACGACAAAGACAAAAATGGTTTAAAGATTAGATTAAACAATAAAAAGCTTATCATCTTATGTTTGATCATTGATAATCTCAATACCGTGGTAATAATACGCCATTATGCCTGCACGGACACTTTGCTAAGGCCAAAACAAACGAACGATTAATTTAGCAATGTAAGCCACGTTATTACAATAACACCATTACTCAAATTGTATTGGTTTACATATTTGTGCGTAATTTAACTAACGGACATTGAATTAATAAAACTAATTTGCTAAGCCAGTTTAGTAAAGAATATATTGTCAACTAAAATGGAATATTGGCAACATTAATGTTTGTGTTCTTTATTAAAATTCTCTGATACCATTTAATTGCAATGCCAGTGCCCTTTTGCTTAAGATAATTAAATTTCGTATTACACGTTAAATATTTTGATTTGGTAAAATGCACTTCTATCTTGGTGAACATAGGTAAAAAAATCCAAATAATCGATATACTATAGAGTCTGCCTGAAAAATCAGAAATAGTCTATAATCAAATCCTGTACTGTAAGCTCCATAAATGTAAACATTTACAAATTTTTAAAAACATGTATCGGCCTTTGGTTTCAAAATACAACAGCGTATACAAGCTTTTGAAATTCTACACTCATTTTTACTATTATGTATAGACAATAGTCAAAACACTTCCAAAATAATTCTAATAATTCCGTACATAGTTAGAATGTTTGTACGTATAGAATAAAGAATGGAATTCACAAAGTAATATGGTATAGCAAAGGCCTCTACTACAATAGACGCACACTAAATGCGTACAACGTCGTACTTTGTTTTGGTGTGAATATGAACTTTGAATTTGTCCCGAACTTTCTAGACCATATATAGTACTTTTTTCCCACCATTTCACTCTACAGCTAGTTTGAAAAATCATATTGTGTAGGTAGGATAAAACTTTTTCGTATATTACGTCCGCTGGCTGTTTTAAAATATTATTTTAGAGGTGCTTACGCTCGACGGAATATTTGTAAACTTTTAGTTACTAAATCTACTTCAGGCAATAATTAAAAATGCTGTTTTACTAACAAGATGCATTTTGAAATAATAATCGGGTATATAAAACCTTATTAATAGAAGGCTGAACGATCTGCTCAATAAAATCAAAGTTAAAAATATACCGGAATTTAAAAAAAACTGTGGTCATAAAGGACTTTTGTTTCTTTTCCAAAGCTCGAATTCTAGCTGATGTACGGACGCTGTTGAAGAAAATCGAGCGTGCAATTTTCTGTGCTAGATTTTAGGATCTAAAGCAAATCGAAAAATACAAGGGGAATTCTAACTAAAACCTGAATATAACAGTTTATTATTTTACATTTAAATCGATTTATTGTTTTACGAGCTGTTGCCCGCAACTTCGTCCGCGTAGTATTAGAAAACATACGAACTATAAAAATTACAAATAGCTACGTATCCCTCGGGAACCGGACATTTCTCGGGGATGAAGCTTATCCCATGTGTACTCCAGACTTTGTTTTATATCTGTGCCAAATTTCAATAAGATATGTTGAACCGTTGCAGAATGATCGAGTAAACAATAAAAAACTTAATTAATGAATCCCACGGGAACCGTAACTATTCCCGGGATAAAAAGTAGCCTATGTGTTCTTCCCGACTATGCTCTAAATCTGTGCCAAATTTCATGGAGATACGTTCAGCCGTTTAGGCTACAAACGCTAACAAACATCCATCCATCCATCTAAACTTTCGCATTTATAATATTAGTAAGAATAAATTTATTATGATAATTTATTTCAATCAAAAAGTGAACAGTTGATATTAATGAAGCCGAAGCAAACTTTCCATATTTTTTAATAAACTGACAACAGTAACATTAAATTAAAGCCGTGCAATAACTTTTTTAACTTACCCGCTAAAAATGATCTAAGTCGGTCACACGCGCGACTTACCTTTTCGCGGCATTATAAAAAAGGCGTATTTAAGATTAAATAAGATCCCTATGACAATATTACACAATATGAAAAAGACAAAACAGTGTTATCGCTTGCGGCCTTTCTTAATTTGTCTAATACAAACATCGGCCATTCTGTCGTAATTAAGCTAAGCACACACATGCGCCGCTTATCGCCTACATACTTTTTAATTTAAAACAACACAGATAAAAGTCGAAAGTACCTTTTCATGTGAATTAAGGCAACTTTTTTTGTTTGCGTCGTTGACTCTCGTGACCTGGCGTGTGTCAATAACTTTATAATGATTCTTATGCACGTATTGTCCTGCCATCAAACTAAACTCGTATAAAATATTGCCTTCGCTTTTATTTACTTCTCTGTCGGTAAATAGCAGCAACATTGTAATAACTCGTGCAAGTATCTAAATTACGGTTAATTAATTTACCGTAATCTATAATATCACAAAAAATCAACAGCTGTACTGGAAAATACCCGACAGCACATGAATTGTACAGGAGTAAACAAGTACAAATTAAAAATTTCATCAACAAAAAAAGTATTTATAACCTAAAAAGCCGTCCATGTCCTTAAAAGAAAGAATCAAGAAAAGTTCACGGCCTTTTAAAGTTCATTCGATACGCAATACGATATGTAGGTAGAGGTGTGATAAATCTGTCGTACACGGTTGATATTTGCTTAACAAGTCTCGGGGTATCATTAATTGTGAAGGTTCTTAATAAATTATATAATAATTACATGTACATCGAGTAAACATTAAAAAACTAAATGAATGAATCCCAGGGGAACCGTAACTATTCCCGAGATATAGCCTATGTGTTCTTCCAGATTATGCTCTATATCTGTGCCATATTTCATGGAGATCCTCTTAGCCGTTTAGGCTACAAACGCTAACAAACATCCTTCTATCCATCGTAACTTTCGCATTTATAATATTTATATGATATGATTTCAAACCAATCATAGTTTATTCGTCTTGTTTTCAATCGCTAGTTCGATTAGAGATTACAGAATCACTTTAAGCGCTAAATGACTTTGATATCGTCTTTTACTTGTACTGTTCCAAAATAACATGTCACCCAATTTACCCACTAATCTTCGTGACAAGACTTAATTAGCGGGGATATAAAATAATAAATTCATAGTTCCATTTCTGAACTTTATTCGATCAAATCTAAACCCAAACGGAAACAACTTTCGTTAATAAGTTACAAATAATCAAAATGTTGTTAAAATATATATAATTCACGAGCTGACTCTCCGTCCACTAACTAAGTAAAAACTACTATAATTTAATAACTATGTAGTTTAAGTCTATGGCTATGTTTTTAAAAAACATTCGCGACACAAAAAGTTGCAGCTAAAACAGTTGCAAACAAAAAGCAGATAGTGCAGCTGCAAATCCTTTGAGCGTACGAAACTGTCGATGATAAGTAGCGAAACCAATTAGTTAAGTGTAATGTATAACCGTATTTGTACGGTATTCTATTTGTTAAGAATGCGTCATGTGCAGATGTCCGTGTTTGCTAGTTCCCGTCCCGAGACCCCTCACGTGCGAACACTGCATCTTTTTGCAAACGTACCTTTAAACGCTATATACATTATTATTTTTACATTAATATTTATATATTACTAGCTGTTCCCGTCCGTCTTCATTCGGGTGAAATTATGAAAATTTTATTTTATTGTTTACATTTGTCTAATTATTAATAGCAAATGTTAAAATGACATGACATGACAAAACTTGGCATCTTGCTTCCTTGATGTTGGCAACAACTTATGGTCTCTTTCCCACATTAGTGCTTTTATCCAAAATATTTACCTCCTAAGTTTAATGGCGTGAAAATATATAGCCTAAAGCGTGACGTAAGTGTAGGGCTTTTTATTAAAAAAAAGTATTATTCAAAGATATGCTGTAATTACTGACATAGGCAACAAAAAAGTGTGTGTTTATGCTTTATTATAATAGTATATATAATTGCATAATAAACTGTATCTTGTAATTATGTACTAGTCTGTATTTTGAATTTGCGTAGTTTTAGTTTTTATTTCTTTAATAAATCGCAATTAACATTTCATTATTGACCTCCGCTTCTGCTTCAGTTAACCTCCGCTTCTGCAGAGGTGAAGCACCTCGCCTCCACATCTGCATCCGCTTCAGTTAAAATAGCCTCCGTGACAACCCTAGAGTAAATATAGTAAAGAGAACAACTTGAACAAAAATGCAAAACCTTCTTCTATAAAACAAATGTATTCTAAACTCCTGAAGTTTATTAACTTCGGTTATCAACAACAGTTTAAATTATTCCATGAAAATCGAGAAAAATCAGTAGAAGTGTAAATCCAATAAAAAGATTAATTAATCTAGACAGAGAAAAGTAATTTCAATTTCTCTGTTTTTTTTTTGCGATAATGGTAAAAAGAATGAACTAATATTATTTAAAATGTTGATTACTCATTTTAATTAAGCAATTGAAATAAATAAATAAAATTTATTTAATATTTGTTCCCTAAATCGTCATATATTTACCAACGGATTCCTGTAAATAGTATGTACGATGTTACATAGATCTACATTAATTTTCTATAGTATATTATATACCTATATAAATTTAACAGGATGCCGATTGGTACTCGTGCAGAGAAAACACTGCAAAACAAAATTATCGGCCTTCCAATATAAATTACTTTCTCAAACAGCGTGAGTTTTAATACTCGATACTATATATTTTTAATTTCACGCACGAATAAATATTAATTGCGTAGTTGCACGAAAAAAAAACGTAACACGAGCCGATATTAAATATTATGATTATAATTCCCGCGATAAGTGTGAAGAAGTTATATTTTATATATAATTTACTACCGTTATTAAATGTTAGAAACCGCGATGTTTTACGAGACGTTTGTTTTAATTCATTGGACTCTATTTTCGGTTTAGGCATTTACGTGCACACTGCGTATAAAGTGATAAAAATGAAATGTTTATGTAAACAAAAAGTTTAATAATTTATTATATTCGAAAAAATTAATATATTTCGTGCACGTGAAATAATTTCTTAAGATACTAGTTGTAGTTTACGAAATAAAATTGTTTTAGCAACCTTACATTCTGCAAAAACTTGTCAATGCAAGAGACTTCGAGACCAGTAAATATGTTGATGTAGTCGTTAACGATTGGGACTTAATCTATGTAGAGCTTCAGAATATAGGTTAAAAACAGGTTTCATCTCATTTTATCGATTTATACTATACTTGGTCTCTTCAATGTTAATTAAACTTAAAAATAATCTTGTACAAAAACTTTAAGAACACCAACAACATTGTTTCCAACTTACTAACTTACAATCCAATATGTATTAAAACCGCACGTGTTCTGAGCGCTAACAAACAGTTCATTTTAATTCTTTAATTATGGAAGGCTCGAGCCTTGGCCCGCGCCATGACGTCACCGGCTTAGCTCATATGGGCTTATTCACGAAAGGCCGCGAAAACGAGGCGGAATCGAACGCTGATTCACAACCATTACAAATATCATTACCCTTATCTTTACGAGCAATGAACGACGATTGTTTCCAATATTCGAGCCTTTACGTTTGGCCGATAATGCCTTTAGTTTGAAGCGACGAACGATTCTATATGAAAGACAATAAAGTCCATTTTCCTTTTACGAAAAACGTCAACTTTTTGTTAAAGAAACAGCCAATAAACAAAGCTAAGAGAGTTCCATACGATCCTGTAAAATAATTGCTAAACACGATCGTACAAAATCTAGATTTAAAGTTAAAAAAATAATCATATGTTAGTAATTAAACAAGCAGATTTTAATTTCAATCGACTAAAACCCTAGTATCTTCCTATTTTACCAATTTTTGTGCTGTAATTTCTTCTAAGTACAAACTTACTTCCTAAACCAACGAAAGTATTCTTATCTTTTATTATAACGCCCTCTATTGACCAAAATGAAAAACATTGAAATTGAATATCATAAATCATTTTTCCTACAACACTGGATTAACCCAAACATACTAATGTCTAGTTAGCTTTCACCCGCGTCTGCGTCCGCGCGGAATTAAAAAAAAATAAGTACCTTATTTGTTCTTCCAGACTATGCTCTACATCTATGCCAAATTACATCGAGATCCGTTCAGTATAACTTGCAAACTTTAATAGTCCATCTAAATTTTGGCATTTATATGTTAGTAAAATTAGTACTTAAATAAATACAATTTTTCTTAAAGTATTCGAACTTATTTGCCGTGACTCAATAGGGGCTACTAACCACCGAGCCACTTGGTAATTATTCCGTATGCATCCGTCTACATCGCATGTGTATAATTTCATGCTTAGTTTAATACTTTACAAGGGGTTTTCTATTAGAGATAGAAAAAACCTAGCAAGGGGGCCACTGTTGTTAATTGATCATCTCCGCCCATAAGCAATGACAACAAGACTTTGGT
The DNA here is from genome assembly GCF_000836215.1 of Papilio polytes. Classification (NCBI taxonomy): domain Eukaryota; kingdom Metazoa; phylum Arthropoda; class Insecta; order Lepidoptera; family Papilionidae; genus Papilio; species Papilio polytes. The sequence goes on along the minus strand of NW_013525247.1, from coordinate 600,051 downwards.
GGCCAGTTTACATAAAATTGGATTAAATTTCCTTTTAAAAAGTGGATTCTTACAAAACGGAGTAAAACTTAATAATTAATTAAAAGACTTATAATACATCTGCGTATGTTAAGATGGATGTGTGGTGTGACAAGATTGGATAAAGTTAAGAATGTGTACATTAGAGGAAGTTTGAAAGTAGCGCCAGTGGTGGAGAAATTGAGAAGCAAAAGGTTAGCGTGGTATGGACATGTTATGCGACGAAATGATGGGGACATAAACCAGAAAGTGTTGAGATTGAATGTGGATGGCTACAAAGGAAGAGGAAGACCGAAAGTATGGATGGATTGTGTGAAAGAAGATATGGTTAAGAAAGGAGTGAATTCAGATATGACGGCTGATAGAGATGTATGGAAGAGCAGCACATACTGTGCCGACTCTCCATAAGGGATAAGGGCAAGTGGATGATGAATGCATCTGTAGTTCCAATGGTATTGCCACTGCTCTTTACCCCTTTTTCTTATAAACCAAATTGTTTTTTTTTTTAAGAAATGGGTAAAATTATTTTATGTCAACACTGAAATACTGTACCATTAAAACCATCAAGAGAAAGGCCGAGATTAGATTTAGATTTGGATTTTATATATTATCATTTTTTTTTTGTTGGTAGGTAGATGGAAATTCATTGACCACATGTTCAAACCGATTGCTACTTAATTTACATAGTAGGGTATTTTTTAAAACATAAATCAATACTAATTTAATTTAAACCAGGAACTCGTTTTCTTCTTTACGGATAAATATGAAAACTCTCTAACAATGGTATTTTCATAATTAAAGCAAGTTCCTTATCAAGAGAGCATAGCTGCACCACGTGATACGCTCATTTCAATTAACGCGCGTAATTAAAAAAGTAAATAAAAAAATATAGTATTAGCTACGAGATTAATTTATGTCGAGCGATAAGAGCATTTACTGAGCCACTGTTCGATTAACGTGGACGAGGTGGCACCTACGTTGTTGCTTTTATCGCCCCACCTTACTGCAATTTCTATTCTATAATCAATAGATATAGTGATCCTGATTGAAAATTAAATACCAGGAAAAAACCAATGTGTTGTAAACAAAATTGAAAGTGATCGTAAAACAGACTAAAGTTAAATTGCTACATTTTCTGCCTTCATAATAATATTTTAAATGCGAGAGTATGTATGTATGTATGTTTATTGTTATATCTCCAAAAGGGCCATGCGGATCTCGATGAAATTTGCCCCAGATGGAGAAATTGTTATTTAGTAACACATAGAATACTTACTAATTTATTTTTACTTTCGAGCGCACGAAATCGCGGGCAATGCGCTATTTTACTATTTATATTATATATATTCTTTGATTAGATTTAAGATAAGATTTACTTTAGGTAATATGTACTTAAATCGTAATCTAAAATTTTACAAATATGTACGTAAATAATTTAATTGTAGGTACATATTTGTAACAGTAAAAAAATGACAAGTGTAGGTAGAAATTTAATATTTTACCATACTAAGACTCTTCATGAGAAAGTTTGACAATGTGGCAACATAGTTCGCACTATAATTACACAGTACATAGTGAGAATAATTTCATTTACAAATTTATAAGCCGGATTATTAATGAAGCCCGGTTTTCATTGTAATTATTCAAACCTTAATAAAGTATTCTAGTAACATCATAACATGAATGTTAAAATAAATGCAATCAAATAACAAAAAAAGTACAATCAATACAAACAAAGAAAGTTGTATAAAGGTGCGATAAAATGCCACTTAACAAACACGAACCGAGCGCAATATTAACGCCCTCGGCACAACGTAAAAGTACTTCAATAGGGCAAACATTAACTTATCTATGCCGATTGCATTGCTAATTGTACTCAAACAATATCCTTTTGTTAGAAAGACCTAGTTTTGGTCGCAAAATACTAAATTATAGCTGCAACCCGTTCGAACAATGGCCGGCCCGAGTTGCAAACGGTTCCATATTTTCTTTCTTTTTTACGATATACGATAATTTTATTTCGTACCCGTGTGGAATGGAAACATACAAACGTAGATGGGGCCGGGCGAGTAGGGAGGAAGTAGCAGGAAGCTTGTTCAGAATTGAAAAAATTTTAAATAATTAACTTATTAAAACTTTCGTGAGACATTATACTATATTAATATAATTTTAAATAAGTTTAATGTAGGTACATGATAAAGAAAACTAATGAAAATCAAACGCACATAAATCCAAACTATACTAAGGAATAAAATCTCACAGGCTAATTTCGCGAACGTCTCTAACATTAGGGTTGTACTCGTATATCTTGGAAAAAACAAATTTATATTCAGATCCATATTGCAGTGGATGCAAACATATCAAGTATGCATTTATGAAAGATCTTTGAGCCACGGAGTTTAATTGTCACCTGAAACTACATTTACCATCTCCCATTGAAGGTCATTTTCAACGAACTCATGCAAATTTATTGATAAAACATATTGTGTGCAAGTGATTGAGTTGCTGTATCCACCGTAAAATCCAGCGCAGACATTCATCTGCCGATAGTTTAATCGCATCGGACTGTTAACCCAAAATCGCATAAACCAAATCGCTGTAATATGCGCACACAAGTTCATACTGACCAAGTATCTGTTAAAGGCCGGTAAAGTCTATAGTATGGGATGTTTCCCGTTGCACCGATCGGCGATATAATCAATCGAGCCAATGGTAAAAAAAATTCCCATTGGGTCGATAAATCATTAGGTCGGCCTAACGGTAAATACTCGTAGTGTGCAGGCGCTGTATTATGTATATGTTAACGTGATGTTCGACATCAGAAGGACAAAGACTTTCAAAAAATTTAATGTGTCCTGTGCCCATGCAATATGTAAAGTTGTTATTCCCAAGTTGCAAAAACCTTTTGTTGAGACAAATAGTCCTTGAAACGTGTCAGTGCCACCTAGCGACAGCTTACACGTAACATCGGAAGTAGAAAATTTAATCCAATTAACGGAATCAGAGATTTCAGGTTTCACGCACGATCCTGATATGCCTACTAGATAACATGCTCATCACCAAATACTAGCCTAAGGTTAACGTACTGAATGGTTAGGTTAAGATTTTATTATTTTTAATTAAACCTTTATTCAACGTTTTTAGCTCCTTTAATTTAATATTTTAAACAACCTAAGTGTTAAATCTTACGCTTTCTGCATGCTTTTTTAAGTAGACTATTGGCATGCTTTTTTAGAACACAAATAGCTATTTGCTGTTGAATTTTCTCAAATCATTCTTAATGTCTTCTTTTTAGATTGTTTTTTTTTAACAAATATTCAGTAACGTGAAATTGTTTGTCTGAAGATTTTATTACAAAATTTTTCGATAGTCAAGTATTTAAGGTGACAAAGTTAATTGTAACTCGAAGAAGAAGACAAAACTCGATATTTAGTAGGTTGTTTTTGATATCCATCAAACCATACAGATTAAATCATTTACTTCATAATTTGAAGTTATAAAGAAGATAACGTCTGAATTATGACTAGCGAAATAATGTATTTATATTTATAATGTCTGACTGTACTGCTTGGACGTGGGTGTGAGTGCTTTTATCATTCACAAAAATGCAATGAGCGAGCCATAAAGCTATAGAAGAAGCAGTTAAGGAAAATTTTTCTCTTTTTAGTTTAAATACCGCAACGTAAAATAAACGCAACAACCATTAAGAGTCGAGTCTGCGCTCACAGTGATTTAAGATGCCATTTAATTCCAGTATTTTTATATTATTATTGTTATAATAGAGCGATGATAATTCGCTGACGGTTGTACGATCTCAATGTACATTTCCAGCTCACTTTCATGCAAGGTGCTCGTATACGAGAAGTATATCCACGCTATATTATAACGTATAAGCTCCCATAGCGAAAAAAATAATATTCTTAAAAAGTAACTTTATCGGATTTTTTAAAGTTTTCATTTAAAATTATTTTATTTTTTTTATTTGGATCAATTATTTTTTGCGATTTTTGTCACGTACATTCTTATTTGATATGTCGTGGCTACTTTTTTCTGCCATCTATGTCCATCTATTATCGAGTGAAACGGGAATAACATTTCTACAATTCCAAATTTTTAATTTACGTGTATTTAATAGCTTTTAACGTTACTAGCTTGTTTTTTTACAAGTGTTGTAGCTACGATTGGAAACTAATAAGTTACGCGTTACATTTAAGTTATACTTTAAAGTATCGCAAATGTCTCAAATTTATCAGGTCAAGAACTGCCTTCGTTCAGATATCTCAACAAAAATATTTATTTAGACGAGAAGGGTTTTTAAATCAACGCCTAATTAAAAATTAAGAAACATAAAAAAATGTTTTATTTTGCCAAATACCAATTTACGATTGTTTACTAGTCGATTTAGTTTTGATTTATGTTACATTAAGAACTAAATGAGTAAGTAAAAAAATATAACGGGCTTAAAGTACGACCACAGAGTAATAAGGGAAGGGAAACTGAGTAACGACGAAGTCTACTGCTTTAATTTAGCCGTATCACTGAATTATATACATAAATGGACAGGCTATACTATTTGATTTTCGCCAGTTTGTCGCTGATGCTTGCCCAACCGGTCATGAAGAAGAGTTTTCGCATCAATAATAGAGATAGACTTAACTGTTACAAAAGGCGCGTTTTAGTCGGGACGAAGCAAAAGCTGCCATTCCCAAAAAGTTGCCTCTTAGGTACAACATTGTTATTGTATCGTATCTGTGGTTGACCAATGTTTTCAAAAGTGTTGCAATTAGAAGATTTACGTTGATGGTTCGCGGAGCGTCGTGGATAAAGGAAATGTGTTCGGGGAAAGAGCAAACTTTATGTAGCCAACAAAATACACCAAATCCATGGTACACAGTAATTTTCGTACTAGACGCGGAGTACGGGGCCCGAAATAAATTAATTACAGAACACGATACGAGGTTGAAAGTTTGGCGAGGGAGAGGAGAGAGCGCGGGGCGTCGTCGGGGGTCGGGACGTGCGGCACCGGCGGGGGGCGCGCGCTGCAACGGCGGGAAAAAGTTTGCGAGGCGGCACAGCCCGCTGCCTGGCGCTTGACCCGTCCTCGGTGGTGACGCGGTGCTGGTGCTGGTGCTAGGTCAGGCAAGTACTCACCCGTTCCTCCTCGCGGATCATCTCGGCGATGCCGGGGCGGATATCCACGTCGTCGGCGTGCAGTGGCGGCGGCACGGGCGCGTCCGGCGGCAGCAGGTGGTCGGGCGAGCCGTGGGCGCCCAGCGGGCCAGGATCAGCGGCGCGTCGGCGTGTCTGCCCCGGGGACTCCGGCTCGTGGCTCCCGGCGCGCTTGGTGCCGCGAGCCTCGGTGGCTGCGGCTGCGCCGGCACCCCCTGCGCGCAGCACGGTCGGCTCACCGCTCACGTCCGTCAGCCCGCGCACCTTCAGCGTCTCCGCCACCTTCAGCAGTGCCGAGATCTGGTCCTGGGACACGTTAATCTCTCCGCGGTACATGAAGTCCACCACCGCTTTCAGGTCGCAGTATTTGATGTCGCGCATGATGATGATCGGGTGCCGGCACGGATTGTCCATGAACAAGGTCTGGAAGTAGGGGCTGCATGCGGACAGCACCACCTTGTGCGCCTTCAGGCTGCGGCCTTCGCATGCCAGAGTCACATCGACGAACGACTCCGTTTGCAGGAGTTGATCGAAACAGTTCGCCAAGTTGCTCTGGTAGTTGTTCCATCGTAGACAAAATTGCTGGGGCGAGCCGTCGGCGGCGTCGCGGGCGTCCATAGGAGCGGGTTCCTCCTCGGCCGGCATCGCTTTAACGGCGGCGTGCTCGCATCTGCAACGAACGCGCTCGATGTAATAGGGCGCTATGCGTGCGACGCGGGAGGCGACTCGCGAGGCACTGAGCGGAGACGTGCGGCGGCGGTGCGGGACGCGACGCGAGGGCGGGGCGCTGGCAGTGGCGAATGGCGCCGCGAGCCGCCTCCACGCCACGCCCGCCGCGCGCCGCCCCGCCGCCCCCGCCGCGCGCACCCTCCCTGCACGCCCGCAGCGCGCGCGCACGCCGCGCACCTCGTGCACTGTACTCTGCACATGCACTCCTCTCATACTTCTGGTACACTACTGGCACATTGCAGGCACACATCTGGCATAATACTGACACACCCCACATCCAATGCCTTGCCACATTCAAGAATGGGTCACTTAATGATGCATGATCACAACTTGATCATAACCATATCATGATCATGATCATAACCATAGTATGATTATCACTCAAGTGGGTAGTTAGGTAATTCACAATTAAAAATCCGGATAGAAGTACGTCAATAAGGGGGCATTTACCTAACGTATTCCTAGACGATATTACCGTCTATGAACACTTGTATAAGATTTTTCGAACTGCATTGTTACGTTATTTATATTATTATATTATTGTATGGCAGAGGTATTTAAAACAATAAAATATTAGAAAATGATCAGGTTCATACTGAAGATATTTAATATTCGACAAAATAAAGGATTTCCTGTAATTGTCCAAGACAAAATGAAGTAACCATCCCTTGTTTACAAGTCGTCTGTCTCTAGCTAACTAAAACGTTTTATTTGGTAGGTAATCTATTTGCATCCGAACCATTTAACTTTGTCAAATTATTTTTATCCACACTCAAAAACACGTAACAAGTCCATGTTACGTTTAGCAAAAATAATCAATATGAAAAGTTACTTTGATCATTAGTATACCTATCTTTGCCCAATAAACAAAACAACTTAAAAAAAAATTCACCGAACCTTCGTATATTAGTCTGATTATAGCTGAAATTAGCAAACTATTATTTAAAGCGGATATAAACCTAATTTTATTGCACATATCACAAGAGTGTAGCGAGCTTTATAAATTACAGCGCGTCTGAAAACTTTAAAGTTAAAAAGTTTCCCCGTACAGCTTTGAGCACACTGATTTTCCATAAACGGAGTAGGTAACTACTAAGACGAGATAAATATCAAACTTATCTCGTCTCCGAAAGCTCAAATGTTACTAATTATTATAAATACGAATGTTTGGATAGACATTTGCTGTATTCAGATATCTTATCGACTCGAATAACATAAAAATCGCTAAGCAAAACATCATTTTACGTGTAGCGGGGCCTAAAGGGACGAGAGAGCTCAAACTTAGAGCCGCCAAGATATTTGAAATGACTTATACCTCGAACCCCAAAACAAATCGCGGTTAAATTTGGAACAGATATAGATGTAATCCATCTCTGTCAGGAATAACATAGGTATTTAATACGATACATTTGTTAACCGAAAAATTGATTTTTTTTTTGTAATAACTCATTAAAAAGTTAAAACTCAGTTTTTTTTTAATTCCATGCGAACGAAGTCGCGGCCAAAACGCTAGTGAAAAATAATATTGATTGAAAAAGCACTACCAAAAGTTCATCCGCCATGGCTACCTACAAAGGATTTAACACATAAAGAACGGAAAAATATTATTCCTTCCCTATATCTAAGTATAAATAGGTATATGACAAGATGAGTTTGTATTGTATTGAATTTCGTTGTAACCAACTATGTACGAACATAAAAAATTGTCCACACTTGAGTGGTCAATCTCCTTTGGAAGGATGTTCTGGCTACGAAGTGCCTATGCTCATTTTTATGGGCGTTTTTTAACGTTCTCGCTGTAGGAACGCTTTAAATCCAATCTTGTTTTGTTCACCTAAAGTACAAAATGCAACACTGCACCAAAAATGGAATATAAACGCGTTTGTTCTATTCCAACTCTTTTTAACGCGCGTTATAAAAGCGTCCATGCGTAGGGAGTTTAAGTTTTGTTATGTAACGCTGGCTTGAACTAGCAGCTCTTATAAACTAAGTAACTTACTTAAAAACTTAGAAAGTTATACACGTAAACTTTAATTAATCAGTTCAGTTTGTACATCGCGTTGTAAAGATAAGTTCCTTTCATCGTTGAAAACTTTCACGTCTAAAATATTAATATGATGTAGTTGTAGGTATTTATACAGTTTGAGGAAGCAAAAGCGAAGCGTAAAAGATAGTTATGTCTACTAACTACGTATAGGTTATATATATACATGTAATAACTTTATTTATCTTTACATACTCTAGGAATGTAGGAAGATAAATACAAGTTAGTAATATTAAAGACGTTTATAAATTTAGTGGAAACATTTGTTTTTTTTTTCTCAATTTAATAAAAATTTACAAAATTACTTTCTTACTTTAACTGGTAATTAATAGTGTTTTAAAATCATATAGTTCTAAAGTTTTTACTTTATTGAAAAACTCGAGACCCACATAGATAACTTGAAGTTTTAAAAAAACTTTAAAAATTGAACCCCTACTTGATAAGCATTCTATTAGAGAAAAAAGTGTTTTCCTCCCCTCCTCCTTAATCATAGGTATCCCCTCTCCGTCCAAAACGTCGGTATTACGGTTTATTTACATTACGTTATTTTTCTTTAGACATATTTCTTCATGTTGATATATATCGATAAAGAAACATTTGTATTTTAATATTTTCATATAAAAGTTTAACTGTTCAACTTTGGACAGTGGCTCGTGCGTGTCACCCTCGACTCCCCATTCCCCGATGCTCCCCTCATTCCCTCCCCCTCGCCCGTGAAGCCGCAATGTTTGCACTTGGTCCGCTGAGGGGCCACTTTTGTATATTTTATATGCACCCTGTATAAACATCGACAACTGTCTTCTAGGAACAACCATCGAAGCAAAGTGCCTCAAATAGTTGTTACAGCTTTGTCTTATAATCTTTTTGATCTAAGAAGATTGAATTATACATATGTATTAGTCGTAAAGGCTTGGATATCCTAAACTTTTACAAATATACTTTAATAATTTCGGTACACATTTTTTTCATTTATATTCATAGAAAAAGCTTACGTCAGAGCTCACAGCATAATTCATGAAAATGTGTCTTATCTATTCACAGGATGTTTCACGATGACAAGTTTTAAATAGTTCAAAGTTAATGGACATGAAAAAGATATGACAAAATAAGGCAAATCTCTAATTAAGACTATAAAATTATTTGACTTTAATAACCGTAGTATAAAATGCTATATGCTATACCAATTGAATAGGAGCTTTCTGTGGAGTCAATTCCGGCAAGAGCGGCGCGCGCGACACGTTCAGACTGATAGCGAGACATAGCCCTCATAAAAGTGTTCGCCTCTAAATCAAACGCCTCGCATAAAATGGCTATCCGGTATTTTTTCATTATTTTACATCACCCATAAAAGTGTGTGACGACAAGGAGCCGAGACCGTGTCACGCGAACTCCATCAAATTAAATTGTAGCGCATAAACTGTTCCAAATCCTAATCTGAACTAATAGTGGCTGTGCGCGACGCGAGTTATTAATTATGTTATAAAATAGTCATACGTAAATTAGCATGTTTATGGGTGAGTGATGGCAGCGTGAAGGCGGTTTGTTTGCGATGCGGTCAGCGCCATCTATTGGTCGATAGGTGACGACGTAGGCGGAGTAATTAACTTGTTCCATAACAGATGTCATTACGACTACGATTATGACTTGAAGATTGAATTTTCTAATCAAATTATCCCCATCATATTGAAAGCTTAGTAAAATTTATGACCAAGACTTTAATGTCCTAATCATTAAGATTATTCATTTATTCCTTACGATAAAACACTTTTTTTAAAATACATTTCTATTTTTTGTTAAACCACAAAATATAAAACGTAAGAATCTGAATAGCATAGAGTGTCTTAACACGAGCATTTGCAGTGTTACATTCGTAAGCCCAAATAGATTGTTATTGTACTAACATGGATTTCACGAAATGGGAAATGTGGAAAGTGACCAAAAGGTCTAATGCTTTAACAGGACCTTTCCTAATTTTAACAAAGACATAGGTACAGTTAAAATATAGCCCTAATGTAAGAGAGTAAAGTAAATCAAAATTAAAATTATACGTCTGTACTATTTACTGGTTATACCCAAGTAATAATGAATGAACAGGGAATTCTTCAAATTCAAGCTGATATGCGAGATGTAAGAAATAAAGAGAAAGAAATTTATGTATAAATTTTCTACTTTTAAAAAACCACTATTTGACGTGTTTTTAATAGAAAATTAAACTACATAAAGAATGTTTAAAAGCTTCTATCCTAATCTAGACAGTGAACAACGGTCACCGCACGCACATTTCGCCGTAAGAGGTTTAGAAGCGAAAGCCTAGCCGAGTACTGGATTACATCTGAATTCGAAATAATTCCCCGTTCTACGAAGGTTATCGGAGCTAACCTTTCCCGATGGCCTGTGGTACATTCCTACTTAAATACGAAGTTCTGCATTTCGGATATACGCAGACACGAATTGAATTACGCCGACGGTCTCACAAGATCAAAATTGAAAATTTCGAATAGACAGACCATTCAGTTTCAATTCAGCTGAGACTGGATATACGGCGTTCAGTTTAATCACTCAAGCTCGAATTGAAACTTTTTTTTAATTACTAAAACCAAGAGACATTAAACGTTTCAATAAAACACAAGCTATAGAAAACTGAAAATTGTTTTCTTTTAATCATCAAAAATCAAAGTCTAGACGATTCACCATAGGTTTATGCCTAAAAGTATTCATGTCCATAACAAAATCATCTCTCTGTCAACCCTATTAAGGTTAAAGATTGCAAGAACTTTTGTAATTAAAACAATAGCGGTTACCGCTAATTATTCTAGTTTCATGAGTGTCCAGAACAGTTAACCACAGCAGTAGGATAGTATATTACAACTATAGAAATAGCCTATCTCGACATTTGAAGCATAGCAGTACTGTACTACCTAGCTGTTCTGTACTCATATGAAACCAGCATTAGACGGAAACCGACTAACGACAAAGCTCTAATATTTGCCTTGCGTATTTATAAAGAGCTCTTCAATTTACGTCGTTTAAATTCGGTTTCGTGGAAAACGTCATGTTTGGGGACAGAGTTCTCGTGAACATTGTCTTTTATAGCGACAAGGTAAATATACAGACAAAATTGTTACCCGTTATTACTATATAAAATATTGCGTTCTCTGTCGAGGCTGAGGGACATTGCCCGTTCGTGGTATAGATTAAATATCATTCACGTAGCCACATCCTAACTTCCTTGTAGTTTTATTATAATAACTTAGTCTGCTTGATTTTAGACTAGTTTTCGACCGCGACTCCGTCCGCGTGGAATTAAAAAAAAAAACAAAAGTAGTAGCCAATGTGTTCTTCCAGGCTATCATCTACATCTATGCCATTTTCTTCGAGACCCGAACAAACATCCATCCATCCATCCAAACTTTGGTAAGTATGATTAATATATTACATAAACATATATTTATCTATGAAATTACTACTCTACTCTCAGTAGTGTAAAAAATAATGTTTAGTAAAATTTATCTCTTACAAGGTTCTACTCTCTTTTTGACCTGACTTCCCAAAAGACGGAGGTACTTAATTCGTCTGTGTTTTTTTTATTCAATATATCATAAAGCAATTGTTTTAATGGGTAAGATAGACTACATAGGTGGATAAATTATTGTTTATCTGACATCGAACGATCTGTATTGCTCTCGACTTCCCTCTGCCAGGATTACTCCACTGCTCAGCCCTTTGCTTGATAGTTGAATCAATATCAATCGACTGTACGCGGGAGGGATTCTAATATTATTGAACACCTTTATTCTTGTATTATTTAAAAATAAACATATTGTTCAACGAAAACACAACAAAAAAATAATCAAATGGAAATTCAACGTGGTTAATCAAATAAATTAACAATCCACTTAGCGGCTAGCAGCGCGACTATGGTCAAGCAAAGCTGTCATTGAGAACAGCAGTTGCAGCATCGCCCCAGTGGAAATAGGACACGCGCTCGGCTACAGCGACTGGCTACGTAAAAATGTACCAGTAGACGAATAAAAAATAATAGGAGAAATAAATGCATTATTTAGCAATCTCAAATTACTTAAACTACGAAACATGATGTGTGTGTGATTAATACCAAGCTGACAGGCTGACTATTGTGACAAGGTTGTAATCAGCCCTCAATAGAATGACACTGGCGAGCGCAATAAATTAAAGATACACGCACAGATAATGTTTTATTGTGTATAAATGAGTCACGTTACATAGACAACGACACGATCAAAACCTCACTGACCTTTTTAATTAAGGCATTTGACTATTTAATTTGTCATACATAATTCATACAACTAATTCCTAATCTAGAAACGTACGTAAGGGAATCGTCGTCAATTATCTATCACATATTTTACGAGCATGATTTATTTTCGTTGCTGATAACAAAAATCCGTCTGTTCGCAAGCCGCGTTTATTCCGGATAATCTCCGGAACGGCTTTGACGTGAATTCGACGTGAAGGTAACTGATGCAAGCGGAAATATTATGCTGCTTTTACCCGAGTTGCAAACGGTATCATGTTTTCTTTCTTTTTATTGTCCGTCATTTTCATTGAACTTTTAATGTAAATGAGGTCAATGAACTTGATGAAGAAAACAAATGAAAATCAGACGCATAACGTAAATCTAAACGAGACTGATGAATAAAATTTTACAGGCAAATTTCGCGAACGTCTCCAATAAAAGGGTTGTACTCTTATATCTTGGAAAAAACAAATTTATATTCAGATCCATATTGCAGTGGATGCAGACATATTGAGTATGCATTTATGAAAGATCGTCACCTGAAGCTTCTTACCATAGAAACCCACGTCCAAGGCCGTGTCAAGCAAAAACATGTTACCATCTCTCTCATTTTCTTTGAAAAAAAATCTGAGATGACAGTATATTTTATACAAATGATTGGTCAGGGACAGAGGTATTTGTTAAACGCATACCTTATGTGTCCTGTGCCCGTGCAATATGTATCTGAATATAAAGTTGTTATTGGTAGTGTGCAAACAACTTTTGTTTTGAGATAGAAAAACATACCATTAGACGTTACAGCGTCACCTAGCGGCAATAACTTGCACATAGCCTCTAAAGTCTCTAAAGCAGTCTTTTACACAGATTTTTCGTACTTAATCTACACTAAAGGTTCTTTTTTAACCACTATGATTGCAGCAATTATTAATTAAATGTCATCTCTTGAATTTCAATATTTTTTTCAATTTCCTCGTTATAAGTGTGTCATAGATCCGTCTATCTTCCGTCGATCATATCCGATTCCAATTAATATCTTGCGAAGGTGAAACTAAAAAAAAAAGTTAATAGGACAAAACACTTTCGGCCGTCGGACGTGACACGCCGCGGTTCGCACGTTGCCAATTCCAATTAACTGCATGTCATATCAACACTCGCGAAAATTCCGCAAATATGAAATATCGCCCATATCACCGATCTAAATAAATTCTCAGGAACATCGCGCACAAACGAAAAATAAACCAATCCAATGTAACCTACGTACAGGCAATGTAATTGATAAACGTGCGCATACAAACTAAATAAAATTTGTATGTTTTTTTTTATTTATCATTAAAAAACAACTGGCATAAAATATGACATTAATTTAATGATTTCCAAATGGTTATTACAACATTGTCTAGGTTATAAAAATACTTAACTAGGTATTAAATAATGGTTTCATTTTACTTGAATTTTTAATTATTTTATATCACAGACCGCTCATCATTATTAAAGGACTGATGCAAACGGAGGCTATAAGTGGTTTAATTGAAAGTAAACAGCCATCGAGAATTCTTCGTGGTTTTATTCTCTATGGTTCTTTGGTAGAAAAAACCTCGGGGAGTGTAGACACCGCTCGTTGAATACAAATTTAAGATCAAAGGTCCAATTTCCATCCGAACCGGCAGGACAAAGTGCTAAGTGTGTACCATACTTAGAGTATCTTTAGTAAATTATTGGAGCCTTTAATTAGCGATATTTGTAGAAAGACTGTAATGCTTTATAATAATATTAATTACTAGCTTTAGCCCGCGACACCGTCCGCGTGGAATTACAAAAAAATGAGTAGCCTATGTGTTCTTCCAGACTATCCTCTACATCTATGCCAAATTTAATCGAGATCCGTTCAGACTTTGGGCTACAAACTTTAAAAAACATCCATCCATCCATCTAAACTTTCGCATATATAATATTAGTAAGAAGTAAGATTAATAATAAAATTAATAGTTGCTGGTTGCTTGAGTCTACGGATTCCGCAGCCGGTGGACTTCTATTTTTTTATATAATATGTTTTATTTTGTTATTTTAAAAAAAAAATCAAGTGAAATATATTATATATAAAAATAAGAAAATAAAGATATGAGAGAATATAAATTAATAGTATTCTAATAGTTGTAAAAAAGTTTGTGGCCAAGTATGTTAGGCAACCGCTACTGATTAACAATCTCTCGCTTTATTCTGTACGTATCAATTGATCTATTTTTTACATTTATATCTAGTAATAACCTAACTGCTCTTAGTTTATAAAGGGTTTCCAGATGTAAAATGTGTTCAACCTAATCTAGTCAATTCTGATGTCGTCGAAATTTAAAAAAAAATACTCTTATTTCTGCGTTAATCTATTGATGTAATTTTGCTATTGCTAAATATGTTTTAAGGACTAGAATTGCATGGCGTTTTTTTAATTTTTTTTTTAAATTTGGTTTAGAGTGAGAGTTTCTTCCTAATTATAGCTACTTATAGATACTTTCATGATTATGTTATTAATAATATTAGAACTCTGTTCATCTTGTCATGTGCGTATTTTGATATAAAATATTGTTCTTGACAGTATTACTTATTGTCAGTATATCGTAGCGCAAATGTTCCTTCGCTCGCACGCGTTAAACTGTTCAATTGAATAACGGAAAGTTAAATGAGTATGTTCCTCTCTGTTGACACGATTACATACAGATCTAATATTATGTAGGTACGTTTCGCACACCAACACCGTCAGACATTCTTGTTTATAAATATATTTTACATCTTCTATCTACACAAAAAATAAAGTTATGGTATCTATTTGTAATATCAAAAGAAAAATTCCAAATTTCGAGAAGATGATGTATTCACGTTGCTGATAACGAAAATTGCATTAAATATTTTTTGTCTGTCTATCTGACTGCAAGCCGCGTTTGTTCCGGATAGCTTCCGAAACGGCTGGGCCGATTTGGACCGGACTTTCACTGAAGGGTAGCTGACATATACGGGCATGTTATAGGCTACTTTTAATGTTAATATTGCGTAGACGAAGTCGCGGTCAACAGCTAGTTTAGAAGTAAAACTAAATATTAGTACTTCAACTTGTGTTCATGTCACCAGTAAATCATCAAAGATGTGTTTTAGCTAAATTAATTCTAAAATAGAGTTTAAAATCGGACGCAATCACACATGGTTTTGTGTGTTCAAGCTGTGTCATTACAACTTGCCTAGCCCTATTGTAGTTTTCAAGATTTTTTCGGAATCATAGTTTAAATACAAATAATATTGTGAACGTGTTTAATAAATAAGACGTGTATTCAATTAAAGAAGTGAATAATGTGAAAAAACCTCTCGTCTCCACCGGCCCTCTGCCTTACGCCCCACCTAGACTTAACAATTTCATTCCATAAAGCATTTTAATGGAAAATCGATGGTATAATTCAATTACAGGGTGGCACGAGAATGCCACAGCTTTTTCTTTTCACTTGAAAAAGAAAACATTGTTGTTTCCTTGAGAAATGGCAAAAAAAGTGCAATAATCATATTTCAACGACTCATTTGCTAAATGGGTTAAGTCGTAACGTCTTAATTTTTGTTGCCAGATATTCTTTTGAATATTACTACGAGTGAAATATTGTTCAATTAATGTTATATATATCTATAGCATGATTAACGACACTGACTGCCGGAATAAAAGTTCTTAATTACAAAGGAAGATCGTTAGTGTAGATTACTCATACAAAATTAACATTAAGACTTAATTTTGTTTGTCTGTTTTGAATATTAGTGTTTATTACTAAAATATCGAGAAGAGGAATAAAGTTTTATATAACTTTAAACTGTCGTGGTTTTTACAAATATAATGTTCGTAAGATACGGGTTTCTTACCACGATTGAATTGTTTTAGCTCCCGAT
>NW_013525247.1:489083-581486 GCF_000836215.1 Papilio polytes | reverse complement strand
CCCCGCCCCCATGCCGCCTCCCCGCATTGCCACCCACCACACCAGCGATATAATTATCGGGGAGAAACACACCGCTTGTGTTTTAAAGATTGCATTCCGATATTGCGCAAGTATCGAAATACAAAGTCTCCAAGATTATTGTCATTTTTATTGAAAACAATATTAATTTAGCTTTTGCAACAAGTTATAGCGAATTTTAACATCTACGGTCGTGGTATTTTTAGATTTCGTAGAACATTGTCGTATAGGTGCCTGCGGGTAAGAAGTATGCAAAATGACACTGAGAGAGCTAATGTCATCCTCACCACGGAAATTCAAAGCCCGGAGGCAAACCTTAAAACAACGAGAAAGGGCAACACGCGACCTCGCGGAATCAGGTCAGACGATGTTCAGTTTTGGTTCTAATTTAAATTTAAATCACTTTACCTACTATTTTTATGTTCAGAATATAGTTGTTCGAAGCCGCAGCAGTTAGTGTATTTTAATCGTACTAATGTTATACATACGAAAGTTTAGATCTTTGTTATAGTATCTCCGAAACGGCTTAACGCATTTCGATGAAATTTGACACAGATGTAGAACATAGTCTACAAAAACACATAGACTCATTAAAAGAATCTAACCCAAGAATTGAAATTACTTGCAATTTTACCCAAAAAATATATCTACCTTCTTGTTTGGTTTGAAAGTTAAACAATTAGGGTGCAAGTTAGTTAGCGGGGAAGGCATCGGCCAGCTTGCTTTACGGTACGCCACAAACCGTCGTTTATTTTATTTGGACCAAATCCAAAGTTTGCTCCGTCGCACGGTCCAATATAATATTAGCAAATGTCCCAAAAAGATAAACAATCCAGTACTGCTGTAATTAAAAATCAAGAAGCATTGCAAACAAGAAATATTATGATGACGAAACAAAGAATAGTTGAATTGTAAAGAAATCTAGTGTCCTAATAATGAATAATATTTTCTTTTAAATGAAATTTCAATAGAAAATAATAATCGTAATTACGTGTTTGTCGTCATCAAAATAATGTTAACGTCATTACTGCTTTGAAACTTAGATAAATAATAACTTTAAATTAGAATTTAATTGTGCATAAAAATTTGTATACTAAGTATCTATTAAAATATCTTAAACCAACGTATGAAAATCATTATAAATCAATCAACGGAACATAAAAATAGACTTGTCGGATAACAGAGGGCGCCGGATAAGAAGAGGTCGAATTACTGAGTAAGTATATTACTATGAGTAAAACAAAATGATCAAACGTCTCTTCACACAAAACTTTATTGTTTTTATTTATACAAATTGAAACTTTAAGTTATGTGCTTCAATTAAGAATGTTTAAAATGAAGGTCTTAATCGTTATAGCATCAAGAGATGCGTGAAATTAAAAATAGTAATTAAAACTTTTATTATCTGTAAAGATCCGCACGCGGCGGCACAGTGGCGCCACTTTTTACTGTGGTTCACATTGAAAACAATGCTTATGTATTCCCATTCCCATTCCCATTAAGCAACTATTCAGTTAACAAATGACATTAAGTTCTAAGCATTGATAGTGTTCTTTAATCTTAACTATAAGGGTTTTTATATTTAAAAATGATTTTACAACATACAGATTGGTTAGATCTTTGCTATTATCAGCCGGTACAAAAATAAAGTATCATTTTTTAATTTTTTTAAGGTTTGGTTCGCTACTAAGCTTATCATCCGTCACATATTAAGACGTAATAAATCTATACTCGTAGGATTTAAAGATACACGGTTTTTTCAAATTTAAGTTGATGGTACTACGATGGTGTGAAAATTTGCACGACAGGCATTCTACCGGGACGTAGTCGCTCAAAGCACGCAATTACTAATATTAACGCCCGGGGATCGTGAGGATGAAATTGTTAATCTACTTAATTAAGTTAAACCAATCGTGAAAAATCGGAATTTTGTCGACGTAATGTATTTAATGCAGGAAGTGTTGTTCCGCATCTGTGCGGGAGTTACACACTTTAATTTAATGATATCGACTTTAATTCATCACAATAACGTGCAATGCAACGCCAATGCTAAATTAATTTACATTAAACATTAAGTAAGAATTTATTTGGACGTAGACAACGACAGCGACAATGGAGTTAAATACATACTCGTAGATTGCGGAATTAACTATTAAAAAAACTATCGTATAAATGTTCGGCACACGCGAAAAGCTGTAGTCCACTAAAGTGACTGACAACCAATCCAAATATTTAAACCTTATCCGGGGATATATTTGAAAATTAATATTTTAATCACTTTATTGTTTTAAACGTTGGTTACTGCGATCATAAGAACCGTTGACTTTTAAGCAATTGATTGATCTTAACCGAAAATATCTGTAGTTCGATTTCTGACATTATTAAAGAAAGCTAATAATTTATGTAACATTTGATTCATTTTATCACTTGTGGTTGCTTAAAAAACAACGCTGGTTTTCGAACCTTGTCTCGACTGATAAACCCTAAACCATTGGAGCTGTATTCACCACATTCACTCGTCATTTAGAGCAGGATATGAGCAATATAGTACTAGTCATTACCCCCTCTACAGGCCCATCGTACATTCACGACATATTATTAACAATAGTGCGTGCAGTGATTAAACGTAATGCGTATTTGCGACGTAATTTCTCCTTAGCATTTGCGACGTGTTTAGCGTGACGCGGCGGGCAGTAGCTTCGTATTCCCCGCATGCTTTATGTGACATTGATGGTTGGGCGAGTAAGGGCCGGTTCGGACGCGGCGTTAATATGACAATGTTTGTGATCGCTGCTTAGTGTATTTTGATGTTAATTAAGCAAAGTGAATTGATGGTTTTATACGTGATGTGCGCATACAATGAACTGATTTCATGTAATAATGGACATGGATTAGTTATTCTGAAAGATAAAAATAACATTTTTACACAAATCCAACGGAGGGTGTAAAGTGGTTTATACGAACGGCTTCGCTTGTCAATCTTTGCGTAATCGTAGCTTACAACGTTTTATGAAAAAATAGCTAGATAATGTTTATTTAGAAGAAAGTAAAGATGTACCTAGAAATTAAATGTATATGGCTTTCTAATGGCGTATTTTTACATAATGAGAACAAAATTGCTAACATTACCAGTTTGCGAGCATCGTGGATGGGTGGATGTTCGCTTGCCGTGCCATTAATACGCCAATGATAGAGTGAAACGTAAAAGTCCCACGTACGTTATTATTGATTTCGCATACTAGTTAAATACCGCAGTTGCTGTTGCTTTTTAACATACACTAGCGCGACCTACGAAAGTGGACTATTTAATATCTTTTGACGACAGAAAAACAAGACAACACGCTACATGTGCTATCTAATTGTATCTATCAGCAATACTAACTGTAACAATCATTATCATCAACTTGCCCTTGTCCCTATCGAGAGTCGGCACAGTATGTGCTGCTCTTCCATACATCTCTATCAGCCGTCATATCTGAATTCACTTCCTACTTAAGTATATCCTCTTTCACAACTAAAACTAACTACTACAATACTAACAATAAAGAATAATTATTTAAAATTGACCACTTGAAAGAAGCTGTTAAATTGATTGACATGGCCAAATTGAAACAAACTATTGAATGTTATTAACTATAACATTGTCTAAGTAACATTTAAACAGTTAGAAACACTCAGACATTCGAATGCATAAGTATTGATAAACAATGTGAATTAATATGCGTTACAATGTTGCCACACAAAAGGAATACGAGATCGACTTAATTGACAATTACCATTGTATTAAATAAAAATTTCAATAGGCCGCAGGTACCAGGGCATCGTCAATGAAAGGGCAAAAGCTGATTAACTTACCCCTTAGTATTGAGTATGCCAATAAACCAATGAAAAATCTTTTATTTCATTTGTTGGAGAAAAAAACCAATCAATCGATGTTACGTGGCCAACAAATATTTGAATTATACAGACTTTTAATCTTCCATGAAATATCGTTATTAATTATAAAATTGTCCACTAATTACGTTTATCAGCAATTGTTGTTACTAATCGTATTAAACATGAAGTAGAAACAAATGCAAAAACGACTTAAAAAACGATATTTGATCAATAAACACAGTTACGGTAAAAGGGTGAGGGAGAATATCATTTCTCGAGACCAGATTAGTATACAAAAGGAATAAAAGTAATTCACCGTAAATGGATAAGGATTTAATAAAGGTAATGTAAGCTTAATTTGTTTGGCGTCCGTTCATGCATGAAATGCAAACGATGTGTTCAAATTAGCATTTCGTCTGCGCTTCAAATGGAATGAAATCGAAATTAATACTTATTTAGTGAGGAGATGCATTGCGAGGTATAACCAAAAGCCGTCGTTTTAGTCTAATACAAGCAGCAGGGGCGATGGTTGAAATTAATAGGATCAATTATGAGGGGCCACGATTGACGGACCATCTGAAATCTCTCATTCAAATGCGACCGGCGGCCAGTGGACCGGGCCAGAATTAATAATGCCGAACGCAGGCTGTGTAATATTTGAACTGGGCATCGTCCGTCCACCTAAACACTGGCAAAGTCCGGGACATTCTACCCGCTGACTCGCTGGATAGCCTAGCTTACACCTATGTACACAATGTAATGCAATGAACGATCGCTTCTCTCTATCTACATCGTATCTCGCTCACCACCCTTTCAGACTGTACGTTTCAATTATAACGTTTTTGACTTAACGCAAAAATCATTAATGGATTCTTTAGAAACTTTAGAGCGGCTAAAAAATTATGTCTTTGAAGGAGTGTCTCTAAGAGATAAATATTTTTTTTATAGAAAGTTGTTATAAATAGGTAAACGCCAAAAAGTGAACTGTGACATTGTTAATTGCTACTAAAATAACGGAACATCCCTATTAATGAATTCCAACTACATTACCGATAACTAAAATAAAGAAAAATCACATGTCGCAGACACTTTGTAGACTACAAATGATATGTAGAGAGCGTATAAGGATTGTATTCCTAAGTGTATAAATTCACAATGAGTGGTGTCCGTTTTAGACGGTGAACCACTACCCCGAGTGCATTCTAAAAATATTGTGACATTTTTCCAAAAGAAAATGGACTAATCTATCGTAAATGTGTTTTTACATACTAAAACTTATGTTTACTGCTTTGTTTAAACCTTAATTCCATTGTGTTCACTGAACAGCTAAATTTAAAAAATAACATTTATCCTATACTTATATAATATCCAGAAATATAACGTTACTAAAAAAACAGTTTTTATTTGCTACAAAACCACAATCGAGTTAAAGGATAAATTTAAAACAGTAACATTGTACGCTTGCAACTATTTACATTAAAATTAATTAATACCTGATTATAAAAATGTCCGTTAAGGTATACAGCTTCCGGAATTGTGCTATGACTTTTTAATATGACGTCACGGTGCCTCTACGATGCTCGTTCGCTGCTCCGGCGCGTAGCTCTGTTGCTCCACTCCTGCGCAGAACTGCACCACACGCGTAGCCCTGTTGCACCGCTGTTGCGCCGCTCTGCACCGCTGTTGCGCCGCTCTGCACCGCTATTGCGCCGCTCTGCACCGCTATTGCGCCGCTCTGCACCGCCGCTGCACTGCACCGCTACGATCCACAGCACGCCGAATAGCCTGTTGCACCTAATTGAAAAAATATGTCGTAAATAAAAAGTATAGTATGAACTATGCCCTTAAAGAAAGGCGTTGTTGTTTCCCACGCATTAGAGGGATGTTAATCGCGAATACTAGGGCAGAAATGTTTTATTTTAAACAACTGTGGGTTTCCATTGCCAATACACTTACACAAAAATATTCTCTTCTCATATTTAAAATAAACAGAGATAACAATATGTTCTTGAACAGGTGTTTCGACAATGGAAACTCATTGTCAATCGTCAAGGATTGTACTATAGCTAGCTAGCTAGCTAAAATAAAAAAATGACCTATTTTACTCACAGATAAGTTACTTATCAAATTACCTAATGCAAAAATACAAATCTTTTCTCTTTATAATATTATAAGCTTTCGCCCTCGACTCCGTCCGTGGAATTAAAAAAAAACAAAAGTGAGTAGCCTATCTGCGCCAAATTTCATCGAGATCCGTTGCACCGTTTAAGCTACAAACTCTAACAAACATCAATCCATCCATCCATCTTAACTTTCGCATTTATAATATTAGTGAAATTAGTAAGAAGTAAGATTATAGATACAGATATTATCGATAAGTCACAGAAGCCAGTAATTAAAATAAAAAAATAAATTAAAAAAAATAACTTTTCTAATATAGAAGTGGATAGTACATTTATTTATTACATTAATCGAATCGTGGGATGTAAACGACCCGTAAATTCAAACCAAGATCGCATTACGCAGTTTAGTTAGTCGGGTTCAAATTGACTGGGCGGAAGTTGGCCATCCCAATTATTGGCCGGCTAATCGAATTCCCTTGTCTAGGTTACGAAGACGCACTGGAGACCATTAGACCGGCAGCTGTCTATCCAACCAAACGAAATCTATTTACATTCCAGACGATCAAATGTAACTCAATATTATGTGACATTTAAATAATAAATAATATCTGATTAATTTTACACCGTTAAGACTGTCCAGAAATAAAAAAAAATGTAGTCGTTTTAAAATGAAAACATTAACTTTATTATTATATTAAACGACTTATCTAGCGACTCTTAATGTAGTATTCACACTTTTATTAAAGATATATTGTAGAATCTTTATGTAAATGGTCTGCACGTTCGTTAAGTATTTGTGTCGTTTGTCTCCAATATTTTTTTTTATCTTACATAGTCATCATAATACTCTTATCCTATTATATGTGAAATACGCATAATGTTTTACAAATCAATAGTAAAATGCATCATTCATTTAAAATTAATTTGCGAAATTATTTTCCAATTTAGTCGGTGAATATTATCAATTTTAGTTGAAGTTACTGTAACTGGGGTAAGTAACTGGGGGCTAATACGACCATTTTCAACGCGTACTGTATGCCTGCGTTAAATATGCACTATAATGAGCTTACGTTATTACATTAAATAATTTCCTGTAACAGCATAAATGGGCCGATACGTCAGAATAGAAAGGTATTAAATGAAAACGCTTTCATCTATTTATTTCAATGTGTCTCATTTAATAAGGAAAGTAACGCAATCAACCGGAAAGTTTTATCACATGTAAAACCAATCATGTGTTGCGACATAACTTTCTTTTGATTCTCAGATCTTATAAATTATACACGACAAAAGATTTATAATATTTTTAAAAATATCCTGTCAAATATAAAAGATTGCATTAACAGACAACTTAATTGTCTATAACTGAGCGACAATAATAATTTGATTTGGCACCGAAGCTAAACCGGCACATTGTTCCCTCATTAAATGCGACGCGCGTTCTGAAATACATATAACTGCCAACTGATTGACGCGACATCTAGCGACCATATATATAACTAATAAAAGGTCTTAATAAGAAATAAGATAATAAGAAAAATAAAGATGAACTTAATATAAATTATCGATACGGATATAGCCAATAAGATAATAGTACCCAAATTAAAAACTGCTACCGACGAATTGAGTCACTGCTTAATGTCTCGTGCACCGTCAATTAATCGATAATTGCTTGGTTAGTGTACAGGAAAATGTCTACCCACACACATATATTTAAAAATTTGAACATGCATCAAAATATAAATTAGCGATTTCCGGATCGAAATGTATGTATTAAATTCGTCAATCTAAAAACACATTGGTACATGACACGTTATGCCTTAATGCCAAAAAGTGTGGTCCAAAGTCAATGTCGTAAAAAGTCGTGTTAAGGGAAGTACTTAGGCACAAGCGTATTGTCAACAGCAAATAGTCGTTAGGTGGGACCTACCCCAGTCGATGTTTGAAGGAGCATAACGATTGTTGGACGAAACGATAATAAAGTATTACTTTATAGAATGTTTGTTTGTTTGTATACGTCACAGGCGCACCCGTCTCGTCGCCAGCAGTTACACTTTATTAGAGTGGCTTCGATATGAAGTAATATAAATGCAATAGAAAACTGACTACATAATAATCTTACTACTAAATTTTCAAATAGATCTAATTTAAACTTGAAGAAAACGATTTACAAATGAAATATAAAGCTAAAACTGTCTTATAAGGTAAGTTCCAGTCACATATTCTAACCCAATTGGAGTAGACAACGGAAATAATCACTCCATTATGTTAGAAGTGGGTTAGTATTATTTTTATGTGTTATGCTTTGTATGTTTTAAAAAATTCTTCGAGCAATATTTTATCAGGGCGGGATAAATCTGAAATCCTTGCTATAAGCTATTAAGCTGTGGACTCTATTTAGACTGAGGCGTCGTCAGTCAACAGTGTGCACCTACGCGTCAATGCCAAATGTTCCGACATCAGAGTATAAACACAAATCAAATTCGGCCTGAGGGCAAGCGGCTCGCACGGCCACACAACCATCATAACCGAACTAACCCACACGCAGCAAAATCGAAACTATTGATTAAAAACTGACGTCCTATCAAAATCAACGTTACGCGTTAACGAAATATCGGAAGCAGACCTTTCGATATGCCATTCGCCCTACGGCTTCCCTATTAGTGTGTGGTGGTTTGGAAATCGTAATACCAAATTCAAACTGGGATAAGGGATCGGGAGTACGAGCGTCGTCTCCGCTCCCATTGGCTGGCCATAACTGGATATAATTTAAAATATTATCGAGCCGTAAGCCTCTCACCTTATTGCAATTTATTTTCGCGGGGAAGATTATTCAATTTGCTCTCGTCTCGTGATACATTAATTTATATATGGGGGATGTAATTTTCATGCGTAGGTATAAGCAAAATGTCTTCTGTATAAGCAAATACAAATATAAATTTATTTCAATTGGGGTTCGAAATGGACATACATGGTGTGATAAAAGTAATATGCCATTTCAGTATGTCTGCAGGGCTATGTACTGTCCAGAATTCGTTAAAACATATAAAAAATGCTGCAGCTTTCAGCGAACGTCGAAAGCTTTTCGATTTGCTTCTATTCCATGAGTATTGAATTTAGTCTATGTTTTAGGGTTGTACAAAATAAACAATAATGTCAAATCTAACTTTACTAAAAATATTACCAAGTGCTATATTAGGTTTATGGTAAACGTTATTTATTATAAATAAATTAACAAATCCCAAATTAAAATTAATTGAAAACACTGAAGTATAACGACCGTCACTAATATTTTGAATTGTAATATACAATTTAAGTAAAAGTTTAATCTAAATATATGGATACGTACTCTTTATTTTGGAAACTTCTTTTCCTTTTTTTAATTATTTTCGAATCATGGCCGTTTACATTTGTTTTACCGATAGATTTTCGCCAACCCTAATAACACTGAATGGTCAGAGTGACGCTGGAGTAAAATCGATGTCATTTGCGATTGCAAATTATAAAATGGTAGATAATTCTCGTTTCAATATTGGAATTAGAAGGTTGTGACGGGCCGGTGGCGACGAGGGGCGGTCTACGAGGCTTCCGCACGGATATTACACCCTACGGAGGCGTCGCCGCGCCAAAGTCTTCACATTTTGTATATACTAATATAATACCGGCCACAATTATATAACGCTCATTTATTTATTCATCGACGAGTTATGGTGAAACATTTTGCCGTGCCAAATGTAAAAGAAATCGATTCATTGGTCTGTCACCATTCTCACGTTACATTGATGGACCGAAAACTTTTTCTTAAATTATTTGTAACGGCCAGTTTTCATTATCGTGGCGCCGCAAATAATGTAGCCATCACCATCATTTTCTCTGAAAAAATACAAGCAACAACAACTTTTAATTCAACTATAACAACAGTTGTTTGCGGTGATAATAGGATAATGATAACAAACAAAGGCCCTAGTTGTTAAACAGTTAACTAGTACGAGTAGTCGTTTTCCGGATTTCTCTAAACAATAATTGCGAGGCAGAAATAATAAAGTGACCACGCGACTGGGGTCGCATCCGCTCGCAATAAAAATGTAAAACGTTACCGATAAGCAACAAAGGCCCGAATCGGAAACGGTAGAGCTGAAAGGAATGCAGTCTATCGATATCGATAAAACTTAATATGGTAGTCACAAACACTTTTATTAACCACTTATTGTTGTATTAAAAGTGTAGAGATTTTAAAAAAATGTGTAATACCAGAATGGTGTCGTCATTATTTTCTCACAAGTGCATTGCAAGGCACGCATAATCTATAACGAATTAGCTTTGTAGTGTAACAGTGTAGCACATATCTAGATTTTGAGATTATTGTAAAAAAATAAACGCCGCATTTTTGTATATGAATAATTTGTTTTTCCAAAAATCCTTAAAGTATATTCTAAACATCGACAAGTTATGGTATGCTAGTACATCACTAAACGCGCAGTCGCTTCACTTTTTATGTCCGGATCAAACGATGGGGCATTTTGTCACATAAAATATAAACGCGGCCAACTTCCTTCCCTCATTGGCGAGTTTATCTGACTGATTAATAATGTCTCGTAGCGTAAGGCTTTCAAATATTCCAACAGGATCCGTTTTGAGGTTTTTTAAGTTAGTAATCTATGCTTCTTTAGTTTTGAAACCGTGGTCTAGAGCATACGATTTTTCTTTTATTTTGTTCCTTAAATAAATGATAAGTATCGCCAAATTGGTACAATTCTTTAACCCATGTGTCTGCATACGCTCTGGTGTTTTCTTTTACTGTGTTGCAGTTGCAATTGCATGTCGAAACGTTTGACCCGAGCATCCATCGGGGGCAAACACAAACTATCGGTATAGGCGTACAGGCGCACGGTTATTAACAATAGGAGCACTTACTTCCATCGCACTTTATGTACAACCCACAAATAAGGCACCATCAGACGTTTATTTATTCGCGACCAACATGTAAAAACGCATCGTCTATCTAAAGATCGTGAGAAAGTAATGATAAATACATCAATCCACCGCCCGATCTGCTTTCTCGTGACGTTCAACTGTTTATTAGATGGGATATAAAAGATGGCTAACCACAGCGGTGAGCGGCGGCCATATTTTTCGAAATTACTTTTGATTGTGGCGTGTAATAAGAGACTGCAAGTCGGTAGCCGGTTCACCTTAAAATTAACCGTGTGTTTTGTTTGAAACGGCACGAATTAGATTGTTTTATATATAATAGTAGAAGATTTGCATACGGTTACTGAGCGTTGAATTAACAGGCGTGTTACATTGTTACTTATAATCTGTAATAGGTAAACAAAGAAACAAAAATAAAAAACTAAGACACACACCAATAAATTAAAACTTACACCCCGAAACTCCGCGACACTGGGTACATACCCTTATTTATCTACGCAAAAGTAAAGCAAGTACCTTGTGATAAGAAGGCTTTAATTATGTTCACTAACACGTCCTTAATGACATTATCACAGCCTTCTAGTACGAACAATGTCTATTGTAAGGCCTTTGACTGCAAAACATGCAAATTACAAACGAGTTTAGGGAATTTAATTTAAATTCATTATGAAATTTCGTTCCATTGTAGTTCATTCGATCGAAAGTCGAATGTAAGAAAAAACAAAAATATTGCAGACCCACATAACTTCATTATTAACATTTCAAGCTAAACTCAACTTCATACATTAAATATTATATCAGTCTAACTTCCGCTCGCGACTCCGTCCGAGTGGAATTAAAAAACAAAAACAAAAGTGAGTAGCATATGTCTTCTTCCAGACTATCGTCTACATGTATACCAAATTTAATTAAAATCCGTTCAGCCGTTTAGGCTACAAACTGTGACAAACATACATCAATCTAAACTTTCGCATTAATGTTAGTTTAAAGTATGATTATACAGAAGAGGCTCTAGTTCTAAAATAATATAATATTGTTACATTCACTAACCACCTTTGCATTCAAATGGTGATGTCAAAGTGACTTTAGTTTCACACGCTCCAGAAATCGCACGAAGAAATCATGTAATGATAGCCTTTTACCCGTTTGTCAATTCTGTAACTAACAATGGTAATGAAAGGAAAAATTGTCTATAAATACAGTTAAACGCAAACGCACATACCCATTAGTTGTGCGAACGCGTGTGCATCTGTGTGCGTATTAATTCTATCGGAATGGCAACTCTCCTCGCCGTTCTGCTTCGATTCAAATTCACAAGTCGCGGGCAATTTTGTCAGTTTTATCATATTATTGTGAATTATTCGTAATTGAAATGTCGCATGCACTTTCAATGGTCGCACAGAAATTACCGGTATTAGGGAAGACTATTCGCCTCCGTATCCCTTATTATTACAAGGGCAATGTCCTTAATATAATTTGCAATAGCGTAACTAACAATATATGTGGATAGAGTGCGGGATATCTCGCAATTTTTAGTTGTTTCTACTTGCAATGACCATCTTTCAAACATAAAATAATTTCTTACCCTCTAATATTACAAACCAATTTACCATTTTAACATCAATACTATTTCTTAAGATGTTCTGCACTTCCGAGAATGTTAAAAGTCTTTAGGGCTTAATGATCTTAAGAAATCATATACGTTCATTGGCATAAGGCAAATTATTAGTCTAAATTTCAAGTATGTTTTGTTGAATATCAAATAAAAACAAATACTGGGATTGGACATCATTTAGTGATGAAAGTGCATAATTTGAATGTGATTAGTTTTGTATAATAATTATTCCACGTAACATTCTTTAAAACGAAGTCGGTAGCCAACGCTTTGGGCAGTCGTTTTACAACTTTTATGTTAAGTATATTTTGTAATTCATAATGAGTGAGTTCGTTCGCTCGGAGGGCCGCTACCGAAGCGCGCCCTTCTAAATAATGTGTGCTAACATTTTCCAAAAGATTTATTGAATTAACCGCACGAAGTTTCGCCAAATTACAATAATTCTCTTCGCCAAATTACAAAAATATTTTTAACGTTCTTTCTCGGTAGTACAATTAGTTTTAGAATTGATAATTGAAAGTAAAATAAGTAACAAGGTACTTATAGTTGTGATTTCTTTATGAATAAACTTTTTACTACAACTAAGATTGTTTAAATTACATAACCTTTAATAATAAATCCTATTTAGCATATAACATAATACATTTTAAATATCTACCATAATAAATGCAGACGAAAGAAGACTTAGAGTTATCATAAATAACAACGACATTTAGAGAAAATATAAAAGTAGGGATGCCTTTCAAAAAAAGGAAAATTCGAATGAAGAGCATGGGGCAATTTTTTTAAAAACAAACAAAATAAGATTACGAGTAAACCAAACATCAAACAGCGTTCCGTTTGGCTGCAATAAAAAAAAAAGGAAGCCTGATCGGACTGTGATGTTTTTTTCTAAACTCCGGAAATGTTATTGCCAATATACCATAATGTGAGAGACGAAAAAAATTAAGGAGCGAGATACATTTCATGTTACGGTCAATTTTTATGCTTACCTACTACTATTTTAAGAATTTTATTAAGTAATAATTGATGACGTATTTGACATGTTTCAACATCTCCTACATTATCGTGTATACTACTCATAAAAATAGCAAAAAAATAATTAATTTCTTTAAAATGCTAACCGCGCGCCCACTGGAGTTTTATTAGAAGATCGCCTACTCTAGGGTTAATTAAACAGAATTATAGTTTTATTGTTCACAAAACGTGAAGTATCACGGAAATTATAGAAAAAGTCATGGAAAGATTCAAGTGCTGCTAATTTTACAATAACTATTTTTATAAAAAGGTACCTGCAAAAGTAAACACTGGAACAGTTTTATAATTTTTAACGATGATCATTGGTACCTATTACATAACAAATTCCCACGACTGTGAAGTGATTTTGCAAAATAGTCAAATTCACAGACAATGCGGTCAATAATAAACCACGATATTCACGCAAAAGATTTATGACCCATCGATCACAAAGCAATTCTGAAAATTATGATTAGTCCATAAACATACACATTTAAAATAGTTCTCACATTAGGTATACGAAGTCGTAAACGGACTCCACCTTCATTAAAAATATTAATCTATTGTTGTTTGATACTACCAAACGCTAATTGTATAAATATTACAATACTAGCTTCCGCCCGCGACTCCGTCCGCGTGGAGTAAAAAAAAACAAAACTGTGTAGCCTATGTATTCTTCCAGACTATCCTCTATGTCTATGACAAATTTCATCACAATCCATTTAGCCGTTTAGGCTACAAACTCTAACAAACATCCATCCATCAATCCATCCTTCCATCCATCCATCCATCTAAACTTTCGCATTTATAATATTAGTATGATTATTAACTTAATTCAATACGTTAAAGAGAAGTGAAAGAGATTAAGGGAGGAAGCTACCCATATCACCATATCTTTCTATCATGTCAAAGATATATTTTGGGCCAAATATTTGCGTCCTCAGTACACCTTACCAAAGTTTTAACACAATCGAAAGGATAGTTTTAAAACACTTAACAAACATAACAACATTTTTTTTGTATTATATATAAAACTTTCAGCATATTTGATATTAAATGCCTCAAATCTTTGTATGGATACAAATATAAGTGAATCAGACGAGTCGTCAGTACGTGTAGGATGAACATCAGAATTGTATTCAAGCTTAATTCTCGTCTAGGAAATTGAACCGTTTAGCGAATCTAACTGCGACGCCTATAAAATGTACGGAGCGAACGCGAATTCACTTACCGTAGTCTCGCATCCTATGTGATATACGAGTATTTGTATGAAAGATCAATAATCAAACTCTAAACACTACTGAAGCAGTCATAAACGTATAAACGGTATATTTTTTCAACACCTTATGGAAAATAATCTACACAACTCGATGTCATAGGGAATAAAAGTTAATGGTACCTCTAAAAAAAATAAAAAAAAATATTAAGGACTGGACCACCACTGCAAAATGAAACTTTTTCCACCGAGCATTAATTATCTTAATCTCCAATCCAATCACATAAACTAAATATAATAACTAGAATATATTTTATTGTGATATATTCTCGAGTACAAGCGCCTGATGGAAAAGTCATGCTAATTTGCAAAATTAATTTTAAAATATATTTATTTAACTATAAAAAACATTTCTGTAAAACACTGAGCAAACTATATCATTTTGAAACATGGAATCAGGAATATTTTCAAACATTAATTAATTGATTTTACTACATTCAGCTTCTTCAAAAAGTATACAACATTGTTCAGAGAATAGACATCTGTTTATGATAATTTAAATGCAATCGACGAAGACGTGAATAATTGAAGAGATTCATTCAAAAATAAATAATCGGAATCGTTCAAGTCGGCTCCTTTGGTTATATATAGAAATAATTATATATGTTCATCGTACATACTATCAGACACGAACTGCGTGCATTCGGTACCAGGGGAACGTATAATTCTAACTCATAAATTTCAGCCACAAATAATGCATATCCCAGGCCGATCGAGCGCCGATCGATGTCAAGTTGCTACATTATAGCGGACAAGCAAACGCTATACGATAAAAGCGATTCCGTTTATTTTAAATAACACCACAAATAACTTTAATATTTATGTTCTTATAATCATGAATTATTGTAACAAATTGGCCCTTTAGTCGGTTGCTTTTGTTTCTCTGTTGTACTCTTTGTGGTGATTTAGTAGTCTGATAAACTTTATTTATATTATTACTGCCACACTCAGAGTTGTTTTTACTAAGGGAAGCCCAACGGTTTGATTTAATTAAAGCAACCATCACTAAGTGACCGCTTGAGAAAGTATCAAACGACCGTATTTATAAGAATAAATGTACATGCTAAAGAAAGAATTCTCTAAGCGAATTTCGTCGATTTTATTTTGTACAAATAATTTATGTTGCTATTTTAAATATAATACAGCAATGTTATTTAATACATCAGAGTACTAAAATGGAGATAATCGCGAAGACGTAAAAGTAAACAATATTATTTCTTGGTTACATAACTTTCGTCGTTTTTTACATTTCTTTTATCAGTTAATTAGTGCGATAAAAAGTGGAGTTTACTTATCGCTTGTAAGAAAAAGAGCAGTTTAAGTAACTATTTATAAAACTAAAAATTACATTACGGCACTAAAATTAAGAAATTATCTTGTTGCTGATGAAAAATACAGCAATGGTAAGTTTGATACTTTCAAATAAACTCAAAAAGTATTAAACCGTCTTCATTCGTTCTGATAGTCTCAATCAAATGATTCTGATGCTATTCTATTTCTATCCCAGCTAGGGCATTCAATCTATCTTTTCCGCCATTTATACTGTGCGTAGATATTGCGTGACACCAACAGAAGTCATCGGAATACGGTGCTTGTCTCTCGTGTAAGTGGAAATGTAGTTAAACTGAACAATGAGACGTCCCGCCTAAAATGAACTTTGAATTGAAATCGTCTCTCGAATTCATTGGAAATAAAAATTGACGGACTCTAGTGATTTTTAATGATCGCTCTAATTAGATCGCAGCGTATCTTGTGTACCTAGATAGAGGTACGTAGTATGATTGACAGTTAGCACACTAGATGCGAATGTTTAATGAGCTCATGATGTAGATGCGAATGTTTAATGAGCTCATGATGTTCCAATTTGCGGAACAACGTAACCCATTCAATGGATAAAAAACTGACTTTCGAAATTGCTTTATGCAAATTTGAAATTCTTCTTTTTTAATTTAAATAGGTATTGGTATTTTTTCCAGCCAGTCCTACAAACTGGCAACACAATCTTGTGGTGGAAATAATTTCAAATGTTGATATGAATGTAAGAAATTTCATAATTTTAATTTGTTGGAGACTAAACAGTGGTCATCCATTATGGCAACATTAAAACAGCGGCATGAAGAGTTGCAACAATTGTTAGTACTAATATGAATGTCCAATAAAAGACGAAAAAATGGAATTAAAATAACATTGTATCGTATCTCTGGCCTAGCTACTTTACTACTCCTAAAGTTTGTTAAAGTAAAATATTATGTTATGTTGTAAATTAATATTAATTAACTTTGTATTATAATGATACATATCAAACGGAAGCTAGACTGTATTTGGCATTACCTTTACCGGAGGGATTTTATAAAGAGCCAATCTTTCCAAGGGAAAATCTATCTTCGATTTCTAATTAACAATCGGACAATACTTCTTATTTTCGGCTTCGTTAGGTCCTTTCAGCGGCTGCGTCAAGCGGAGTTTTGTGATTGAAATCCGGCAAAGTTTTGTTTTGTTTCATTGTCAAGCGTCGACAGCGCTGCGGAGCTTGATTACCTTACACACTGTTGCTATATCTTCCCTTATTTTAGCCTTATAAAAGTTTACTTAGGCTTTGATGAAAAGGTCGCCAGGTCTCTTAATTAGAGCCTCCGACCTTTCGTCACTACATGATTCATTTATCATTCATTATTAAGTTATGGAAAGGAATTTGAACTAAAAATGAGATTTCATTCCTTTTTTAGCTTAGCAAGGTTCGGATATATAAAATCTATAACTAGGTTCTCTTAGATAGTGATAATTTTTGTACAAAATAACTAACTTCTCCCACCAATAATTCTTAAAGCAATTTGTAGATACGGGGAGCCCTCGTGTGCAGCGTGCCCTAAAACCGCGCCAAATAAAGTCTCTGTTCAAATTAACTACGGAACCCCGCGGAGGCGCGGATGAATTTGAGCACTTGGTGCACTCAGCACCTCCCTACAGACCACAGGGTGAGCCCTACGGGCCCCTAACGTGGCTTAAAAACATTAAAAACGCATAAAATCGTTTGCAATCGCCCGCCGCGACCTGATCGCAACTGTATAGAGTTTTACTCACAATCAAGCACTCTTAATTGAAACCAGCGTGAAACGAGATTCAATTTAAAACTCGCGATACAATCATACTTTGTAAATAGTTTATTTATTATTTTTTTTTAAGTTTAAGCTTGGTTCAAAATTAACATTCTTAGAAAAATAAGTTTACTTTAAAAAATAAAATTCTGGACATATAATATATATTCTTAACTAATACGTGACTTTATCCAGGTTTTTTATTCATATTTTTTTCGTCGTTATTCCGTACAATTTAGATTGATATCGTAGTTGTGATATTGCACGGTCAAACACGTCTACAAAAGTATGTTGTTAATTTGTTATCTTTGTTTTTACAGAGAGAACGAAAGGGATGAAACTATTATTGGTAAAGGTGTGACGGCAGCGAATCCCACTGTAAATAATAAATGTTTTCGCGTATAACGTCATAAAAATTACACGTTGCATCCCATTCGTATAATAAATTCAAGCCGACACTCTAATTACATTGTGTGTACAAATACTGAAATTTAATCATAGGGATCGTTGAATAAATAACTATATGAAGTAATATAGCTATACAATAGTTTACACAAACTTGAATATCTATAAGATCTCTTTCGCTTTATAGTCTACTAGCTTTTGCCCGCAACTCTGTCCGCGTGGAATTATAAAAAAAAAACAGTGAGTAACCTATGTGGTCTTCCAGACTATCCTCTACTACCATGCCAAATTTCATCGAGATCCATTCGGCCGTTTAAGCTACCAACTCTAACAAACATCCATCCATCTAAACTTTCGCATTTATACTCGTAATATTGATAAGATGTAATAGATTATTATAACTTATTTAGTTAGAGTAAGTTTATAGATTAGCTACTTAGTACGGTGAGAAGACAGCAAAATGACACTGGACCGAGACACTGCTGTGGCCGAGTGCCTTTATGCCTGATTCATCACATGCCAGTGAATTGGACATTAGAGCTGGCAAAACGTTAACACTAACAGGCGCCATTGAGCACAGTCCATGCCAAGCCAGCGTTATTGTCCAATACTAGCCAAATGTAAACCAGGTTTATACATCATACTATATTATAAATGCAAACGTTTAGATGGATGGATGTTGGATGGATGATGTAGCCTTAACGGCTGAATGGATTTCGATGAAATTTGACATAGATGCAGAGGATAGTCTGGAAGAACACATAGGCTACTCACTTTTGTTTTTTTTTTTAATTCTTTGCGGATGGAGTCGCGGGCGAATCCTAGTATTTTTATAATTGCGGCCAGATAGTCGCTCGACTGTTTACAAATATCGATGGCGCTATCTCATTGCTGTACTTTGTTAGTGTAATCAAGCTATTGGTGTGGGTTACCACTGTCGACAAAGTTTAATACTAACATCTTATCTTTTACAAAAAAGATACTACAATTTGCAATAATACAAGTGTGACGTCAATGGAAATACACGGTTAGTAAAATATTAGCATGTGTGAGTTTCATTTAATTTAAATATTTAAATAAATGCCAAACCAAAGTTAGTGAATTACAATATGTTTTTATTTAGTTATCCGTAAAACTGGCCGGTACATTAATGTTGATACTTTAACTGATGATAAGTTATTGTTGATATTATGATAAGAACAATACGTTTAATATTATAAAAGAAGCAGTGACATTGCACAAGGATCTCATATCTTTAAAACCAAAGGGAAAAGTAAGAAATTATTCAATTTTCTCGAAATCTTACGTACGGTCAAAACATCACCTGTCATAGTTTTAAGTATAACATTTTTGCAGACAAGGTAACAAGACCTAGGTAAAAAAAAGTATTCCATAATTTGTTTTAAAACATACAACCTGTTGAATAAGTTATAATACGTTGGACAGTTTGAGAATAGAGAAATCGCATCGCAGATTCAAAATGCTGTCGAAATGAATATTAAATATCGCATTCTTATGTGTCTAGTATCAATATCGCTTACAAATTTGAAAACCTGTTTAGACTTCATAGTAGCTAGCGTCCAGTCCTGTCTGCTCTGACTGAACGATCTGCAACGATGTCGATGTCTACCTGGGAGGCGACGCGGCGGCGGCGCCCGCGTCCCTTTCGCTCAAGGCTACTATTTAACGCATTCTAATAACAACCTTAACATATAAACATAAAGCATACTTTCTTTTGAACGAAATGAAGCTTTTTTCGACTCCAACTTCAAGCCTTAATGTCTTCGTGTAATACGACGTATTTCTGCGTTTATTTCGCATAGCATACTATTTATTGATAAACGAATACATAAATTAAAATTAAAATAATATCAATAATATTGTTAAAACATTTTTTATACAAAAATATTCGGGTACGCACGACAAAAGCATTCAAATTGAAACATAAACAAACCGTTGCTGTCAGTGTCAGCATGAGGAGGGGGGGCGGGAGTACTGATAACAATATAATACCTTAAAACTAAATAAAAATATATGAGTACTCACTGTTTTAATTTCCGGAAGCTTTTGCGTTATTAGTTTTGCGATGGGAGCACTTTTTCCGCGAATGTTGTTTAGTCCTGTGTCAGCAGTCTGGCTGGAATAACGGGTCGGCGTCGGCGCAGGTGACACGCGACGCCAGCGCCGCGGCGCACGGCGGCGACACGCAACAACACGACGCCCCCCTCCAGTCCGAAGTCCTTAGAAACTACTGATAAAGTTGTGTATGCGAAAGGAAGACTGGTTCGGTTTCTCCATAGATAAATAACTATTCTTGGTTCCAATATAAATACACACTTATAAAGACATGCACTTATCTCGGTACTTTCAATGAGTGTGAATTAGCTGTCAAATAATTTTTTTCACTGACTTAAAAATACGGTATTTGTATATATTCGTGATATATTTTCATGTTTACACTTGAAAATAAAAACTTCGTAAATCTCGATGAACTTTATTAATGATTGACGACGTCCAATGTTTTATTTGTTATTAGTAATATTATGCATAGTAGTTCGAAAACTTAACCAAATATTATAAGACGAGGTTGAGAATTGAAACAAAGTAGTCAATATTCGGATTGTCAAAACTCTTCTTTTATTTCAAGGTCGACAATTTCTTATGTTCAATATGACTATATCATACTTTACTATTGTTATATAAAAGTTATTTATTTCACTAAAATGTTTTTATTATATTATGAAAAGTAGCAAGCGAATTGTGACACTTTTTGCTTATCTCACGTACATTTTATCATGTAACGGGCAAAGGTTAATGTGAAAACAGTTATATTAATTAGTACTACTGATATGGTCTAAGCTTTACCGCGCATAGCTGATCCTGGAGGAGGGAAACACGTGCAAGGATGTGCTGACTCCGCTTCCGTTTATATCTCAGCTGACGCCAATGCAATGTCTATTTACACCAGAGCCATCTATCTGAACTAGTTGTCATCAAAATCTTTTAACAGATATTATCTCTAACAAAATGTCTGTTCAACAAAATCCCGATAGATGGCGTAAAAAATAAAAACAAACATTGACGGATTGAGTTCCTCCTTCTTTTAAGAAGCCTGTCAAAAATTAAAAATGACGAAATCAAGCGATAAAATAAATTTGAAAGAAAACCATATGTCTAGTTTTGATTAAACCTACATTGAGTAAACAGGCAAATCAAATTCCATACACAACCGACATTCTTAAAATGATTTTCATCGAAATAATTCATTGTTAAGTATTTGCATTTTTGATTTACCAAGTGCATCGTACACAATAGTGATAATGCAGATAAATTTTACATTGCGTTCATCTTGACCTTAACACAGTTTTGTTTCAATCTCTTAGAGAAAATCATAGATAATTTGTGATCGAATTTAGATATGCAAAAAGGATTTGGTTACTAGAAATTAAATTAACAAAATCGGAGTATCTTTATGTAATCAAAAATAAAACAACCAAACACGACGAGTACTAGATTTAATTACTAGAATCACATATATGTGCTACACTTTGCATTACAGATGAAATTCAAAAGTTTTCCTTAAATAAAATTTTTGCAATATAAAAATAATTCAATCACATTGCGATTAAAATTTTGGATCATTGACATTTTAGACAAATCAAGCCAAAAGAGGTCGCAAATATGAATGCTAGAAACAAAACAAATCAATAATTATATAATTTCGAATTTTACTGGATATTTAATTTTCACAATATTCATTGCTCATATAACAGTTTAGGCATCGATAAATAAATCATCTAATCATAATAATTGCTGCCGGAATCGTGGTAGCTCCTATTAAATAAAATATCCAAAGCTATGAACCTTTTCTTTTCATGCAAATCTATTTAAAAACGGGAGGAATTAAGAAAAACTGACAATTATTTAAAATCTACTGAAACTACTACATTATTGGAAAAGATGAAAATGTTTAACTTACATATAATATTAAAGAGAAACTACAATACACAAATTTTTTTGTTGTTTTTCTTTCTACGCAATTACATTACATTTCGTATACTTACAATTGATGAATAAAAAGGATTACAATAGCTTTGATAAGACATTTTATTAGAAGTTAATTTATGAATGAGCTAAATATTAAATTGAATCATTTATATTAGACATTTATATGTAAATATTTAGCCAAATTGAGTATAGTATGAAGCTTTCATTATATATTGAATCTTAAACTATTATGGTTCCACCACGCACCTATCATCATTCTATTAAGTCTAGCTTTTTAAATTGTCCGCTCAGACTTAGGACCTACCCACTTAGGAATTAACCAGATACTTATCCTCTTTTCATACCCGTGGTGGTGGTAACTATAAAACTACATTTAATTTTATTACCAAACACTTAAATAGAAATCGTAACATCAGTGAGCAAACACCGCCACACTTAAATCTAATAAACACTTGAATGTTTCTTTAATTACACACAAATAGTTACATTATCAATGTATCTTTTTGCCAAATCGTCAACCAATTTATGCAGCTAAATGTTTAATGATTTGACAAAAAAATATCATTGAATGCTCACTATAGGAAGCCATGCTTCAAGCTTATAGTAGACAAACAAGAAAAACATACACATTATTATTACATGCAATTACACACATATTAAACATTGAGAGAGATTTAAATAACTGGCTGACAACACCATAAGTGTTGAATATCAGCAAATTTAATCAATTGTAATTATATTATTCAATCAATTATCCATCAAACTTATCAAGGCTATATTATAAGGAAAAAATTGTTTTTCAGAGAGACTATTAATAAGATATTAGGTCCTTGGAACACTCCATTATCTAATATATTAATTGTTTACAAAGTTCCTCACATGTTTACAATTAGTTCAATTATAATACTGAATGTTCAATTACAACAGTCTTATTGAGACCCCAAAATGACATTAATATTTACTTAAATCTAAAGTTGTCCGTGCCTGTATTGACTACAATTTAATGTTTAGACATCTTACTATAATAATTAATTAAAACACATCACAATCACGCACAATATCATTTCACTTCACTTTCACTTAGTATGCGAGTTAACCGTAGTCTGCTGATCCACACCAACATTGAAGTTTAAAGGATTTACTTCTTGAACAGTTGGTTCCACTGCTTGGGCAGAGCGGACGAGGTGGAGGGCTGGCTGGTGCTCACTTGTGGCGTTGCGGCGCTTGGCAAGCCTGCAAAGTTTAACAAATTAATATTACAAGGTAATTTAGTAGGTGTTCAATAATTTAAATCAATACTATTTTAATTAATAAAAGCACTATGTCTTAGACATTTTCCATAATGGTCTTTACATCCAATGTATGGTGAAAATAAAACAATATTTGACAGTTTTGCCAAATTACCTAGCAGTCTTATTTGACTCTGATAAACAAAAATACATAACCTGCAAAATATTGTAAAAACCTTAAGAGAATTTATTGATAGTAATTTTTTTTATAAAATAAAATAATTGTTTATATAGCGAAAATCAAATAAAAGATATAAAAGCCCAGAAGCACCCAGATAAAGAATGATGGCATTACAAAGTTCAAACTTTACAGCAGCTTTAAAGAGACGTGAGTGGGTGCTACACAGTCTTACCGAAGTTGCTAGCCACCATAAAGTTTGTATGGCGCTATAAGTACCACTCAAATGTTAGTAAATTGTTAGATACATTTAGCATATATGTATATATAGTACCTTTATTAATTATGCTAGTGAAGTCCTGCTGGTGTCTTAAAGACTCCCAGCCGGCGCGCCGCTACTCGGCCACTTCACCACCTGCCGTCTTCTCGGCGACGCACGAGTGAGCGACCGACGCAAACAACCTACACAAACCGCAAGCTCCCTGTTACAATATCGCCACCGCATCAAAGCCTCACATAACTCCATAACAAAAGCACACGAAAATGTAAGCTATTGTATTTCTTTCAAATTCACAATCATGCTCAAGTACTATATATGTCATATACACATACCTATATAGTTAACATCCATAATAAGAATAGAGGTACATTAGTAAACAAGACACACACCTTAATGTCTGTTATTAGGATAAGAGGAGAGGATGAAGCAAAGGTGAATGCGGTAACGGATATTGAAGATGTTCGCCGTCAATTAGTAGTGTAGTCAGTACAGGCAGGCGACGGCTCGACTCTGCGCAGTGGTAGTGTCCTAGTGGCGTACGAAGCGCACGCCAAACTCGCTCTCGCCAACTTTCGAATATGATGTCATCTTGGGGTCTTATTTCGAGATCGTTCAATTTCTTATATATACTGCTTTTTTAACTATTTAGTTCCCTTCTTGTTGAGTGACTCTCAAAAGGTTTTCCTTACAAATCCTGCATATTCCAAAATCGTTTCTTTTATAACAAGTTATGATTGAAGCAATGTCAATTTATAAGATGTAAAGGAAATTAAAAGCAGTATGTTGGAAAGAAATGTTTGATATCCCTCATATAGTTTCATTATATGCATATTTTTATATACATTATATGAGATTTATAAAAACATGGTAGAATTATTTGACATACGTATAATTAATATCGCAAATCGTAATAAGAAAGGAACATAAGTAGAAAAATAAAAATATTTCAACGATGTTAGCTCATCGTCATAAATAAAAGGCATGATTGTAAGACAATGAGATGGTAGAGGGAAAGAAGACGGGAGAAGAAGTGGAAGAATGGAAAAAGAGGGTACAAAAATAAGAGTAACATCAATGAAACATGGATCATGATCAGTATGACTTAGATTGTATATATAGCGATAATAATCAGGTACGTATATGAAAATGCTGATGATATAAAACATATTACAATTTTAAAAGCTTTTGATTGCTGTCAACGAAGCGAATAGATATATTACTATAAGTTTTCGTATTTTCTAAACTCAATTAACGATCAAAACATTGCTAATATGAGTTTGGAAAGATTTCATCAACTGTATCATATTTTATTCAAT
Organism: Papilio polytes; assembly: GCF_000836215.1. Classification (NCBI taxonomy): domain Eukaryota; kingdom Metazoa; phylum Arthropoda; class Insecta; order Lepidoptera; family Papilionidae; genus Papilio; species Papilio polytes. The sequence continues at coordinate 556,118 of NW_013525247.1, read as the reverse complement.
TCGTATTTGTAGCGAGATATTTGAGCAAAAATGTTTTGCTTTATAATGATTCGTCAAAACTGTTCTTGAATAAGTCTACACATATCGTTTCAATAATAATTGACCTTTTAAGGTGTGGCTGTCGTTTTCTCTCTTCATAATATCAACAGACATTCTTCTGTTCTCGTCATATTATCCCTTACCGACGCTTTTTCATTATTATTTTTTTTATTTTCGTGATAAATGTAAAACATCTCGTTTATTTTTTTATGTAACATAATCGGCGGTTTGAAAACAATAGCTTAACAACTTCTTGGTATTGGTAATTATTAAGTTTTTACACTATCTACCCTACATAAAGACGGTAAATCCTTCAATTACGGGAAATGGAAATGGGCAAAATGATGTTATTTATGTTACGCAGGTGAGCCTTAACATTGCAAATAGACTAACATTTTGTGCATGTTGGTAAATTATTTCATCATATAGCTGGAAGTGGGGATAGGGCACTTGAAACACTTGGATCTTATCATAAAAGGTGACGTGTGTGTTTTGTGTGAAAAATTACAAAAAGACTCGCATTGCTTTACTTATCTGGATAGAAAACTATTCGCAAACGCAAATATAATGCGCTTTAATTACTTCTACAGAAAAATTAAAACAGGCTCGTAAAACAAAATACCGTGCTTTTCTAAAACTAACAGCTATAATAATAGTTTAAGGATTTATCCTTCTTTGGAGGTGCATTTGTAATAAACAATAGATAGGTCTTAATTCATTTGTGAATCACAGAGGCCATTTTCAGGTGTTTTTGCTGATTGCTACATATTTTTAAAGAAATGTAATTTTTCGCAATTATAACAGTATTTGATAGGGAACTTTGCTACTCGAATTTTTGACAAGGCTTTCACGAAATGTAATTAAATACTCATAGCGCTGTTAACGTCTTTTGCTTGACATTTTTGGGCAATTCTCAATTCCAAATCCATTCCAATAAAAATACTACCAAGTACATTCAATTTCCATCCATTAGTTTTTGCTAAATTCAAGTCTAGATTTAAAGCGTGCAAAGTGATAAGTTCTATATCTTTGTGTAATATTTTAGGAATTACTTCTCTGACTACGGTATGTTTAAAATATGCATAATTTAGTAGCCAACCCTATACTTTATAAATGTCTCTCTGTGCATTGTAATCCATACTATAGCGAAACTTATTTTCAAGCAGCCATAAATAATAACTTCAACTAGGATGCATGTTGATATAAAAATAATATAAAAAGCAGCTAGATACTTGATATAAAAACAAGCTAATAGAAGAAATATATTTGATACAAGAATAAATAATATATGAGATGAGTACTCACTTATTATGGTCACATTATTCACTTCAACACGAATTAATTACGTTCATTATCGCTGGATATTTTAATCAAAAGCATATTATCATATGGTATCAAAAACCTCTTTCCTTTAAAGCAGTTGTAAGGAGACAGTTGCCCGACGACGACATTATAATAAAATATTATTACAGTCAGAGCCAAACCAAATGTTAGAAGCAACTTGTCGAGGTCGGGTTTTAGTGAGATTTATAATTAATATACTTACTTCTCGATTTCGGGCGCGCAATGTACAAACTCATGTGACCAGAATTTGTAGACTGGGTTCTTGATCAGTTCGATGAAGGTTATCAGGAGTCCCCATGGGTGAGGTCTGTTCACAATCAGCCTCTCGAGTAACATCCTTGTTATTTGTTCTTGTATAGCCTCGGAGTTGGCCTCCGCGAACAGATATAAGAGACAGCAACTGAAGTAGTGCGTGTGACTGTTCGGGTAGCGCAACTGATTGGCGATTGCGTTGAAGAACAGATAACTGAAAATAAAATAACATTTTAGTACAATATTTTAAGTAAATACACAACTATTTTCTATTTTGATGATCATGTGCTAAAATTAACTTTTTTCATCATTTATATTAATTACTACTACCAATACTCCTTCACAGTATATAGTGAAATGTCTTAAGGCCGGTTTCCCAGCTAATTTTACCCATTCTTTAGTGTTTTTTAAACGATAATATCATGAAATGTGTTTGAGTTTAAACATTCAAGCAATGGTGGTCGTTTAAAAGATTACTCACCGTCCTTCATAATCAAAGTCGACTGTGAAGTTCTGGAATATATCCATATGTGAGGAGTGGGCGATTGTAGTCATATTTGGCGTTTGTCCCTTGGATCTGATGTAGGCGATCGCCTGAGCACCGACGTAGAGTACCACAGCGTTCAAGAGCTGCGTGTTGTAGCGGCGGGCGGGTTCGCTTCCCACCTGCGGAAACTGTAACAGGCTTTAATATCCATTCAGAACCACACAAATACTTGGCATTTAGAACTTTGTCCTAACCTTTACTTGGATTCGAACCAAATAATCAACTTTTTGATAAAGTAAATTTAGAAATAATTTCCTAATATGGTAAACAAATAAAGTAATTAAAAATTTTAATCAAACAAATTAAAGAAGGGAAATTATAAAAAAAAAAATAAAATCTTGGAAAATTATAGTGGCATACATATAAAAGTTTTCATTTACTTGAAGTAAATTATGTCATTTAAATTGTTAGGTTATAGTTTATATTAGAATAAATTGTTTAGTATTAACAATTAGAATGTTAGTACAAGCAATTGACAGTAACATTCTTGTTATATATTAGGATGTTAGTTGTAATATGAAAAAGTTTGTCAACCATTGCGTATCCTCAAATAGTAACAAATTAATCCCAATATAATCTGTTTATATAATATAGTTTGTAAAGCAACAAATCATTCCTTTTTGGTTGTCCCCAGGTAGATAAAAAACTTAAGGCTTTGTTTGTAAAAGTTGCACCCATTATGATAAAGAATTAATATTTTATTTAAAAATAAAAAAGTAGTAAAAAAAATTGTAAACAAAATAAAAAATAGACATGCATAAAACATTGTTGTTTTTATTTTAAAGATGGCAAACGAAATGGTCCATTTTCTAGCATATGTCTACTTGTAACTTTGTTCTGATAAATCGTGTTATTAAACGGTTCAAAGAGTTAAACCAATGTATAAGCAATGTAAATAATATAATTATTTAATGACCATATACTTACATAGGTTTGGAACTCACCCTGTTTCCCATGAGTTAATGAATTCTCTATGAATAAAAAATACAACCTAAGGGAAAACACTTTATAACAATTAACTTATTAGCCAAGTTACATTTCGAAATACTTACCTAGCAAAATTTATTAAATACTTCCATATTTATCTTACACTTAATAACTTCAATAATTTGTTGATCAAAATTCTCATCTTCAGTTGAATTACAAACATTTACCTTGCTATAGAATGATATTTAAAAATAAGTGCATACATAAAAGGAGATTCGCAAAGATTGTCAAATGTTAAACACCACCACATGATTAAAGAACCTAGGAAATATGTAATAAAAAATCCGAGATCCTTATGTTAATTACCATACCTTATGTCTGTGCGTACTTACCCGTGTGTAATGTGTTTATAACACGTACATACCTGCATATTGCTTCTTAGCTCAGAGAGGAAAGTAACCGGGGTCCTGGCTTTGAGATAGGCATCTAGATCTTTCTTGAATTGTGTTATGGGGATAATCGTTGCGTAGTTTATAACGGCTCGGGGCGATAGCGCTATCTCGGCGAGCAGGTCCACTTTCAGATTGGGCGTGAAAGGGTCGGGCAGTCTCATATTCCGGGGGAAGGCCGATAGTATCAGATTCCTCATTTGTATACAGTTGGGGGGTATTTCATCACAGAAACCAAAGTGATAATCGCAAAGGAATTCAGGGAAGTCATGAAGCAAAACAAGGAGCACTTTAAGTGTCCCCTTGTAAAGCGCCATGACGGGGGCCCCTAGTTCTGTGTTCCTTAAGAATGGGTCCAGGAATTTGAATAGATCTATGAGCAGCGTTGAATACATTCCCCAGCCCTGGATGAAACAATGGTATAACTTTAAGGCAATGTTTAAGTCAGTGAGTGTAGCAATAGCTGTGAATGCAATGGGGTTAGTAACATAGTAAATATACAATTGTTAAAAAAAAAATTATATCATTGTACAAAACTAAAGATAAATAAAAATAACCTAACCAAATTGTTCTGCACAGTACAGAACATCATTATTTTATATTTAAGATTCAATAGGAGGTATTCGGATATTTCAAATTTGATTATTGACAGACTTCCCATAAGAAGGAGGTACCCAATTTGTCTGTATGTTTGTTTTTTAGTCTTCAAATGACAATGTACTACATTTTTTGTAAGTTAACTTTCAAATTAATTAATGTTAGTTTAATTATTCAAATGCAATTTGGATTTTTTTTATGGATATCAAATAATAAATTTTCAATTATGAGATTTTAATTTCAAGATAACGACAAAAATGAAACTCAAAGAGCTTAATGCCCAACATAAAAAAACATTAAAACTTAACGAAAGGAAAGAAATAAAAATAAGTGAATATAAAATGGTTTGTTGATATCATAAAGTTGATAATTACCTTCTGTTGTGGAGTGACTGCGAGCACTCTATTTATAAAGGAACGGTGTGAGAGGAATTCGAGCCAGGCGTAACAGAAACCAGGGGCCACGCTAGGACGAATTATGCGCAGCGTATGACAGAACGCAGTGAGAACCTAACAATAATACTGATATTTAAAAAAATGCGAACGTTTAGAAGCATGTTAGAGTTTGTAGCTTAAAGGTATTTTGATATAGATGTACAGAATAGTATGAAAGAACACATAGACTACTCAATTTTGTTTTTTATTTTCTTATTTCACGCGGACGGAGTCGCGGACGAAAGCTAGTAAATTAAATAATAAGCAAATCGAATTCATAACCCAAGAACCATATGTTTATAGTAATCTACCAAAAATTAGGACTTTTTTATTTTCACATTTACAATTAGTATTGGCAAAAGGTAATGGTATACATTTCTCTGGTAATTAAAAAATAACTCTGATAATAAAACACAGAGACATCTTGTGTCAATATAAGTGTAACTAAATGCAATTGGAAAATCTTATGGAATGGAAGTACAAAAAGAGATTGTGAGAAAGGATGTATGTATTTAAAGTAATTTATATACATTTACCTGATAGTTCATAGATTCTAAGACTGGTTCAGCCATATTCATGTCGAGGAAGAGAATCAGTAGCAAGCGGTGATACGGCAGCTGTTGGAAGTTATTCCCAGGCTCCTCGTGATCTTGCAACAGGCATCCAGCTATTATCCCCAGGATCTAAATAATTAAAAATAGTAAATTACTATTGTAAATCAATATGAAAATTAAATACTTATTTAAAGGTCCAATATGAAACATCACAAATTTTAATACAGATATATCTATTTTACCTGTATTTAAAATTACCTTTCTAAAAAAAATCTAAAGTTGCTATTGAAAACATTATTAATGACCAACTGTTATTATTTTTTTTTCTGTATATGATAAATGAAAAATTTGGGTTATGTTAATTATTATTAAAGCTAAAACTGTACCTTGTTCAAAAGATTGAGTTTCGGGGTTGGATTACCAGCATCAGCGGTGTTCTTGATAAGTAAAGTGACCAGTTTAATGAAAGAGTCACACATTACGTAGTATTTCTCCCGTTTTGGAGGAACTGGTGGCGGATTTGCCCTTTCTTCATTCAGTTGTTGGTATACATTTTGGATACACATCTGTGTAGCGATACGGAAGAATCTGGTAATCATGTCATCAGATTTCAGTATTCCATTCATGTTCATGCGATGAACATATATGTTGAAGTTCTGACTGAATTCGACGTCAGTTAATGGACTTTGAAGCAGGGTACGCCACTCGTGAAGCACATTGTCCGTCTTCTCTTGAAGGCCAGGAGGATCATCGTATTCGCGGTTCTGGAATTTATATAGTAGTAAACAAAAATATACAGTTAAAGAAACAACTGTCAACAGATGCTTTATGTTGCAAGGAAAATTAGATCAAAAGAAGTATTTTAGAGATAATATGGTCATACATATTGTTCATTAAGTGCTGTGGCTTGTCAAAAATACAAAAGCTTCATTTACACTATTAAGATGATGTTAAGAAAAGTATCTCTAAATAATAATCACTCACCCGGACTTGTAAAATGCCAGAATGTATATGCGCTGTAGGCCCAAGAGGCATTCTCTCTCCAAGATAAGCGCTAGGATCTTGATTGATTCTCAACGTCTCGATCAACGTCGCCAAACCTTCTGGTGGCGGCTGTTGTGGGTGCGCCATCATACGTACCAAGGTCTCGGTCGTATGGTATAAATCAGACTCATTCACGAAGATGTTATTCCTATCGTCAACTAGATACAGTTGCACCAACTGCATTGCGAAGGCTACAGCAACGTAATTATTGCCATTATCCATCAGATGAGCCAGGGCTAAGTCATACTGAAACATTACAAATGAGTGAACCGAAGATCATACCATTTTTCACATTAGATGATGTAAAGTAAATTTATTATTAATTAAAAGAAATAATAAAAGTTGTTAATGTCTGTAGAATTAAATGAAATTTTACGTTTATAAATAAAAATTGTAAGATAAGTAGAAATATGTGGTATTTATTACTTGTGGCATATTAATGAGGTGGTTTCGGATGAGACAATCGACAGCTTCAATGTTGTATCTGAGTTCATCTCTGCACTCGGTTAGACAGCAGGTGATCTGCTTCGTCGTCCACACGTGTCCGTACACCCTCGCATCTTCCAACAGCTTGAGCACTCGAAGGTGAATATCTCTATATCGTGTCATCAAATCAACATGTTCTGCGTTGACTCCAGACTGAATAATGTGGCCATCGAGTAGGCCTTCTACAGCCTGTTAAAAAATTACATTGTTTTTGCATTTAATTCGCTTTATCACTATATCAATGCTACCTGTGTATGTGTTAAAGTAAAAGAGTTTTACAAATAACATACCCGCTGTAGTAAGTTACAACCGGATACAATATCACGGTTTCTTCTTGCAATTACAAGACATTCCAGCAGGGTGTGCATGTTGGTAGCTTGAACTGGGAAACTCTGTGTATTTAATACACTGGACAGGAACATCTCAGCTGCTGATATCAAACCTCCCATCTCATCTGCCCCATACACTTGAGTTGGGTTTATAACTTGGCTAAATGTTAGCTGAGGAATTTGCTCTTGGGAGGGCTTTGGGATGAACATGCCAGCATCTCTCAAGGGCATAAAGCCAGGAATGTTGCAAGCAAATTCTTCATATACCGAAATCTGCATATCCATGGGTCCTCCCATTCGCAGTCTCACTCTTTCGGGAAGATTTTCGGTTTGGTATGTAAGTACTATCGGGTCGTAGTAACGTCGGTTTTCGATTCTTGCCTGTTTTCTAATTTCATAGTCGTTCATTAGACGTTTATCAAGTTCAGGCAATGCCTTCTCAACGGCTGTTTTCTGAATAAAGGCACAAGCTAATTCCATGTTTTCTGTTGCTAAAACAGCTGCTGCACTTTCAACTATATCCTTCTGGAACACAAGCTGTCAAATAAATAATAGGTTCCTACCGGAATCAGCCCCCAGTGAAAATTAAAATAAAAAGCTGCCATGCCAGTCTCCCATCATGAAAGCCATCCTTGGGAATCTATCATAAGGTAAACACATGAATAAAAAGCAGTCTTCCATTGGTATTAAAAAGCCAGATGACCAGAAGTAGTTAGCAAACAGTGGTTGCAAATCACATTGTAACTTGAAGCTGTTCGAGGGAAGGTGTTTAATAATTTAATTAGTACAGTAGCTAATAAAGCTGATTTTGACATCATTTTGATGACAAACCGTAAGATGCTGCAATGACCATTAATGAAATTGGAATTAGGTTATTGAAAATTAGTAATAGCTGTTTTTGACTTAAAACTCTAGAATACAGCTTATATGGCAAAGCTATGGCCAAGTTTCATTGTAAATATGCTTCAAGCATTTTTGTATTACCTGAAATATATAATCATGCTTATTTGTAGGCAATATTAAAGATAACAATTTACCTGTTGTGGATTTGCAGGGATAAGTGCTGTCAGGAATGCTGCTTTCAGGTTCGTGCTGATGGTGCTGACGATCTGCTCCCGGCACGTGATCATCGCCATGCCCGCAGTCAGGTTGCGCATCATGTGATGCGCACAGGTGCGCATGCGCCCCTCATCTGGATCTAGGGCGAAATCTTTCCGAATAATCTGCTCACAAGTAGTAAGAGCATATTTAATTGACCTATCAACTACTGGGTGAATCCACTCTTGAATAGACCTTTCGATAGCAGGTTTAACGAACTGTTTTAAATGGGGATAGTTTTGGAACAAGAGTATGTGATGATTGAAACAAATTTTTTGTCCAAATGCTGATGTTGAAGTGACATTTACGTCCAAGTAATTGAATCGGGGCTCTGGCATTCCAAGGATTCCCATTAAGGTAGGATCGGGACACATGCCAAGAGGAGGAGGTGGTACACTTAACGTCATTTCTTCAATAGGAATCATAGTAGGCTGAGGCGGCATCATTTGCATCTGTGGAGCTTGTACAATAGCTTGATTTATAGGAACAACAGCTACAGGTTCCTTATTAACTTTTGGCTGAGAAAGTTGGAATTCAATAAGCCTATGCTTCTCAGGATCTTTAAGGTACAGAGTAGGTTTTAATTCTGATATATCTATACTTAAGTTTTTACAAAGCACTTCTATTTCAAACTTTAAGTTCAACTTCAAATCAGGTTCTTGATGAAGTTCGGCTAATACGTTCATTAATCCCATGGTCCAGGGGTTCGGTGGTTTAAATGCAAGACTCCTTGCAGTCGACTCCAGAACTTTGGCGACGAAGGGTACGACGTATAACAGTTCTTGTTGGCCTTTATGATAAGCTTCAAGTAAAAGTGCTTTAAGGTCGATATCAACGAGAAGAATTGGTTGATTGCGAGCCAGGGTGAGCATTCCCAACCAATGGCCGAGATTTTTGAGCAAAGATCGGTCACTAAAGTTGGCTATGCTTTTGTCGGAACGCAACAACACTTTAATATTTCGATAAGTTTCAATTATAACAAGCCTATTAACCTCTCGCGCCTTAAGAACGTCAAGGAAATTAGAATACAAGGCATGAAAGTTAAATTCAATGGATGCCCGTTTCATAACTAGGTATTGTGAAAGCCAAGGATAGTACTCTTCGGTTAAGATTTCTTTAAGCTCTTCGCATTTAGTTTGAAGATTGAGTTGGCTCAAGTTATTGAAAATGAACGCGGTTTTATCTTGTATAGCTTCTGGGGGCGCGTTAATCTTCTCTTCCCTATCTGTGGCTGTTAGCAGCGTGTCGATGTTGGTAGCGATGGCGATGGACGGCCGACTGCCGATTCCGCCGGCCACGCAGTTCGCCACTTTGGATATCACGCTCATGGGGGTCGGGGCACCTACCACGGTCCTATTAGGAAAGTTGTAAATCAGGATTATTAGGTAAATATAACCATAACTTTACGAAAAGGGAACGTCTTTTAGAAATGACGTGCGTAATAATATGATTTGAATAACTGAAGTAATCTTAGCTACGTTGGAATAGAAATTCATGAATATAATTCGGTCACCGAATATATTAAGACTACTTGTTAGAAGCTACTAAATAGCAAACGTGAGAATTAATTTGAAATTAGAGCCATTTCTCTCAAGATTTTTCTACTGAGGTTAACATTTTCTATAGTCTAATATGAGGATAATGCCAGAAGGCCAGAAGCCGTATTGATATATGATATAGTATAATATTGCGTATAGTAGCATAAACGTTAACAAAGGATGTGAGCAGAACCAAAACCAGCAAGATATCTCATTAGAATCATATTGTCTTTCAAATATGGTCTTAACGAAACATCTATGACACGGTCGTACTGGATTACCTCTACTTACGTCAGATGTTTTATACTAGAAAACATATTTTTTTTTCATGCTACTATACCGAGGTTAAATCACGACAAAAAAAATAAAAAAGAGCTTAAGGGCTAGCTGTACAGGTCCAACGCGGAATTTACAAATACAAAAAATTTAAGCTAGCCCTCCAATTCGGCGCTCTACAAATAAAAAGAATAAACGATAGGCATTTTATAATGATGTCAGTTGTTAGTACTTAGCAAATATAATGAAAAAGAAAGCATACCTGTATGGTGCGGACACTGTGACAACAGTATTTTGATTCAACATAGCGGCCAGAGTGGCGGGCAACACTGGACCCTGAGGCTTTGTAGGCGGCTCTTGACTCTGCAGTCCATATTCGATATACTCAATCAGATGCGGAGGGAATTCACTAAAATGTGGTATAGCACGGACATGCTCACAATATTTGTGGTAGTCCTTTAAACGTGATTTGAATCTATCCAACGCTGCTATACCAAAGTAATACATTTTAGAGCCCTCCGGCTTCCGAAGCGCATCCAAAACAAACCGCAAGGCTAAACCCAAGGATACGTAAGTTGGAACAAGACCCTTTTCAATGATACCACCAAATAATTGAGCGGTAATATGAAGTTCTTTGTCAGGATATTGTGGGAAGAATTTGTATTCCTCAAACAAGTTTCTGAGCATACATGAAAATACTTCACGCTCTCTTTTATTAGGTGAATCTTGGAACTTTTTAAGCATCTCTAGAACCTCATCTATAGATAGAGTAGGGTGAGGAGGATGGTTGTATATTCTCTGAAAATACCCATTTGCCTCATCCTCAATTTCTTTTGAAACATTGTGCATAAGTTCAGGGAAATGGATCTGATCCGGTAAACGGAATTTGTCCATTGGCGGCATTTGCGCCATTCGCAAAGCACCCATATTGGGAATGTTGGGATTGTGCGGAATTGCCATCATAGGGTAGGGGCTATTGGGACCTGGTCCTAGCAATCGGGAAGGAGACCCTGGGGGTGGCACCAAAGGCCCTAAAGTTCCAGGCATTGCGAATGCGGTGTTTACTGGTGCGCCTAAAGTCATATTAGCGACATTCGGTGTAAGATTGGCTATCGAATCGACATGCGGAGTGAAAAGTTGCCCTCCCAAAGCTGCAGGGTTGAACGGTGTTTCAATTACTCTAGTATGGGGCCGAGCGATTCCCGCCATTGTTTGTCTTGTTTTATTAATTATTAAAGCCTGGCAGGTTGCTACCACATTATAGATCGCTTCCTGTAGTTCCTGAACGACGTTAGGGGCGCATAGCTGCAGACATGTCAGCATGGTGCCAATAGTTTCCGGTGGCAACTGAGCGGCTTTCGGCAACTGCTCTTCTGCTGGTTTCCCCATCACTGGTGGACATCTTCGCTGCAAAAATTTAACCATAGCAGAGACAAAAGATTCACCGTGGTCTCGTATTTTGTCAGTTAACCACTTATCCAATTTAAGGTACTCCCTTCTTGATGCGAGGCAAGCTAAATCAATAACGAAGGGGAAAGACTGTACATTCAGTAGCAGCGATAAAGCTTTCAAGTCTTGAGCGACATCCAAGATTCTCGATAATTTGGATTGATCACTGTCTCCACGTATGTACCATTCTGCCATTGCGTGCATGATAATTGGTTTTATGTTCGGATTCTGTGAATGCCACGCATGTTGCAAAATAATTCCAGAATTGGGATGATTGCCTAAAAATATTGGTATCAAGGTAGACAACAATTCCTGTTGAAATACAGTGATCGGTGCATTGATTTGCAATAAGGCGAGCATCAAAACGTCAGGGCAATGCTGTAAAGGAAACTTGAACAGCTCGTGAACTTGCATATAGTAGCCTCGCTCAGATGCATACAACAGCAACTCTACTAGGTACAGACACCGCCAAGTGGCTATTTCCTTGTTATCAGTTTCTGGCAAGGACTTGAGTATATCAATTGATACCGGATGGAATGGGTAATCAGCGAGGCTAAATATATCTGGATGTTTCAATATATTAGTAATCAAGCTCATTTGTCCTTCCAGGTTGGTCCACCTGCGGCATAGATATTCCACAGGGAATATGTTGGATGGATAGCCTGCACTCTGTAAACCTAAACGCAAGATGGAAAACAATAGGCTCAATCCTTGTCTGTCTGGTACAATGAATTCTGGATGGTCCAGTTGTAATATGACCTCTTTCCAGTTCAAGTTAGATGCCAGCTCTTTCAGTGTCTGTACAAATATCTCTGCATTCCAGGTTTCTCCATGTCCATGAGTGATTCCTTCTTTCTTTGCTTCGTGATTCGTCCAAAAGTTTCCTGGTGTCTGAATGGGCGGCCCGTCGGGCATTGTGGTATGGTAGCGCACCATCATAGATATTATACGCGCAATGTCTATCGCGGTAGGCTCTCGCGCTCCAAAGTTCAACATGCTGTTCTTGCATTCTTCAAATGATGCGGTAAAGCCGTACCCCATGTCGCGAATGATTTCCGCAAGTGAGTTGTCCATCATTGCGACCGCCATATCGTCGGCCGTGCTCATTTCTTCTAATGGAGTTTGTGTATCGTCGGGATAAAGCAGTGGTGCTAACACTATCGGTACGACTTCTCGAGGGAAGTCAACACGTAAACGTTTTACGAATAATTCTTTTGTTACCGGAGCAAGACGAAAGTTTTCGTACGCGAGGTTAATTAGGAGAGTTTGCAAAACTTCAGGGCTGCATTCCTGAAGACCTGCACGCTCAGCCTGATGACCATGCTCTGTAAATATAAGTATTTGTTGATATGACAATATTTGTATATTTATGTGTAGCGAAGTGTTTGTACTCCTTTTTAAGGAAACCGTGCGTATGTATGAAGGCGAAATATGACAGTTTATGTGGAAGTTAAGTGCATAAACATATTTTTATTAATAATAAAAAAAAAATGAATTTCGAAATGGGCCGGCCACTAGTACAATTAATATGACATACCAGCATCCAAATAACACTGTACGAGATCCAAAAATCGCTTCTTAAGATGTTGTTTTGCGAACGCTGCTATCTCGGTCTTGGACGAATATCGCCTCAACACCAACGATAAGGTGACATCTTCGGCAGTTGTTAACTTCAACAATCTTGAAAGACGATTGAGTAAAGTGTTAGAAGGTTTTAAAATCTGTAAAAAAATTAAGATCCATAATGTTTTATAAATCGATGACGCCGCAATTGCACAGATAGTAGCATGCAGAAGGGACAGAAGTGCCGGAGTGCTCAATAAAATATTCTAACTTTCAAATTGGATAAAACACACCTTCCATGCATATGTCAATGCAACAACGGCCTACAAATGGGACAGAATATCAGCAATTTTATGGGAAATGGGAAATTAACAGGTTCACTATGCCTTATGGATAGTTCACAGTTCATGCACTAATCTGTACATGAAGTCAATAAAAAACTGAAACAGTAATTTGAATTTAATTATTATTATTAGTCATTGATTTATGTCACAAATTAAATAGAAATAATTTCAGTGGCCAATTAAGATAACTATGTAATTGATAAATATAATCAGTTAGATTTATGTCAAAATTAGCACCACTTAGCATAAATATTATATGGTGTCTGATAAATTATAAAAACTTTTCTTGGCCAGCTGCAGTCAAAGTTATTTAGGGACCAGAAAATCTCATAACCGATTTATTTCATTTCATTAGAACAATTGTTGAACAAAATAACGATTAGCAACTTTAGTTACGGGAAACTTTTTAAAAATATCAAATACAAATAATAAGGGACAGAAAATTGAGCAATTACTAGAAATATTTCGGCCCATCCTAAATACATAAAACAAATTCACTTGTATGGACTTCATAATTAAAAGGATTAAAACTAGTACTTGTAAGCACCACTGAAAACACCACAATGAATAGCAGCAGACATGTATAAAATGAGTGAAATGGACACTAGATACAAACAAAATGTGTGGATATTTAAAGGGGTCCTAATAGGAAACCAAGTAGAGGGTGTGACAAACAATTTGGGTACACATATTAAATAGCGGCTTTACTTTTTGCTTGTTTCACTAACTCCTAAATACGCATAAATATTAATAAAGAAGACATGAAAGTACATTGTCAAATTTAGTTTTATTCAGTTTAGTTAGTCTATATATGCCCAAATAATTTGTCGTAATCTATAACAAAGAATTATTTTAAACAATGCTTTCATTCCACACAACTGATTCTATGCAACATATATGAGACCAAAATCTTTCAACATTTACCACATCATACACAGGAATTACTATTTGTGTAAGTGCAAGTATACCTATACTTACATTTATTAATTCTAGAAATACAGTCACATAATCCCAAACAATTATTTAAATGAATAAACATTTCTCAGCCACTGAAAATATTTAAAATATAACAAGTCTCAGTTATACAATTAAGATAACACAATTTAAGTAATGTAATTGACTTAATAAACAAAAAGTTGATATGGATCCCAATCAACGGGATGAAATTGAAATTATATTGAACAAAGTCAACTTTGTTTCAAACAGTATTATAATGTTGAGTATCATGTATATAATATATCATGATGATTACATTACAAATTGTTCAGTGTATGATGATTGTTTACTTAGAATTCTTTCGAATAAAATCGATTGAGGTTTCTGTGACAGTATGTGACATTTATAATAACAAATATTTTGTGTTCCTGATGTATGTCATGTGATATGTGTTGCTTACCTCAATGCCAGATTGGGGAAAGGCAATAGGATAAAAATTTAAACCAATTGAGTTTGCCACACAATGTTAAGTACAAATTACAAGTTTTTGAGAATATACCGAAATTATTTTCTGGAATGTTACAAAAGGCAAAATGGATAAAAGCAGTTGACTAACAGACAATACTTGAAACAAGCTACCTCTTCATTTCAATTTAGTCAGAAATATATTATAAACCTAATTTTACTTCAATAATATTTTAACCTAAAGACCTCACAAAGTTAAAAATTCTTAATTATTTTGATGTACTGCAAAAATCTTTGATTCTAATCTAAAGTTCTATGCTTGTGAATATTCATAACCGTAAAAAATGAATTAGTCGATGTTATCCGAAAGACTTCACATGACATACCAAACTCTTCAAATTGCTTTAAGCTATTTTGGAGTTCATTTAAATACACCATAACCGGAACAAGTGGGACAACACCCATTTTTAAGACAAATACAAGCACAAACGAGTAATATAAACACGAATCGTACCTTCTGCACAGAACGATTGGGGCTGTCCACAGCTCGACAGACGACAGTTGACTTCGCGGGATGGCTCAACAACGAACCCAAATACTGAGCCAGCAGAGACGCATGAATGCTGTTGACTGCAGGTCCTGTGCGATCCGTATCCCAGGAAGTCTTTGCCGCCTCCGTAAGCAAAGACCTCAGCAACTGATTTTCTGCTTCCAAGCCATAGTGATTGACAATCTGTTAAACAAAAAAAATATCTTTATGAAAAAGCCAACATTTTTATACACGGTTATAAAAAATCGTGATCGCGATAGTATTTTTTTTTTATTAATTACGCAAAGTTGCCGCCATTTACGATAACATTGACAACATTTCGCGAATTTAAAACCACAAAAGGTCTAAATTCATATACAAACACCACAATGGCTATTAATAAACAATAATTTCAACGCACAGCCCTAACTACATTGTCCAGACACAGGCACAGTTGTTTCTTATATTATGCCGACGAACATCGATGAAGTTCATCTCCTAAAAATACAGAAGTTAGTAGAAGAAAAACTTGTCCATCAGCAACAGGTAAAAAAAACACAAGACTAATAACAGAGCAAATGTTTCTAATTGAATTATGTTTTAGGTAATCTTAAATTGTTTTACGAGCTATTATTAACTGTTAGTATGACTATTATAACGATATAAACTTGTTACTTGAGACAAATAATAAAGACTGCACAATAGGGTGTTGGTTGAGCGTCGGCAATAAATCGTTACATGTATCGACTCTCGCCGCCGCCGAGAATTGGCAACAGCGCAATGGATCAGAGCGCATGTGTAAGTAGGCGTTATCAAACGGATAAATCAATATTCATTCCAGGTACCGCGACATGATTCTACGCGACGATATAATTTGAGCTAACTCCGACCAAACGACCGTAACGTCGCAATTTATAAAACTGTAAACAGCTTTTTCGATTTTGTTAATTTGTGTTATCTTGCAAATACTCGTAAAACACTTATTTTGAAAGCTTACCAAGTGAACTTTCATACTACCTATTATTTTATGTCCTATATCTGCATTGAGTGCTATGCGGTAAAAGCATCATATATCATATAATCATATAAATCATATGAATATTATAAATGCGAAAGTTACGATGGATGGATGGATGTTTGTTAGCCCTTATAGCCTAAATGGCTGAACAGTTCTCCATTAAATTTGGCACAGGTTTAGAGCATAGTCTGGACGAATAAATAGGCTACTTTTTATCCCGTGAATAGTTAAGGTTCTCGTAGGATTCATTAATTTAGTTTTTTAATGTTTACTCGATCGTTCTGCAACGGTTCAACATATCCTTTTGAAATTTGGCACAGACATAAAACAATGTCTGGAGTACATGAGATAAGGTTAATCCTCGAGAAAAGTCCGGTTCCCGAGGGATACGTTTTCTAATACCACGCGGACGAAATCGCGGGCAACAGCTAGTTATTTATAAATATAAAACACGTTTTCGGATGATTTTATTTCAATTCATAAGAATTAATGTCTAAAACCCAAGACACTTATTCAATATATACCTAAAAATTATAAGATAATGATGCTACTTGAAAAGGTCAATAAAACATTTAATTAAAGTATAACAATAAAAGTTATCAAAACAGTATTTTTATTTTACATTAAAAAACTGAAGTTCTTCTATAAGTTCTTTTAACAACTCAAACTATACTACAACAAAAATAATAAATATACATAAACATTGTATAAAATAATGTTAATGTTCGCTAACGCTAAACTTAAAACATTAAGGTGTTAACACATAATACAAGTCTAAATAAGTAAACAGCACAAGACGCAAGCAAACAGTAATAGCATGTGTATGCATGAACGCATTTTTGTATGTGTTTGTGCAAGTTTGTAATTTACAACTTTATCATGAATTTCCACTGCACAAGACTTGTACAAAAACATGTTGCTATCTCTGTTCTTTAAAGTATGTTTGTTATTTGGCAGTGGAAAGGTAAAAACATATAATATTCGCTTATGCATTATATAAACTAACTCTTACTTTTGTCTTAAATTTTATCATAACCCATTTAGCAGTTCTAAAGTTGTATGGTAATAAACCTTTGGATTACTAAGATCATTTAAATTCTTAAAATAGTACTGGAGAATGTATACAGTACAATCATGCTTTTTTTTGACCTTAAAAATGTTTGCCAACATGAAATTATAACAATTATAGTGCCACCATAATATACTGCTTTAAACAATTGCAACTTTGCTATAATTTCTTTGAAAAAGATATATGGAAATAGTCAAAAACTATTTAGACAAATCTCTTTAAAACATCTTTAAGGTAGGAATAGATTTTAACCACATCATCGATGACATGCATGCGTCTTGACGTCACACAGTAATTGTACATGGTTTAAACTAGAATTTAATACAATTTATAAAAAGAAATCAGCATAAAGTAGAGTTGTTAATAAGCGTTACTCCATTTTTTTTGACTCAAAGGTTAGTTTTAACCATACTTATTATAAATCATGCTAATATTTTAAATGCGAAAATTTAGATGGATTGATGTTTGTTAGAGTCTGTAGCCAAAACGGCTGAACAAATTTCGATTAAATTTCTTATAGATGTAGAGGGTAGTCTGGGAGAACACATCGGCTACTCACTTTTATTTTTTTTAATTCCACGCAGACTGAGTCGCAGGCGAAAGCTAGTGAAATTATAAATTTGTAACTTAATAAGGTTTAATGGATATTGATGAAAAAGATGAAGTTGCAATCAATAGCTATTATTATAAAAAATGTGGGTACATTGAATTATGTAAACCTAAAATAAACAGGTTATGAAAATGATGACAATTTTGTATTTGTTATTACTTAATATTATTCTATGATTGTGACATTGTCTTTGTGTGAATGAAATTCTTTAAACCTAACCTATAACCCATTGTCAATTTGAATAAAATTATTGCATGATAATAAAAAACTATGTTAACATTTTACTTTAAAATTATAATATTTGATGTGAAAATGTTAGGTATAGATAGATAGGTAGATACACATTCTTTAGATACTCAACTAAATAAGCATATTTCACATTATTTCCATACACACCGTTATTTGATATTTTTAATGTAAATCATATTTCCAAACCAAGAAAGCATACTTATCTCATTATTAGAACATACAACTGAATCCTCTTGTTACATTTTTTCCTAAGCTTGATGCACAAAATATTTCTTTTAGAATACTTGTGTACCAACAATCATTGAAGAGTAAATAATTGATGCCACTGCCATCAAGCTCAACATGTTAAAAATGCCTTTACATATGACTTTTAACTGTGCTCATACACACTTACTTTATTTTCAGTTATTATTATTCAACCACTTCCTTTTTTATCATTGGCTTCCTCTTACATTCCAAAGATACAAATTTAATCAATCGTGACATTTTTTTACTGTTCAACTTCCAAAATGTGTTCAATAGAAATATTTGACAGATCTTTTCAATTACCTATCACAATATACACTAAATCCTGATATTTATCATAGTTCAGGATTTCCAATAATATGTATAAAATAGTACACCATTTTGTTTATTCATTTAACAAGTATGCACTTACATCCATGATTGTCCATATGTACCTATCAATAATATCACTCAATATGAGATGTTTACAGTTTCGTTTATTACCAAGGTTAGATTTAAATGAAGCTTATGCAGTGAAGAAAAACTGATAACAGTCAAGTAACATTGATACCAAATTTTGTTATTATATTATTAAATTATTATAGTTTCTGTTATTAATCGCGTTAATTGCATTATATACGTAATGTAATCTCTAAGGTTTTTATTAGTTTGGTAAATTGAGTGATTACATGCTTGAAAGAAGATTAGATTATTGAGGAAAGCAAAAACAAGAAGGTCGTAGAAAGCGTTCAAAGCTACACACAAGCTACCCTAAATCTAATATAATGTAAGTTCACCTTGATCATTCAAAACACTTTTCGGTAATACCGCTTATCAAGAACATATGTTGCTTGAGTAAATCATGTTCTAGTGTTGGAATCCTATAAGAACAATAGGTAAAACACACAAATACACATATTACAACTAAAGGTTGTTCACAAATTAAGAATTCATACATCAGAGCGTGCGACAGAAATGGCAATTTATTGCCAATATGGCGACAGTCGATAAACAAAGAATGACTATGAAATTAGATTTTACACACCTGTGACAACTCTTGACTTGTTTGCTTGAAGTTCTTCTTACTCAAATTTATAACAAGATAATGGATTCGTGATAAACTAAACGTTAAAGAGTCCAGGTTCATAGTTTCATCAATGCGAATCCGAAACGTGGTTGAAGCTTTCTAAATTTTTGGCGAACCGAATCGGTAAAAAAGGATGGTTTTTTGCGAAATAACAATAAACCTATGGTCAACATCACCAATACTTCTTTAGATTTACTTAATTAAAAATAACATCATCTTTTAAGAAGCTATTAAGGAAAATATTTTAGTCACGACACAACACGATAGGGCGAACGCACGGCACGAAATAGACCGAAAGAAAGATAGAAGAAAGAAAGGGACAATGCAACTCCCCCTCCAATTACCACTTAACCGAACCAGTTATTGATTTTTGATTTGACAAAAAAGTTTCACTGTACTGTTTAGAATTTTTACAATGTAAATAGTAAACTTCCTACGGAACGCACATATGCTTTTACTTTAAGTTTAATTAAAACAAACTTGATTAAAACAGATATACACTAAGCAGCCATTTTTATTGAAGAACGAGAACAGAAATTAGTCAGTGTTGCCAATAAAAAAAATTTACCTTGCCGTGTACATCGTATAAAATTCTTCGTAAAATACCGTGTTTATATAGAAAAAGATCATCAGCAGGCCGTAGCACCAGCAAAAAAAGGAAAAAGTTTTCAACACTAGCTAAAAGTTGCTATTTTAACGTTTAAAACCAATGAACTGGTTTAAAATTATCCCTTCCTTCTTATTTAAAATTGCAAATAATTTTAATTGAATTTCATAATTCCCGGTACAAATCATTGTCAATCAACAACGTGTTTTCAAAATCTTTTCGAAAATGAATTTATTAAAGAACAACAGATGTTAATTGTTATTTAATATCCTGCATGCCGCGGCATGCCGTAGAACACGGCAATTGCCGTAACATTGGCAACACTGAGTCAGATTCAGGAAGCCTAATTAACCAATAGAATAGAAGCTCATGACGTCACACCGTAATAACAGTGCTGCCCGATACATACCTGGCTTTGTAAATAATTCTATATTTCGTCTTGTTCAGTTCAGTTACGGAGAATTTCAAAACTCAAAAATTCTAAAATATTTCTCATAAAACAAGGGTAACCCACTGTTTGCCAAATAATATCTTATCTCTATCAGCACTTTCTTATACATATCCTCTTTCACACAATCCATCCATACATTTTTCGGACTTCCTATACCTTTGTAGCCATCTACATTCAATATGAATACTTTCTGGTTTATGTCTCCATTGTCTCGTCGCATAACATGTCATACCACACTAACCTTTTGTTTTTCAATTTCTCCACCACTGGCGCTATTTTCCAACTTCGTCTAAAGTACACATTCTTTACTTTATCCATTCTTGTCACACCACAGATCCATCTCCTTTCATCCGCAAATTTGGTGGCCCAACATTCAGATCAGATCCATACAATATGACAGGTCTTATGATGGAATTGTAGATCTGTCCCTTAAGTTTAAGAAGCATTCTTGGATCTCAAGTTACACTTGTAACCTGGCGCTATTTCATCCAACCTGCATTTTTTCGGCTTTTCACGTCTCGGTCAACGCCACCGTCGGATTGGACTAGAGAACCGAGGTACTTAAAATCGGAACAGGTTGGTAGAGTAGAGGAACACCATTTGAGGCGATTGGCGATTGGAGAGAAGCTGGTCGGACCGCCAAAATCGCAAAATAAATGTTCTGTTTTGGTCCTGCTGATTTTAAGACCAGCTCCCACCAATATAACCTGCCATGTCATCGGCATAAAGCATACTCCTGCTGTATATTTAATGTCAAAGCATCCATTACTAGGAGGAACAGATACAGACTTCAGGCCGACCCCTGGTTTAAACCCACCCAGACACCGATACTGTCATTATCGCCAGCAGCGGACCGGACGTAAGTACTGGCTTGCCAATACATAGCCTGAATAAGCTGCAGGTATTTCCCAGGCAAATAATATCACCGAACTAGAAAAAGTTGATTCAAAAAAGTGGGAGTGTACATTTTTGGGAGGATTTTCAATACGGTAAGGATCTAACATCTGCCAACACTGCAAAATCCGTGTTGTTTTGCCTGTCAACTATCAACTCCTGTCAATGTCATTATAATACGGAATTGTTCCAAGATCTCGAATTTAATTATTCCTTTTTCGCCATTGAATATTGAGGTTAGTATTATATTATTTAAAGTTTATAGTTTGTATACTTCGTTTTACAAATATTATGGTAATTGAAAATAAGATGTTATAGGCGATTCTTACCGTTCAATTTTATTTTGTACACCAATCGTTATGCTCATCTCATGCAATCGATCTTTAAAATTATACAACAAAATTTGTTGTGCGAAATATTTCTAGCGTGTTTTTGTTTTCATTCAGCCAATGTAGCATTTAGTAATTCCCATAGTACTTAATTTAAAATAGTACTTTTGTATAGTTTCATGTTATGTAACAGCATTTAAAGCACGTTACATTTCGTGCCATAACATCTTAAGTACTAAAATAAAACCAAATTCATAATCCAGCTTTACTATTGTATAATAAAGTAGTAAAAAGCTAATAATAAACAAAAGCATTGGTATTAGTCAACACTAGTTCCATACCTGCCAGATATCCTGTAATTTACTTTGTTATACATGTACTAGTATTGCATAGAATATTACTTTAATAGCTGATATAGACTAGTCATAGTCATTGTGGTCCAATTTCCTATCTTTAACACTTTTAGTGCCGCAACTTCTCTGGCATGTTCATTTTATACAAAAAATATAATACAGACTGATAAGATCCCCCCGTGTCAAGACTTCTTCCCTCAAATTAATTAAATCAGTTTAAGTGTGCATTAATAGACCTTTTCTGCCATCAAACAGTAGTTTTAACTTCAGTCAGTCAACATCATCATGTATCAGAAACTAATACAGAAATAAAGAATGGTGAACTATAACATTTAAGCCTCTTCAATCCACAGGCACCACTAGTCAATTTTTTTTTGTTGTGCTGCGAAGGGACAGTTTCATGTGGGTCTCCCAGTGTTATATTTTGAATGCACTACCCACTAAATGCGGTGTTCCTCGAACGACCAGGCCGTGGCATCTATGTTAGTTTACCCACGACCCAGCTAGGGGGAGCCCCTTGGTAGGGGCTCGGCATGTGTAGGGAGGGGCAGACGTTAAACCCCTCCCATCCCCTATGATGATGGCCCCCTCAGAACAATGATACACTATCAAATGATCTAGATTAATCTAGGTCTTAAATTTATCTTTCATTAATTAACTGCACACCCATACCCCTCTGGTGGTGCCCATGATAAACCTAATTTTATTTTTTATAGTAAAAATAACATTTGTAAAAATGACAGGGTAGAGCCCGCTTCAACATCTTCGCACGAATGGGCCGGCTCGCCCGGTGTAATACCACAACCACACAGAGACAGGCGTGAAGTGGAAGCAATTCCGCGTTTCGACTGATGAGTGTGGTGCCGAAGCCCAAATTTTAGTCCCTTTTCCCTTTCCATCCTTTTCTTAAGAGGAAGGATGGGAAGAAAAGTGGATTTAAAGGTGGAGGAGATGCATGGGAAGGGGAAATGTCCTCTTTATGTGCGTCTCCACCTCCATCAATTAAGGGTAGGCAATGCATCTACAATTAAGGATGTCCCTTTCCATTTCGGTGGATTTAGGTGGCCGCTTGCTCGTTTGCCACCTCATATTATTAAAAAAAAAATTTAAACCATGATACACAGCATTATTTAATTATAAGTAATGTAAGAATACATTCTTAGTACACTATGTGTTTCTTTGTTTTTTTTTTTAGGTATATGGCGTTGGGAAAATTCCTACGTAGGAACCTAGTGAGCATATCATTCCCTGTGTTGACTGCCACTTTGATTTGGCTTGACTGGAACCACACCCAGAAGTGGAAATCCCAGTCGAAACAGAATTAAAATGGCTATTTTCGGTATAACTGGTCGCTACATATTTTTTGCAATTCCTTTAACTGGATTCTTTATTGGAAAGTTCTTGGATGATCAAGAAACACTGAGAATGACTAGTTTCAGAGACAAATCTTGTTTGTACGGAGGAAATGTTAAGGAAGGTGATCCCCCAACCTGGCCTTAGGAGTTTTGTTTGCTTTATAATAAAGATATTAAACTAACTTTTAATTTGGCTGTAAAACATCATGTTTTATTTTATTAGTGAAGAAACTTTTAATAAATAGTTTGTTTTGAGGTAATCTTTTATTATTATTATATCTTTTATTATTATTTAATCTTTTATTTTATATATATTACTTTTATTATTATGTAAATCCATTCAAAATATTTCTAATTCATAGCTATTATGATGAACAATTTAAAATGGTATTTATTTTTCACCCTAGAATGAAATTAATACACTAAATTTAAAATAAGCATGTTGCTCTTTAGACTGTCCTCTACATCTATGTCAAATTTCAACAAGATTGGCTTAACTGTTTACACTAAAAACTCTAACCAATATCTATTCACATTTAAAAGTAAGATTTCAAAGGTCAACCATGATTTCTATAAGGAGGTTTAGCAATGTTATAAGCAAATACATGTAATCTTTATCCAATATAATCTTTATTAATAATTACATTGTTCTCTTTGCCATTTGGTACCATAGAACACCAAATGGGGCCCAAAATCCAATACCAAAGAAGAAGACAAAGAAAATTGTTGCTGCATATCTGAAACAAATGATTTAAATCTATAATCTTTATTACTTTAGCCATAACTATCTTCCTGGTGATGTGTATGTGGTTGTTTCCATTTTCTTCCACATGCGATAGTGCCGTACCGATGGACTCCATCTCTGCCAATGCTTCACTTTCCAGAACAGTTTCTTCTAGAAATACTATTATGCAGCTGCTCGTACTAGAGAAGTGCTTATTTTAATGGCGGCACTACTCGCCATGTTGTAAGATCATGTTTATTAATTGAATATGCACAGTTCTAAACAACTTTTTAAATGATAGAGAGCAATAACATAAGCATCTTCATGTTCCGGAGTTCCAAAAAGATGTAAGTTAAGATATCTAATGTGATGTAAAGAACACAAGACAAGTAGCTAATTTCCTCGCAGAATGATTGTAAAAGGCTAAAATTTGATTATAGTATTGTTTCATACACAAGAATAAACATTTGCTGTCTGTATCTGCTAACAGGAGTAATTTATGTAGTTAGCCATAGCTGCTATTTTTGGTTACTTTGGTTCATTTTAAATTTGTTGTAGGTAAATATGGTAAGAATTTATCTGAAATATGAGTGCTATTTGTAATCTTTATGGAAAACGGTAATTATATTGTGTATTAAAAGGTTTAAGATAGACTGTTCTATATAGATAGATGTTGCAAAATTATGTTACGACGGAGTGATTTCTATTATTACCTGTGCCCTTGATTCTGATGAGTAAAGTGATTCAAATATACATTCTTATATGTTTTTGGTAATGAATAACATTGTTTTGTTTACCTGTTGGGCACTGTGAATGGTAAATTGTCGAAAGGCTGTGGAGGCCCGTGCATACGATAATTGCGAACGATAACCTTAGGGCTTTTTAAACTCATAATCGAGCTTCTCATTCGTATTATGCCATTAATAAGAGATTTCCCAAGCATCTTAAAGTCTCCGAGAATTCGTAGAATACTTATTTACTTGTCTTAAATATTTTGAGTTACGGCGTTTTTCAAATTCGAAATGACATAAACATCTTTTCCTTGAAAAAGTTTAAGGAGCACATTTTCATAGTGCATTTTTTTTGTTTTTTGATTAGGATAAAATCAAACGAAGAAAACTTATTTGTTAAAATGTATTTATCACTAAACTCTGCTTTATGAGGGAGCACGGCAGTTTACCCGCAGACAGAACGACCATAAAAGTTAATGGAAGAAAAAAAGTCACTTTTAACGACATCTATTAATTGATTCGGACTATTTCTCTGCAAGAAGTTGTAGCGCTCGAACAACTTTTTCTCTTAGAAATATAGATGGCGTTAATTTATATTGTCATAATAGTTTAAAGTTAAATATTTCTACTGCTCTTTACAAAATAAATTGCATGTAATGCAAGAACTTGTGGCGCTCGAACAACATTTTTTTTCTTAGAAATATAGATAGCGTTAATTCATATTGTCAATAATAGTTTCAAGTTAAATATCTTTACAGTTATTGACAACATAAATTAACGCCATCTATATTTCGAAGAAAACAGGTTGTTCTTAAAAATGAGATTAATTCAGAGAAATAGTCAAAATCAATTAATAGATGTCGCTAGTAGTATCTTATCCCTTCTATCAACCAACATTTTTCCCGAAGATTTTTCTCACAAATGGGTCTATAGGTTTTACAAAACCAAAAGTAGGTATCTAATAACAGAAATTAAAATGTCATTTTTCGTTTCTTTGTCTTTTTAAATTTCAGAAAGAAAATCGTTCTTAGTCCTGTTTTTTTTTTGTGGAATATAAAAGGGATGACAATATTATAGTAATGCAGGTGTTACAATAGTGAAAGGCCACTGTTGTTACAAAAACAGGTATTCATCTTTGTTTTTTTTTTAAAGAATTAAAGGGTAAGTAAATTCAAATTTATAGTGAGGTCGTGGTTTCCATTTGTAAGTTCGTCATTGCTTACTGTACAATTGTAGGTTCAGTACATTATTGTATTACTTGTGGCTTAGGTTAACGGTCAACCTGTTTCTTGTTTGGATAGTTACGTTCAGTCAAGGATATATGTAGCGAGGTTTATAGAAAAAGGAGCATGGTAGTGAATTGTATCTCCATAAATAAATTATTTACATTTCAGTGGTTTTATTAATTTCCAAATAGTTACAATAACATTCATGAAACGGTACACTACTTCTAAACTGTTTAGTAAAATCGATCCATGCGAAAAAATATCAACATATGCGAAAATAAATAAAATTGAATAATTTCCTACATTTACTCGAATATTACGTAATGAATTAAACTAATTCATTAATTTGATTGATTTTGCGACACTTAAATTAATACTTTTTACCAAATTTTTCATAAAGATTAGGGAACTAAATTGTTTAAAATCGGTTCACAGTTTTAATGGTTTCAACTTTAAACTCTCGAAACTTCTACATAAACATATTGTCATCTCTCTTACTCCGTATGAAGGAGACAGAGATAACAATAGGTGCATGTGTGGTGAGACTCCACAGTTACATTGTAAAGAACAGACATCAAGAATAGACATCAAAATTAGGTTCAACTTATTTCGCATTCAATTTAATTATTTATTCATTAATATAATTTAATGACTAATATTAAATGGGATCACAAAAATAGGTAACTAAATGTTTAAATATATACTAAAACAGTATCTTATGTACTTATCAAATAAATCGATTTATATTTATACTTAAATTAGACGGTTAAGAAATATTTTTTAATTAGGTTATATCAGAAATCAACATAAATAACTACAAAGTTTGTGTGTTGACGTTTGTTACAACAGTTGTAGAAGACTATTTAAAAAAATGTGCACAAAGTTCCGTACTCATTTTAAAATCTCGCTTTGTTCAATTCGCTTCGAAATTCTTTATAATCTGTAATTAAAAGAATGAAAGTTTAGGTGGGAGGATCGATGAAGGAGGTTTCTTTTAAATGGCCCAACAAGGGTCGTAAATTATGACACGTTATGACGTAAATTGGGTGATTAAGGTCGGACGACTCTGTTCTTGCAGTATTTGGTAACACTACATCTGTCTTAACTCGTGTTTAGACCAAACTATATAGGATTCATACGGTTATTATGTAAACTTAGTATTACAAATGTTTATTACATTTGTTATTTTATATTTCTTCTAATTTAATACGACTAGTGAGATTTTAACCTGACAGAGACAATCTTACGGTTACATGTTGCGTGTGATTATTTTTAAGTCTTTTTTTTTTTAAACCAACATAACCCATGAATTGTTAACTTCTAAAATCTTCTAATTATTTCTATTTGGCAAAATTACACCTACATTTACTTACGGCATATAATTAGAAATTCTGAACCATGCAATAAAGAAAATACAATAAAACATAAAAAAATCACAACAAATTATTCTTAAATAATAATTTAATTCTACTCGATATTAGTACGATTGCACTTTTTAAATACATAACATCTAATTCAATCACATATTTATTTGAGTATAGTTTAATGTATTTATGTTGATTATGATTAATTTCACAGTTTTCTGCGTTATCTCTATTTATAAATGAATACATGTTTTTCGCTGCACAATTTGCAGAATGAAATTCAACCCTAAGTGGGAAGCGATTTTTATTAAATATATATTTAATTAGCTATTTAAATGCTACCTGCAAATGTTACTGAATCAATATTAAAACTTTTATAACATAAAAATATCATTCTTTTAATTCTGACTTAGGGCCTGTCCCCCAACTCTTGTGAATTGTCAGATAATAATCTATCGTATAAATGTGATGGAGATATCGGATTTTGGTACTATGCGACAGTGATCACTTTTACGCTATCTAAGTCTTTATCAGCCTGTGGTGGGACAGGACCTCAGTGTTTCAAAATGAACAAATTAATTTAATATTTATGACGTAGATATTAAAAAGATTTTGTTTGCGGGTAAATGTAACTACTTTATAGTAATATTAATTTACATATTAATGCTGAGTATAATATGCCACCAACTATTTTGGATCCAAATATTAAATAGATATTACGATAATTTTATATGTTCGTAGATAATTGTATAATTTTTATCGAATTAATGCTTTTTTAGTTTTGTGCAATTATACAAAATGTTCAATAAACAAAATTCATGTCAATGCCAACATATTTATAAATAGAAGCAATTTTTAAACGTTATAATAATTGTACAACATGCTTCGATTGTTAGTAAAATAATTTAACTAGATTAAAATAAATTAAAATAAATTAGGGATCCGTAAAAGTAAGCCGGCTACACATTTTCAGTTTTAACGGAATTTTCGGACTGTCTGGTTAATGCGTAGTTCTGATTACATATGTGAGTTTTAACAAAAAGTCCGAATGTTCAATTAAAACTGTGCAGTTAGAACATAACGTGAGTTTGGTTTAAGAATTCTATTCTGATAATCTCCACGAGAAATCGATTTGATTTACACAAATTTAGTTACAAAGGAATAAATTTTGTTAATGATATCCTAAATATTATAAATAATATATTTCTACTTATTCAAAGAGTATCTATTATTTACATTTTGGATAAAAGACTAGTTTTGTTTATCAAATGATTTGATGATTGAAAATTAAAAACCAATATAAAAAAACACATAATAAACAGTTTCCTATGTAAATTATTATTTAAATAATCATTGGTATTTTACAAATAAATTATATTAACAATATTTAACATGATAAATAAATGACAATTATTTATTTGCAAAATTGTCTTTTCATGTTATTTATTATTCAATTATTATTTTATCAAAATTGTATATTATTATTACTTACTGTTCTTAAAAAACCTCATATGAAATAACTTGGGAATGCCATAAGCTTGTTTTTGACATTTCATGTAAAAAGATCAGGTTGTCAGATACTTAACATTCCAAATTGAGGTTTTAGTTTAGTAGAAAAATTCTAAACTGTAATAGTGTATGATGACGTCATCACTCTTATGTCTTATGTTATGGATACTCTTACAATAATATTGCTTTGTATTTAATCTATGACAATAACTAAGAAAAATTATTAAAAAATATAAACTCATATAAAATCTAAAAATTTACAGCAAATTAGTGAACTTTTTAATATCCTAAACAAATTTACACAAGCGAATATTATAACATTACGGGAATCCTTTCAAAATTATTTTAGCCTTTACAAATTGTCGTCGTTCGCAATGCCCTTGTCTTAGAAGGACGGTCATGCGTAGTGGGGGTAGGAGCCTAGATGTGACGTCACGTGGGGGGGTGCCATCGAGTGGGGGGAGTAAAGGTTGCTCCCCCCTCCGCCCCAGTTGCTCCACGAAGCCGACGGGAATATTGACGCTGCAACAAGACAAATTTGCTACCCTAAGTTAAATATAATGTTTAACAATTGAACATAGGAATATATGTATACAACAATAACTTTGCCATGCAGAGATCACCAATAAATGTCTCAAAAAATAAAAACAAATCAGTATGTAATTACAATAATTATATAGAATTCGCTGTCAGCACTCACAAATTTCAGTAGCCAGCAAATAAATAAAGCTATTGGCAGATGTAGTGACTTCTAAATGTAATATAACAGAGAAATTCTCAAATAATTTACAATGTTTCCTTTAGTTGGTAATGAAAAAAATCTTTGCAATACTTTATCGAGACCATGCTATGTGTAACCTCCTAAATCATCTGAAAAACAACATACCAGAAATTCACGCACTTAAAACTTATAAACCTCAAACAATTACAGTGTGAAAAACAACAAAGTAAATGGTCAGGGATGTACAGAATGGAACTTAAAATGCGCGCCGTTTCTAATTCATTTTTTTGTAATTAAGTACTAAATTTTAGCTATCATATTAACGCGTATGCTAAGAAATGATAATCAATACAAGGAGATTGCTTTGGGTCTTGGAATGTATGAAGTGGGAACGGGGAATCGGTTTATTCCATTAGGCAAAGTGCGATCCCGTCCCGTTTCTGTGACAAGACGCTTCGAGTACTTTGCCAATATTTACTGTTTAGAGAAGTCGAGATGCAGATTGAACCCTGCATCTGAAGGGTGCATATTAACACTTGTAATGGAAACATATTCTCAACAGTTCGACAAATATTTAACTGTAACAACGAATACGACGTACACGATACGTTAATTTGGTCAAATCATATGCGAATTGAAAATCGAGCGATTAAAAAAGATGGATGGAAAAAATAACTTTTATTTGATCCCTTGTTTACTTACTTTTAAAATATTTTAAGAATTACGGGATTTGCTAAATCATAGTCTTTAATAAAAACCTATCATTTGATTCCTAAACATGCTTACTTTAAATATATATTGAAAAAGGAAACATTGCAGCCCCAAAGTGGTTAATATTTAGAAATTATTACATTCCAATAATTTATTATGACCATCGCAGTTTCAATTTATGCCTTTAATTACCTGTGGATGTTGGCATTGCAGCGTGTGGTGCCATAAACGATGACAGCTTCGCGGAGTGATGGTAAGAGCTCATGAAGAGGTCACTCTGATATTTGTACGCTGGGTCGCTGGCGGTCGGCTGGGTCGCAGCAGCCAGCCCTTGGAAATCAAACTTGTATGCGTAGCGCTTGCCATGGACTTTGGTCATTATATTCTTGTCATAGTAGTATCTGCGTGGAAATTAAATATTATTATATATGTATGAGCAAGCAACACTTAAGTTTTAACATTAAGTGCCATATTGCCCGTAAATCAACGCTACAAAAAGCTAGATCTAATCTTTGCAATCGCATTTCCCTGAAGAAAAGAGTAAGTAGGAGATAGTCCACTCTCGTCGTTGTGTGAGGAAGTTGCACACTCCTGATCAAGGCAATCTTTTCTGCACCTATATACCTTTGTTGTATTAAAATTCATAAATAAGCGCATTTGAACAATTCAAATTCGCAAAGGATTACAACGCTCAGCAAATCGGGTACCCGCTTCGCAATGCTTACAGCTTGTTAACATTTTACCTCAGAGCACGACTGAGTTTGTCGTAGTTCATGTTAGGCTTGGACTTCCTCTCGCCCCAACGCCTCGCGACTTCATCGGGATCGGTAAGTTTGAATTCGCCGTTCGTCCCCTCCCAAGTGATGCAGCCAGCATTGCTTGAATCGCTGAGTAGTTCGAGCAGGAATTGCCATAGCTGAATTTGCCCAGAACCTACAACAATATACTTAATATCGCAAAGGTTCTTTTGAGGCAGTTGTTCCAATCTGTATGGAATAAACATTAATTGTCTACATGGGCCTAAAAACGTTTTGGTATTACAAACGATTTTAGGTCTGTAAGTAACTTTATAAGTGTTGGTGTACCTTCATAAATATCATCATAAATAAAAACAACTCAAGAGAGTCTAGAATATTCTGCCATAAATTGAGAATAGAATTCTAATGAGAAACAATTTTTAGACATGTTTTACTAGAGAATGGGCTGTTACGCAATAGTTACAACTAATTTAGTATTCGAAAGTTTTTAAATTTAGCTTTCGTATTAGAAGAAATGAAAACCAGGCGAATATAACAGTGGAATTCCATTGCCGTGAATAATATTTTATAATACAAGAGACACAGCAGTTTAATATACTTAGTTTTGTTGTTGCAATGAAAATATTGCGTGTTTTGATTCTCGTTATTAACGGTCGATTGCCTTGATTATTGTTGCTTTAAGCGAGAGATGGTATAGCGAAGGCGCGACATGATGTTTCCGCTGCGATTATCGCGCCATTATTTCAACGCTCGCCATTTTGTCGGTCTCCATGCTAATTTCGTTCACTCGCGACTGAATGGGGAAAATGGTTGGAAAGGACACTCGAAATGTTACAAAAGGATAAATTGCACTTCGAAATAGGGGTGTCTGTGCACGAGAAAATGTAATGCACTTTTATTTCTATAGTGTAACTCCTTTACGTATTGAGTAATAATATGAATGTGAAGAATTGTTAATTGTTACTGTTGTAAAGTTACACATATAGATGTCTTTGTTTTTCAAAGTTATTTTGAGAGATGGATATATCATAATACTTTGAAAGTTGGTTAATGTCTGGTAGTTGATTAAAAAAAGCCACTTTTGTTCTGATCTTTTATATTTTTATACTTTTTAAATGCCTGTTTTAAAGTGAATAGGTTTTATCAAAAATAAAATGTTTAGCTATAAACGCTAAAGAGTTCAAAAATGTTTGAATAGTATATCGGTTTCAAAGCAAGCAAGTTGTTCAAGTGACATCGAGTGACACGTTGTAAGTTAGACATTTTGGGTGTTTTCTGTAGGAGGAAAATCCCTTGCCGCATATAAATGTGGCCCGGTCTTGGAGGCGTGTAGTAAGTCAGTAATGGCCGGGGTCGAACCGCGGTGCGATATTGGGCGGGTATGTTTCGTATGCGCACGACTTACTTGCGACGCTGCCAAGCGTAACACTGTAGCGATAGAAAATTCAGTCACGAAATTTCAAAAACTTATCATCACCTAATTTACGATTTCATTTATAACCAAGGGAGCAAAC
The DNA here is from genome assembly GCF_000836215.1 of Papilio polytes. NCBI lineage: Eukaryota > Metazoa > Arthropoda > Insecta > Lepidoptera > Papilionidae > Papilio > Papilio polytes. The sequence goes on along the minus strand of NW_013525247.1, from coordinate 523,413 downwards.
AAGCGGATATTCGCCTAATGTAAAGTACGGATGCATTACTAGTTTTTGAGAAATGACTAAAAAAATGCCTTAATCTAAGACGATACGTACGAACGAAGACAAATCGGTCTGAAGGACGAAAATTTGGAGGGCAAATTCTACGTGAGTATACCGATTCTAGCAGAAATACACGTAAGAAGAAGATATTTATTTATCTACGAGTATGTAACATTTTATTTTCTTGTATTTTTTTTTGTCGACGCTCCGCTTATCCGCGTCTAAGTCCGTTCACACGAGCGTAACATCGCGAGATTTATATCCGATCGATTATACCCTAGTCACAACTTAACATCCCCGGTGTCGTTTCCCTTATACAATCGACATAGAATTCATCAATAGACTGTATAAAATTTTGTAAGTATTTTTTAGTAAGTAAAGACTCGATACAACTTTGATTATTTTGTAATGATGTAAGTAATAACTCAAATATAGCAGTTAAATAAGGTTAAAAATTTTACTTCGACACCCAGAGAGGTTTATAGATGTTTAAGAAATCACGACTGAAGGACTGCTAAGTAAGTATTATCATTTATAGTCTGACTGTGACTGAGTTTACCAATTACAAGCAATTATTTTTTCCTTTACTAAAGTAAAGCTCACAAGCCCAAACGTAAACCTATTTATAGCAGACTAGCTTACGCCCGCGACTCCGTCCGCGTGGAATTAAAAATAACAAAAGTGAGTAGCCTATGTGTTTTTCCAGACTATCCTTCACTTCTGTACCAAATTTCTTAGAAATCTGTTCAGCCGTTTAGGCTACAAACTCTAACAAACATCCATCTATCCATCCATCCATCTACTGTCGCATTTATAATATTAGATAAAAATGTAACTAATTATGATAATAATTTATAATGTTAAAAGGGCATATCGACTACAGGTGAGTTGAGTCAAACCACTATCGTGGGAATGGTGGTCCGTGTTTGGGGTCCAGGGTAGGCACGTGGCGTTAATTGTTTCGGCACGAACCAGCAAAGTTCCCTCCGGTGTGGCGTGACCTTAATAGTCACAAAATTATATGCCTTGATTTAAAAGTTTGACTTGAATTAGCGAGACATATAGGTGTAAAGAATTATGCGTTAAAACATGGTGATATTATTATTTACTATTTTTATTACAATACCGGCAGCCTATAGCTGTTCTGTTAATTATATAAATAAATAAAAAGGGAGATATTGGTAGAAAAGATCACTTGATCTGACCGTTATTGTTACCGTTAACTTTACAGAGAACAGCGAAATGATTTTAGCTGGATATAGTAAGTGGAAAAAAGAATTACATAACTGCCACAATCAGTCAATACTCAGCCTTTGGACTCTCAGACGTTGCGTATTTTAGTACACTAGGCAACAATTTACAACTATATGGAAGTAAATATACGACCATTCTCTTCATACTTGTAAGCCACGTACTAGCTTAAACCACAGTACCACCTCAAGAATACTAGCACGGGTCAGGTGCTATGTCAAGTAGGTGGCGTGCCAACGGCGGCACCTTATTAACATTTAGAGTTCAGGGGCCGATCAAACAGATAGTGAATACGCTCCTGACCCCAGCTTTCCCATATGAAAATGACACCTTATCTACGTCATCTATAGCGTGTGACTTAACTGTTTATGTGATTTAGTGTAGATCCAGTCTTATATCTACTTTGTTTGGAATTAACTAGTAGTAGTTATTAGAGGTTAGGTTACACAACTCCACGACTCCTGCCCAACTCGCCAGTGGAGTTAAAATATGTTTAACAAATTATGCATAACAAAATTCACATCCCTACTAAGGATATCACATCGCTATAGAAATGTATATCGCATCGGGCTGTATTCTAGATAAGGATGTCAGTTAGAGAAAAGTAAAAAGAAATATGTAATAATATCGTTTTTAAAGATATCCACTAAAAACAGTTGAAGACATTGTTATGACAACCGTAGGATTATCTTATAAAGGCATAATGAACAGCACCCATTCCTCTTCTTATTCCAAACAAAGAACTTTAAAAGCCTAACAAATGTAACAAAACGTTGGAAGGAAAATAGGTCGGTAGAAACAAGAATAATGGAAGACATTCAGTACAAAGAGATAAAAAACTTTCAGACGTAGCATTTTACACTGGTGCTTTTTTAGAACAATAAAGCCAACGGTCGATTGACCTCTTGTATTAACTGCATGCGGCCTCTACCCTACGGACTTTTAAGCCCCATGCTAGTTAGGATCTGATTGCACTACGGAGCAATCGCCACTTGTCACTTGCTGGAACCCCTTGTAATCAATCGACCTTACTATCGCGCACGATCTTACATTGACTTTCTTTATTCGTTACAAATTCCTATTATAAAATCTCTTTTAACTGAAGTTTGTTAAAAACCCTTTATGTATCTAGACTCTTAAATTGACTGATTGTAATTAAAAAACCCCGGAGAAGAATAAGGTTTCAGTGACACTCGAGTGACATTTCTATTAATAATAAGCTGTCCTTACATTTTTGCAGTTTCCCTAAAAACGGAACTACACATTGAAATTGATTCAGTAGCTTGAATACCAGTTCACGAAACAGTACGTGTCACTATTAAACTTCGAACCTCCCTTCAACTTGCATGCTCGTAGCTGTCACGAAATCAAATATCGTGCTAGCTTCTTGTATGTTACGAACTGGAATGTCGGTAGTAGTTTACACCTGCCTCTAGTTGATACGTGCAAGTAGCTTGCATGAAAATTTGCCAGCTACTAGAATGTGAAGAAATAAAATTTGCATAAATACCTGAATTAGCTAGACGACTGCTCGTTGGCCCAAACATCTGATATGGATCTGTAGACAGACGTAAAGTATCAATTAAATAAGTATTTGCTTAATTTACTAATCTAATTAAAATAGTGCTAATGATTTTATAAATGTTTTTACATTAAAACGGTGGAACAAAATAGTTCACGCGACGAAATTTCTTAAAATGTGTAAGTTAATTTAGGAAGTAATGTAACTTTTTGTTATTAAACTTAAGTTTATACATATTATGCTTCTCTTATATTTAAAAAAAAGCATACACATTATTTAAAACATACTGCTTGAATTATTCAAATACACGAGGAATAATTCATAGGAAGACTCAAGGCTTTTATAAAACTATTTTTAGTTAAACAGGAAAAATTCTAGTCTTAAGAAACTTTAGATAGAGTAGCCATGGTAACGAAACTAACAACAAAATAGCCTAAAAAGCGTGATAACATGCACACTGTTAGATTGCATTCGAAATAGATTTAATGAGCGTCGACCTGCAACTGTGCTATTAGCATAGATAGAAGTGCCCTAACCAAACCTCGTCATTTAGTAGTTTTGCGATCACGATAACATTTATAAACTCTGTTCTTTAAAGTAGCCACTGTAAATGTGTTCAAACTCAACTATTTGCAAATAATTATCGTTGATATAAGAATATACACTACAAAATGTGATGCAAATAAACCAGAATGTGTTAAAACTGAATGTGGATGGCTACAAAGGTAGAGGAAGACAGAAGAAAGTATGGATGGATTGTGTGAAAGAGGATATGCTTTAAAAAGGACTGGATTCAGATATGACGGCTGATATGTATGAAAGAGCAGCACATAATGTGCCGACCCTCCTTAAGGGATAAGGGCAAGTGGATGATGAAATAGGCCAAATTAACTTAATTGTTAATTGCAATTAAATGTTTATGTTTAAATTGTTGTAAGTTCAACTGCAATTTAAATAAGTAACAATTGATTATTTGTTTTATCGAAATTTTGCCGTTTTTTATTTCTACTTATATATGTTACGATGCAAAAACTATTTTAAAATTTTATTCAGTAGTGTATCGATAAAAAACCAATATATTGCTGCCATACGATATTCATTGAAATATTAAAGCTTGAATAGTCTTTTAAAATTGTAATTGTATTTAGTCATTTACTACTTTTAGAATTTTAGTCACGGTATCGCTTGTAGACTGAAACAATAGCGGGACCCCTAGCGTTCCCTTTCATTGTTAATATTAAATATAAAATAGTAATTGTTAACGATACTCGAGTTAGGCGACGGGTTATAAAGCATAACCATTGTGACGAATCGCCCTACACTGATGTACTCGTAGAAAATAATATAGCATACTAAAGCCAGTACATTTCGACTATTATTATAGAGTCTTATATAACTTCTATTTAGACCTATAAAATAACATGGGAAAAATAGACTTCTAATGTAGAAATGATAATATATCTTTGTCCTCTATGCTCTCTTAAGCCACTGGGCACAATGCAATAAAACTTTACTATGAATACTTTTGAGAGAGAGAGAGATCCAAAGCTAGTCAGTGTTCGTAAAAAATCTAAGATTTTTATTGTTCAGTTTTAAGTAAATTATTTACTTTGGTTGCTTTCGATTTAATTACTATTCCTTATTTGAATTTTGGCATTGTTTTGCAACACAGAATAATATTTATTACGAAATAATAAATATTAGCTCATCACAAATGTGTAAGATGATGTGAAATAGCTGAAGAAAACCCGTCAAAGCATCATTTAAAAAGACGAATGGATGCTCAAAGTGCGAGTCATTGGTGCAGTGACTAAGCGACGCAACAAAAGACACGTTTCCAGTTAAAAAAAGCTTGAAAATAACTGTTAAATCGAGGGTGGTTAAATGGCCTCGAGTCGAAGGGGCGAGGCGCGATCTAATCGAGATGATTATGATAAATCACCGCTTGTGTGTAGGGTGCAACTGCCGGCGGGAAACGATAGGCGGAAGCGATACGCGGAACAGTGTATGCAACTTATCTTAGCGATCGTGTTTAAGGTAATTAGTTATTAAAATAGATTTGTTACAAATTTCTCAATCATTATAGACATGAGAAGTCACTTAGGTATTACAAAGTGTATATCCCATGCCTAATTCAGACCTACAAAACTCATGATTCCACACGTTTAAGCAGAAAAGCAATATAGAAGTAAATAATAACACAAGAAGTTACAAAATAATAAAGAAAAAATGTAATACGCTACCCTAAAAACAGAGGTCCGTTCAGTTAGTGATTTTTTGTACAAGCTGGCAAGCAGAATAATTATATTTATAAGGAGGCAATACAAGAGACAGCTAATTCACGAGAGAACAATTGCTAATTGACGATTATACATCGATTTTAAATAAAACAATTTCTTGAATTGCTAATATTAGGTGACATCTGCAACCCAAATATCCATAAAAGGCGAAAATCAAAAAAGTATATGAAAAAACTATGCCTTATTTCTTCAAGTTACAGTTTATTTGCCTTTAATCTCTTCGACAGAGTAATTCATAATATTCGTATAACCCTGGTTTCACTAATTACGGATTCTGATGCGCGTTGGTTAGAATTGTTTTTTTTTATCATTTATTTTTCAATTGATTTGTCTTCGAGTCGATTGATTTCGGTACTGATGTTCAAACATCACCTGTGATCGTCACAAACGAAGTTATGTTTCGTGTAGTCGGCAAATAGAATTGTCGAAAGTCATTACGTTTTCCATTTGCGATCGGAATTGGTGGGCTGATCTCGTCGCGACTTCTGTTCCCCGTTAAACCATTCACGATTTGATTGTTTTCTGCCATTCTTGGGGAGATCATTCGATTTTGATCCTATAAATGGTTTTATGATTTTTAGGGGCATCGTAATTATGTGTTTTATTTGTCGTGCGTATTTTTATTGAAACAACATCAAGATGTCTAAGCTCTCTGTTGTAATGTGCTTGGTCGGGTTTGGTATATTTTTTTAATGTGTTATTAATTTGTAGGGTAAGGAGTTATCAATTGTAGTAGATAACTCTTTATTGTCTAAGTTACTGGCTTAATTTCATGCAATATGTAAATTAAAAGCTAAGGTATCTTTAGCTATATTGCAATCTGCTCATTTCTCCTTATATCCTACGGTTAGAAAGTGTATCCAGCTATCGTGATGTTTGTTTTGTTAATTAGGAATTCCGAAGTTACTTTTTGGTAAAAGCATTGAATGTTTTCTCGATCAATAGAAGCGAATCGTTTATTTTGTTGTGGCGATATTTCGATTTTCCGTCGTACCAGACAACTCCCCCGCGGGTGCGTGGGTCAACACATTCTCACAGCAAACATGACGCCCTCGTATGAAATTTATTGTGTCGACTTATTGGCGGAATGGTAGTCTTGTAAACCGCGTTGAGAGCTTCTATCTACGAGTATACACATGTTTAGGATTTATGCTAGGTTTCGCCTTTCAAGCGATTCATTAGTTTTAACCTAAGTTTCAACGGTGTAGAACTCAAGTTACATAATTCGGAAACGCATTTTATGAATTTATCGAACTACAAACACTATCTAATAGTTAAACCCAGCTGGGAAACCGGCTATTAGTAAGTTAAAGACCGCTTAAATTATTAGCATTTTATCGTGTCTTACGAATACGAAAAGTAAATTGAGGGGCTGATGGTAAGTTGTTAATTAACATGTCGTACAGCAGAGCACTTAGAAGAAAATATATTTAAAATGATAATTTAAAATGCAATAAGTAATTACAAATGGATAATGATTGGGTTCGGACGTTAACTGTTTTGTCTGGATGCGGATAAACGATAATGAAATACGGCTTCAAATAAAGCTAGTGTTAAATTGAGTTCACAAAAGTACACAAGTGGTTCACGTAGCACAATGTTTGTTGCTAAATGAAATCAGCGCAGGGCTAATTTCCTCTGTAGTTCGAAACCCTTCGGGCGATTGGTGCACGCCAAATGAACCTCGTAATGTCCACCTTTCTACTGTAATTACGTGCCCATTACCAGCACTAATCATCAATGGTTGTATTCACAAACGACCAAAGAGCTGAATTAATCTTTGTTGTATTGTAATACAGTTCAATATTCTTTGGTCTGTTCCCGAAACGTAAAATAAATGTGATTTTTTCAGTATGCGAAACAGTTCTTATTGCGTTCTATGTGAATCCAAAATCCTCGATCATGCGTGCAGGCAAGCGTAAATCAAGATTATAACAGTGAGACTTAAGGTTCAATTTTGTATGCATGCAGGAGCGCAGGGTAGAGTGTAGCTTGAGGCTTGAAGGAGTTAATGCGTGACGCACAAAAGGCCAAATCACGGCAGGACCCTTCTACGTGCGGCCGCGGCGTCAAAGAACGAATTTGTATTCCAATTATGAGTCCGATGTACAGACACCCGGCGACCGATAGCCTACCGCGTTGAGTTAATAAATGTTATTGTTTTAAGGTTTACCTACCCACAGTAAAGCTAGTTGTGTTCTGACTTTACTTGGTGATGGTTTTGGATTACAATTTAAAACGTTTTGAGACTCTTGGCTTAAACTTTCTCATGAGTACTTGAAGAAGACGCTTTATTTGTTTTCTATATTTCTCTTTAACATAAATTACATTACATTAATTATGTTTTTTTAAAACAAAATACTGTAGGTCAAATTATTGGTTTACAATTTTAGTGTGAATAAATAACCTCAATTCTTTAGTGACGTATAAATATCTGTTATAAAATGTGATACACGTGCCTGGCAATAAGAAAATAGCGTCAGGCCGTCTCTGAGTGCGGTGAGACGGCTTATTGAGACGAGCGGACGTGCATATCCGATACCGGCTTAACACATCCCGCAATTACCTCGCAAAAGACACTCCTCAACCCTTTTATTTGATCTTGATAAAAGATTTGACAACAATTGTTTATTGTTTTTATTCTATTGTTCATATTGCTTGACATAATAACAAAAATTTCTTTGGAATAACTGCGCTTCAATCTGTTCTCGTTACCTAATGCTCTTAAAATCGTGTAAATAGAAGCGACTTCTAAAGACATGTCTTGAATGCATGCAGACAATGCGGATGTGAAGGCAATAAAATAATAATAAAGGGATAATTAATAGTCGTTGCTGCATTATCAACGGTTAGGGGAGCGGCTGAGATTGGTGCGCGCGACTAACGGACCCTCACAACTATTATTTAAGGATGGAAAAAATGTAAACTGGTTAAATATTGAAACATCTTAATTTTTATTAATTGTACAATCAAGTGAGGAGTATCAATAAAAACAAATAAATCCTTTTAACTAATTTCAATTTGACTTATTTCTGGTTTTCGATTACATGCTACCCGTAGTTGCTTAGCGCTCCCTAAGGAGGGAAAAAGGCTTGTAAATTCAAGTACTTATGTAACCATTTATTGTGAGTATAACCTAATTTAAGAATATTTTAATGTTGCAAGTCTATCAACATTTTTTTAAATATCTTGGCAACATTAATGAAGTTACCGTAAATAAAATAGTAGTAAAGTTGTTGAGTGGCAACCCTATGTGTTTGTATTCCCCAGTTGCGGATTCAATAATGCTTGCCCCAAAGATATATTTCGACATTGCTCTTCGTTAGGAGAAGAAAATTTTGGCACGTAATTGCTTTTACACGATGAGTCCATTAAATAAGACGTAAATTGACGATCAAAAGAAAGTAATCGGGAGATTTAAATGAAAAAACTTATGTCGACAGATTACCCCATTGCAATTTTATAAGTAACTATATTTAAAAAAATATATGAACGTAATGACAAAAGTAAAACCAGTATGTCATGGAATTATATATAGTAAAAAAATCTTTACAAATCTTAATGAATAGGCGTTCAAAAACATCGATTAGTTTTAATTTATGGGTGTACCGCGTCACTTCTTTGTTAAGCAGTCATAGAATTCTTCAGTACTGCTTTAAAATCAATAACAAAAACCTTACAAAAAGCGCAAAAGAAACATATTCGCAATGGTGTATACATTGTAAGAAAAAATCACTGGTTTTTTCCTGGACCCTTGTTTACTGTGTCGTGTTTGCGTAGCGCGGCGCGGCGAACAAACGCGTGCGAATAACATTGTTTTATGAGGCCGCACTGCAATTATATCGGTGTCAATCTTCGTCGACGACGTGTCGTGGATCGAGCTCATTGCTTAAGTGCCTCCATTTGCTTGTGGTTGTCGTGGGAGGGAGCGACACGCCCAACCCGCGTGCGGTTACAATCTCTATTATAAACTCACACTGTGTTTTACATACGTACAATACATTTAGCAATTGTACGAGTATCTAGAGTTTTGCCTTGCCATCGATCAGTATTATACAATATGTATTTAGACTTGTTCGTAATTATTCTCATAATTAATGTGACCCCACATATATATTAAAAAAGTAGACATAAACTAGTCGTTATTGTCTTTAGTTCTACGCAATGCGGAATATCTGATTTGATATTATTTCTTAGTGAGACTATAAATTCATTGTTCTCTCCATTACAATAGAGTGTTATCTGGTACGATGTATGAAAATGGTGAGGGTGTGTCGAAATAGATCATGTTGAAGGGTTATAAACATGGTAGCAGCTGTTATAGTAGCAGTGAAACTTGGATAAAAGCGAGGCGCCTTAGTACACGCTTTGACTTACACACTTACGAAATAGTCTTAAGACATGCAATGCGTGTAAAGCGATGGAATATGCGCCGCTTGTTTTATTAGGGATCGTGTTTGCTACGAGTGCTGCTTATAGGTCTGTCGAGTTGAAAATTTTCTACAAATTTCCTTGTCAGAATTGTAGTAATGTTCATCAAAGATAATGCATGGATCTGAGGAAAGGTTTTCTTTGTTTTTGTTACAATAATTACCTAGTGTAATGTAATTTCTAAAAAGGACGTCTATTGAAGCTATGAGATATTCTTAGGTTATGATGAAATTTCGCAAACAGAATCCGCATGTCTGAGCACCCCGTTGTAACTTGAGACTACAGTGAGGGCACGCGACCGCCACGAGTGTAAACACCAGTGACGTTATCTAATGAAACCGAGAAGACTGAAATACCCGCCACACTAAGGGAGACATACTATAAGCGTGAGTTTTCTCTGCAAAAATACCTGCACAAAAATGAATTAATATCTCTTTCTTTTTGAAATACAATAAAAGGTATATTACACACTTCTTGCACATTCGTATCTGTAAAAACCTACTGTATTGACATTTTTAATTTTGCGATTTGATATTTTTAAATATTGTAAGGCATGTTTTAGAAGTTAAGAGTCTTACATGTTAATTCATTATTTCGTCCAGTTAAATTTCAGTAGCATTAGTGAAATTAGTCACGTCGTATGACGAGTGGGGTTAGTTAACTGAACGACCGTCGGCGGTCGGTTCTTAATGAAAATCTCTTCATTAGCACTGAGGGAAACCGGCTGACACACGAGAGCAAAAACATGGTCATGGTTAGATGACCGGCGACATGGAAAATAAGTGAGGAATATGTGGACTTTAAAGTAAATTAGACAATCTGTGATTTTAAATTATTTGCATACGTTTTATAATTTCCAGAGAGTACGATACACGTAAGTAACTATAATCTTTGATTTTTACATCTAATAATTAAGAAAAATCCTGTATCTTAGATTACAACTATCTTTATAACTGTTCTAAAAGTTTATATGCAATTTTGTGTTTATATATTCACCTACTAACTACTAACCAGTCTTTTTAATTTTTCAATTAAAGGTTACGTTAAAAAGGTCTACTAAGAAATATGCAAAACTCAACAACATACTTTTATTTGCTATGAGCAGGTTATTCGTTTTCATGGTCCTCGCAATCACTGGAGTTATTATCCTTTATTAGAAAAGGCAGTAAACAGTTGAATTAAATCTCCTACCTCAGCAGTAAAGAAAATGTATATTACAATGTCAACTTTTCTTTTTAAATATTAGTCAAAGTCGAATTGCGATGCTGTCCAAACTAAGGTCTGAGACAAATAAAACTGTGAACATGAATGGCTAACTGACCGTGGATAACAAACATATGCCCGGCCTGAGCAAATAACCTTTGCATTTATAGTTCATTTAACATCGTCTTCTAAATTTTACTTTACATTATTTTCGCAAGGCGGGCGTTGTTTTTACAGTCTCGAATAAAATCGGATAACTTTTAAAACGTTTTTAAGTTTTACTCGAATGTAATTATTTGACTTTACATATTTACTAGATTTTGCCCGCGACTCCTTCCGCGTGGAAAATAAAAAAAAACAAAAGTGTCACTTTTGTTTTTTTTTTTATATAAGTGATATTCTACATCTGTGTCAAATTTTATCTAGATTCGTTCAGCTGTTTTAGCCTACAAACTCTAGTAAACCTCCATCCATCAAAAATTTCGCACTTATAATATTAGTATGAAGTATTATTGATCCTTATCTATTTTGTCATTTCAGGATACGTAAGTTTTACTATTGAAATATACCACTTACCCGGCTGACGGAGATGCGTGTGAGCATCCAGTGTCGATTTCGACATCGCTGACAATGAGTTGGTGCCATAGCCTGGAACAAAAGAAACAAATATTATTTATTGCTTTTTATACTTCTAAGGAACAGAATTGTCTTCTCAAGTATCCCCTATACCAGACAGAGTCAGAAGAAGCTAGAGTATTTGTTAAGTTTTGCTAAAGCAAGTGTTCTTAATCGTATTGTTTTAAAAATACCAATATAAACAGATGAGAAGATAAATCAAAGAAATGTTGAATATTGTTTATGCCTTAGAGATTTTTGTAAGAACGAATAATGAAAATAATAATATAGGAGTAGCTCTTTGTATGTGCAAACGAGGTCAAATACCCTAAGAATTAACACGACAGCCTCATCAGATCGCCTCGAGGCTTCAAATCGCTGCAGATAATATTGGCCGCATCTTTGGGGGCGAACAATGCCGTCGGCGAAGTAGGGGATATGAGCCATTGCAATTGCACCCTTTGTGTTTGAACTTAAAGAGCAGTTTAGCTTGCATCAGCGAAATCGTGAATTAGATCTCTTTGAAGCTCTCAATAAGATTTCACGCGTTGTTAGTGTTAGAGCAACAATCTGGAAAGTTCTTTTGATTTCGGGTGTATTTTTGATTCCATGATCTACGCGTCTCTGAGTTTGGGGTGGTTATGATGCAATCTGGATTGGAACGTTAACGTCTTTTATTCGTGAAATAACTTGTTTTCGTTTTTTTTTTATAAGTCCAATCCATATCATCAGTACTTCCAAAAACTTTATTTAAGAGAACTAAAAAAAAACTATTGTCTGGTAATTTATAGCTTTTTTCTTCACATATCTCAGCAATATTGTATGTTTACTATCCCCCAGTATACACACTATTCCAATATTGCATCAATCAAATGACATACGATACTTTAGATGGCTCTCGTATCTTGGAGAAAACTCTGATTTTGTTTTATACTTTTCGAGAATCTTTTTATGAAAGTATTTATCTTGAAAATCTTTCAATTCAATAAATTCATCGCTGTCATTTTTGTACGAATGTTTTAGAAACGAAGACTCGAGTTAAAAACAAAAAAAAAGCACTAGTAAATTAATTTATCACATAAATTAATTAAACACAACTGCTGCCATAACCCGATACGGTTTACTGGATGATGACAGTTTTAGAGTTGGTCTTAAGTTATAAAAGCGTGTAAATTCGCCGAGGGCAAACCGCAGACGATCCAACAGCGACAGATCAAAGGCTCTTGGTGTAAAGTTGTTTGTGCAAGGCGTCGGGGCGTTTGTCGGAGGACAGTTGCCTCTGGCGTTCGTACACCAAAGGGAATTGCAGGAAGCCTGTTACGTCACAGAACTTAATTAAAGTCATCAGTCTGCATCTATAGTTGTTATTAGCGATGCTGTTTTTAACAAAAGTTTTATTGCATCTTTCAATTGTGCAGTGCCGGAAGATCCATAGAAAAACATACCTACTGTTTTTTAAGGTTTTGTCTTTTTCATTATATGTTATTTTATCAAAGTTGTGGCAGTGAAAACTAACGCTGTCTGCTGGTAATGACTCTACTTTACGCAAGTTTTAAATACAGTGACACTACATTAGCTTACGAATTTTCTCAATACTTTAATTTCGAATGTAAGATTTGCTGTTAGACACTTTTTGTGTTTTTCTTAAATAATTTTTTTTTGGTTTTTAGGCAAAGCTAAGCGCTGTAGAGATGATCGTAGAGAAAATCTTAACTTTACTAACTAATTAACTTCTTTTGTAAAGCAAACATGTTGATTCCATTTTTTACCTATGTATTTTCATACTTAGCTAGTCACGAAGGAAATTATATTCAAAGTTAGGTACTGTTATACTGAGTTTGAAATTTCCAGGGTAAATTCAGATCTAATACCATACAATTTCGTACATACAGTTATAACAAACAGAATGTACTAAAGAGAGGCACTTCAATGAAGCGAGTCGATTAAGGCGTCTCTATGAAAAAGTACGTTAGCGTCCCCTACCGTCAAGAACGTCCTGATTTTCATTTTAAATTACAGCTCTTGCTTTCTCTATACGTATAGCATATTCACGCTCCGTAGCACGCAAAACAATGGGGGCGCTTACGGCTTCTCCCAACGCCTAAAGCGGTTTTCTTTCGCATCCATCCCTTTCACACTCATTCTAATCTTCGTAAGCACGAAGAGAGCAGAACCGAAAGCTACTTTTAGGTAATTTTCGAAGCCACCGCTAGCTTCATTTACTTACAGTCGGTTTTCCTTCGAAAATATCGGTTTACTTTTGGGTTGAGCTGTTTTGCCTGTCCTTATTAGTCTATAGCGATGCTTTGTAACCTTATGTAACTTATAGCATATAAGTTAAAGTTGAAGTTAAAGTAAAAGTTTAATTGTGAAAGTAAATACCTCACAAACTGTTAGATGTGTATTAAATGTAGCTTTGTCGTATAAAAGCATCGACGGAATTGAGTGACTGCGAATTTAGTTTTATCGTATTCACAAGAAAGTATTGTTTTTTACTACCTTTTGTCCGCGATTTCATCGAACTGTATTAAAAAAATTAAGTAGACATCCATAGTAATTTACACGAGTAAGTTTTAGAAAGTTAATTATGTTCAGAGCTCCCCGCTTACACTTGTCATTATTATTATTAGGTTCTATAAGACATTATTCATAACGCTCAGAATATTAATTATGGGCGTCACCTAACAAATCTAAGTTAATTAATGTCGTTAAGTTTAAATAAAGTTGTAGTTTGATTATTTATAGGCCATTTTGAAAGTCGCTGGGGTGAAAGTGCGAGGGGTCTCTTCTGAGGGTGTATTATTTGATCACTTGATAAATCTATGATATAGTGTTAACTAGTGATTTTAATTTTAATTTATTTTATTTTCTGAATTAAAATTATTTCTAACTTTAAACTGTCGTGGTTTTTATAAATATAGTGTTCGTAAGACACCGTGAGTGTGGTTTCTAGACAGTAAATTGTTTAGTGGGATTATTCCCAACCGTCACCCCGCTCTGCCCCCGCGTGAGTATAAATGTTTCATCCGTCCTACCTTTTAGTCTCACTATCACCAATAAGGTGACAAATGGAACCGTTATAAAATAAAATAGGTTCCAACCGTCCCCTCATTGCAAAAGGTGGGACGGCTGAAACGTTTCATTTTCATCTGTTTTCACGTGGGGGGAATTTCCGTTTAGTGTAGACTTAGAGTTTAGTGAAAACACGGAAATTTATCGTTATAGAAGTGGTCGTAAAATCAGAAAAAAAGTACACCAATATGGCTTCTTGTAACTTTTTTTTCCACACTACCGCACCGTATCACTTCATGCCATGAATATAGCGCCAGCCCGTGAATAAAGCGCATGCAACTGTGCGATATTTCGGGACCTTATACAACCCAGTCGTGGTTAGAAACCCGTTTCTTTATATTTTTCATATTTAAAATCATTTCTTTTCTTATGTTTACTTCATATTTAAAATCATTTCTTTTTCTGACTTTAAAGAGGGAAATTGATGGCAGGTGTTACTAAAAGAGGGATCAATTAAACAACAGTTACTAAGTTGATAAAGGCCGCTACAGTCGCTCATTTCTGTTCGTTTGTAGCGGGCGTCAATATATTATTTTCATATTGATTAAATTGTTTATTTCAATATTGATAAATACCAATTCTGGTAAAGTTTGGAAACGTATGACAAAAATAAAAAAAACGCTTTATATTTTCAAATGCGTCCAAATGAACTTTTTTAATTTTACTTTGATGTTACAAATGTTTAAATTTAAATAATCTGTGGAACATTGACTTTGATACAAATAAAAGTGAATGTTGTTGTTTGATTAGATTAAAACAAATGAATATAGGTGCGGGACTAAAATGACGCTTTTGGGTTTATTGAACGCTAATATAATAGCAGTGATTTTAATAGTTCCCCAGGGAGAGGGCAAATCGTTTGTAAGCATTGTCTGGGGGCAGCAAGTAGTCACGGGCCGACGCGGCGCCGCTCCCCGGGGAACTATATCGACTTGTATTTTGTTTAACTATCATCTGTCAACTCTATAATAAACAGAAGTTACCGCTTACAACGCGCTTTTTGTGGTCTTGCCAAATAAATATAACTTCGTCTTAATTTATTGCTTTAGCTTATTAACATCGTTACAAAACATCTGCAAGTCAATTTTTAATACGCTCGGTTTGTTACTTTGGCTGTTTATTTATTTTTTTGTTTGATGCAATTTTTTTGAGAAATTACGAGATGTAAAATGGATTATAATTTTTTTGTTTTTGTGTCATGAGTGTTTGAAAAGGATTTTATCTATTTTAATCTAGAAGAAAACTATTATTATAGAAAATACATTTCAAAATAAATCAACGGCGCAATTTATAATAATCATTTGGAACCGACAAATATTGTAGCCGAGCGAATATCACTGACAATGGGACGCGGCAACGAAGCGTACGAAGCGATAATGCTCCCTCCGTGAAGTCGCAACGCTATATAACGATAATCATCAAAATATTGCATCACTTACCGAAATATTGTAACTGTCAATCAAAGAATTAAGTTTGCATTGTGGTGTCGGGCTCGGCGCGTGGCAGTCGCGCGGCCGTCGCCTGCTTGCAGAACGCGTGCGCCATTTTAGGGCCCCATTGTTTTGATTTTCATGCATAAAATGGTACAAACGTATGTACGATAAGTACGGTAATAACTTTACAGCTTCAGTTTTTAAATTTACGAATTTAATAATTTCAAAGTATAACTGAATGTTTCATTCATTGTCACTATACTAATCTAATTTGCTATTATGAGTGTAAATGGCGAAATAGAGCATTTAAATAACACGTCAGTATCAACAAAATACACTTTTATTTAAGAACGGTTTAAAAATATAGGTACTAGTCTTTAAATAATTGTTATTTGTTCCATTTTCAAATATTCAAACTGGGGTAGGAAACGCGGAAACGGGAGCACCGTGGACTGCATTGAACGAGTGAAATGCGGCAGGGCCTTGAACCGATTTCAAGGGTTATGTAAGACCGTTACATTTCTACAGAGTTCAAAAAATGCCAAGTGCAAGCATTATGCTTAAACCTTTATTCAAAACTAGCTGTTCCCGTGCGACTTCATTTGCATGAAATTATAAATATTGTTTTATTGACTACATTTGTTAAATTCAATTGCAAATGTCACAATGACAGACATGACATGATGACAAAGCATGGCAATTTTGCTTTCTTGATATTGGCAGCAACTTATGGTCTCACTCCCACATTATTGTTTTAATCCAAAATATTTACCCCCTAAGTGTAATGGCGTGAAAATAAATAGCCTCAAGCGTGACGTAAGTGTAGGGCTATTTATTAAAAAAGTAACTATTCAAAAATATGCTGTAATTGCTGACATCTTAGGCAACAAAGCTGCGTGTGTTTACGCTTTATTATAATAGTATAGATACCTATTTATTATTTGTATTTCATTAAATACTTTTTTCACAAATATTACAATAAGTATACTAAAAGTAAGTTACTACAATATTTGCGAAAGGGCGGCTTTATTGCTACCAGCAATCTAACCTACTCGTACATAATATTTAAATTAGAACGAATTAACATCTGTAAAGTACAAGAAAGAAACATCTAATATATCTTAGAATTGGAGTATCTGTATGCATTATTAAAAAAAATAGCAAACATGACGAACTTACGTTGCTGATAACGAAAAAAAAATTTAATTTTTTTGTCTGTGTGCACTTAAGTCGGCGTTTGTACCGGGTAGTCACTAAAACGGCTTTACCAATTTTGATGGGACTTTTACCGGAAGGTAGCTGATGTATGCGGAAGTATTATAAGCTATTTTTTTAACTCCACGCAGACGAAGTTGCAAGCGACGGCTTGTCATAAATACTACAAGAAAATCGCATCACAGAACAAAGAACGTCTGCGACGCAAAAATAGACTTTATACTAGTTATAATCTGTCTCCCTTGAGCATTATTAATTTTTCTAAAATATTCTCGAATCTGATAGTCAATATAGAAAAGAAGCAACTTTCTGGTTATTATCAATGTTTTTATTTGTATAAAAACAACATTTTAATATTGACTAAGCATTTAATTGTACATAGACTTTTAATTCCTTCGATCATAACCATGTTACATTTACAAATAAGTTGTGAATACTTACCTTGTGAACCCTGTGACGTTGCATGTGTAGACCACGAGCTCTTGTAAGATGCATCTGAAAAAATATTAACGTTTAGTAACTTTTACTCATTTAAAATTGCAAAATTATGATATCTTGCAAATCATCTTATCTTTTTATCTATCTATGAAAATATAGTAATCAATACATTTTAGCGACCTTAAAGTTCTTTAACATAATCTTAAAATTTAACCAAACTTGAATTGAAGCCAAGATTTTTCTAAATACTTCGATTTTCAATTGGTATAGGTTGGTTAAATTCGAAGCAAACACAATTAAAACCTTTAATATTAGATAACAAAATGGTTCGAGGTTTATCATCAAAACTCGGATTTCAGAAGAACCTGAATTTTAAATCTAATTGATGCAATTGAAGTAATAACAAATATTATGCTTGATTAAATCCTATTCAAAAAACGCAATCGTTTTAACGATCAATGATAATCGGGCACTAAATTGTTTAACAATTTTCGTGCGATTCAGAAGTCACACCCTAATTCTACCCTGCGGTGGTAAGTCGGGTAAGGGCTAAGGGCGACCCCTTGCGACGTGAGAAGGGCGTTTTGACCCATGACGCCACTGGAAATGCCCGGCTTTTTAAAGTGCCTTCGGCCGTCACGCTATTCAGCCACAATGCCCCAATATGCTCTGTTGTTTATTTGTTTCTTCTTAAATTTTGTTTCTATTATGCTGTATGTTTTTAACTTCAAATTCGCCTTTTGTTATTATTTTCAGTGTTTTATAAAAATTAGAGATACATAAGAGATACATACAATTAGAGATACATAATTTGTAAAATTGAATTTAACGTTAAACTGTAAAAATCACATGAAAAAGATCTAATTATGTGTAAATATGACAAAGACCGAAGTTTATAAGCAAAAAATGTTTTAAAATTGCAAAGGCGTCTATTAGAAGTAAAGATTAATATTTGGGAATTAGTAGAAAAAATTGACTTATATTTCGTTATGAAGGAAAATGTTAAGTGATGATTATCAAAAGACCGTAATTCTTTTCGACAGAGTAGCTTTTAAATAAATTTAAAAATTGTTTAATGTTATAAAATTTCAAAGCTGTGTTCGCCCGTAATACTATCTATAAAAAGCAATTGTATACTCAACAGCATTAGATAAAAGTGTAGTATAAAAAGTTTTAACCGCGGCTGATGACCTTCTGTAATTATCTCTTCTTCTGCCACTCACATGAGGTCAGCAATCAAGGTATTTCGGCCTTATATATCCTTATGTAAAAGGTTAAAAATGCACGGGCATTACTCTTAGCGTATGAAAAAAGCTACGTAGTATTAAAAATCTAAAATATGACACAGAAATGGCGACAGTTGGTAACTTTTAAAGGTGTGAAAGAGTTAGCAATTAAGAGATGAAAACCCTTCTGACTCGTTACAGCTTTGTAAAGGCGACGTAAGCCGAGAGGGTCTGAGGGGTTGTTCCGACGGCGACGGCGAGATGCCGGGGCTGTAAGTCGATGAAATCGACACTACTTGTATTCATATTAAACTTGCATCGCTGGATACAGTTTATGCTGATGGTGATGATGTAAATAAAATAGAGTTTAAAAAAAATGTTATTGCTGAACTTTCAAAGAGATAAAGAGAGATGATAATATTATGTTTCAATACACAGTACATAACATTATTTCGACGGTTTAACTCCCGGTTATTAAGAATACACTAAACTATGATGGATATTCATATAACTAAATGAAACTAGAATTGTTACAAAATGTTTACAACTAATCTAAAGAATTAAATAAATAACATAAATTAAATAATCTCTAGGTTCGAGTGTGGCAAAATTAATGTAAATTTGAACCACTGAAAGAATCAGATCGCAAAGTCGTAGTGTATTTAATAAAATCTGGCTAAGGGTCTATTAATAACTAGAGACAAAGAACCCTAATATAATACTGGTCGTAAAACGTGCCAATTACATAGAATCACTATCATTATTTACCCTAGATTAGCATGGCACGTTGAACACACAACTTCGACGGGGTATTCCGAATATAAATTGTTCAAAAAAGGCAAAATTCATTGGAAAAAAAACATGCCTTGAACATAGCGTGGAACCAACAGTGGTAGTGCCCGCTTTAACATCTTAGCACGAATGGGCCGGCACGCCCGGTGTAATACCACGGCCATACAGAAGACAGGCGTCAAATGGAAGCAATTCCGTGTTTCGTCTGATGTGAGTGTGGTGCCGGAGGCCTTATTTAAGTCCCTTTCTCTTTACCACCCTTTTCTTATAAGGAGATGTTGGGAAGAGGAAGTGAATTTGACGGTGGAGGTGATGCATAGGAAGGGGAAATATCCTCTTTATGTGCGTCTCCTCCTCCGTCGTATAAGGGTAGGCAACGCATCTGCAATTGCAGATGTCTATGGGCAGCGGTCGCTTCGCCATTTTGGCGGTTTCAGGTGGGCGCTTGCTCGTTTGCCACCTTATGTTATAAAAAAAAATAGCGTAAACCGTTCTCGTTAAAGTCTTTGTCATCAACTTCAAACTTAGTTACAGAGTAATTTGTTGCAAAGGTTTAATTTGTTATAGAAGGATGCAAACGAACAGCGGGTCGCCTAATATTAGTTGTTCCAACGGCTATGGGCAACTGCAACACTAGAAGAGCCAAATAAGAGTTGCCGGCATTTACGGGTGTTTAGGAGGAAATTTCCTTGTAATACAAATAAAAAATATTAAAGTAACCTGAGCCGTCGTCAAAACGAAAGAGTCTTTATTAAAAAAAAACAACCTGTTTTAATACGACCAGTATAGATAGCTGGCTAGCTATAATTCGTTTAAACTGTGGACAAAACAAAAGATATGATGGAACTTTCTAGCATTGCAATAGTTTTTCCCCTTTTATCATCTAATTCAAGGTAGAGTACTATTGAAACTGCAACCGCATTAGAATGGGATTGAGGTGGCAATGGACCGGACACATTGCTATATATAGGATATAATGGTAGACGGAGGACAAAGGATTGGTGGCCGTGGCCACGCATATCAGTTCTTAGTGAGCATTAAGAAGAGGGACAGGTGCTCGGGACAAAGTAATAGGAGTGCACTGTATTAGGGTGACGAAGAATCTTTATTTTAGGTTATTATGCGTTTTATATTTAAGTAGCAGTTTTTTTACTTTCGGTCTATTTTTGACTTCAGAATCTTGGTACATAAAATACTGAACTCTCGCGGTAAATAGAAAATTCTTATACTGCTCAACTTAAAGAACTTTGCGAAAGTAAATCCGACATAATATGTTAAGAGTTATATCGAGACTGAAAAGCCAATACAACTGTATACTATTGTATTTTATTCACTTGTACATATTATCTGCGGTCTATGTGATACACGGCGAAGTATGTGTAAGTAAATAACAAATGGACACGAGTCTTCGAGAAGATTCTAAAAAAATTGTGGTTTGTTAAAAGTTAACTGATATATGAAAACAATCTGCCATGGTAACACACATTGTACTTACGATACTGTAGATATTAAAAATAAATTTTGTTATTGTGATTGATAAGAGACACAGACTAAAGGCTGACGTAATTCCTCTACAAGGAATGATGTGAACCTGTACAAGTCACGCACAATCCACACCACGACACATTACAAATAGAATATTCACCAGCAAACAGCATAGAGAAGTTGGTAAAGGTGCCGGACCGACTGAGGTAGTCGGCGGAGCCTTTAATATCAAGCATGACGCGGGATCAGGCGGTAAGCGCTCGCATAGCGTTCAGACGTGCGATACCCATGGCGACGGCCACATACTCGCGGTGTAAGCGTCGCTAAAGGCGGGGGCGAACGAAAGCTCCGCCCCTGGCACCCCTACGATGCACCCCGCCAATGGCGCCGCACTTTGGCTAATCTTTATCTGAGAAAAATAAACAGGGCGGGCGGGAGATAATGAGGAGGCGCTAGGCGGTGGTAATCAGCAGGCTTTGTGGGTCGCGACAGCCTGTTAGCGAGACGCTTATCCAACGATGGTTTGGCGAAAATTGAAGACGTCGCGACGCCTCGCTCAGCTTTTTAAGTTAAACTAAGCTATGAAATATAATCAAACTTTGCCTCTACATGTGCTGTAGACGGTGGAGTCGCGACGTATGACAATAACTGAATGTTATCATTGTCTGGATGTACTCGTATTCCTTTCGCTACCACCATTCATTTATCTTGCTCATTTTTAACTCTACGAATATACTTGCATGTGATTTTTCATGGCACTAAAGTTGAAAATATTTAACTAAAAAAAAAATCACGAATCAATTAAATTCAATGCCGTGGACAATCTAAATCAAATGGGCAATTAGCTTGTAAGAGGGTTTTGCTTTAAATTTATTTTAAGAATGCAGCAGTAAGTACTTGTGTATAATCCTCGGTATACTAATAACTTACTTGAAAGCGGAATGTATTTTATATTCGTATTTGTATGATTTTAAAACAAAACAAATGTAAATAAGTAAAATTTCATGTCGAGAGCTTTTTGTCAGAGGTCGTTAAGAAGTGTTCGCGCGATCGTTATACCCGTTTGTCAAGACCGTATTGTTTTTTTTAAATTCTACGAGGACAAAGCGCAAACGGCAGCCGGTCGAGTTTTGCCGGGATTTTATTTATTTTCATAAATTTCCGAGGTACCGACTCGCGCACCCTTTTCTGATGATTGTCCATATAATTGGCTGGATTTTAGCCGTATTGTATCATTGCCAGGTGCTAGCCATTGTCTATACAATTTATTTGACCTTTTATATCAAACATATGAAAGCAAAAGGGTTTTTTTTTTGTTTACCAAGTAAATAAAATATACCAAGAGTACCAGAATATGGAAAATTAGTTGCAGACATATTTTATTAATAAGAAAATAGGTTGTTAAAGTTTTAAATTACTAATAATTTTGCTATAGTTATTACCGATATTCTTTCTAGTAATAAAATATTACTTATGTTACTGAATCTAGTAATAAGATCGAATCGATTGTATTACAAATAATGGTAATCGTGTTAAATAAATAAATAAATGACTGTCGACTTATTCAGGTCATCTCCCAGTATAAATGTAAGCAAAAGTTTCATAGACAGATCTCGTTCACAGATTCACAGGTTAGTCCGCATCCGATTAAATATGGCGACTGCTACGTTGTAACGTATTCCATTCCCCTACTACAAGCTTTGCCAGAAATACTAGAAAGTATTTTTTTTTGTTTAAAGTACAAAATGTGATATTCATTCTGAGTTAGAGTTTTCTTATTGAGGATTCTATTTTAGTAATAAAAATGTTAAAATCACTCATTGCAAGTTTTCTTATCAAGTCGATTCCATTGCGTTTAACAAGTGAGTTTATAATTAATTCAATTTTGAATTATTGATTATGAAGATCTTATCTATTTAAAAAATTTACTAAAGAAAATCATAAAACCGCATATGAAAAATTCAAAATCTTACCTAAGCATCATCTCACTTCATCACATAAGTAACAAAGTACGCCCTAGTGTTATGAACGTTGTCTAATGTGTTTCCGCATTATCGGCGTACATCAAAGCCTCCCCGGTCTATCGCTGCCGGCGTTAGCACCGCAGGTGGCCACTTCCGGTGCCTTATCACACTTGTGATTGTTTTTTTTATCTAATAGTTAATAAGCATTGATATTGAATTTTAAATGTAGTGAGTGAGTTGCATAGGGTATAGGGTGCAGCTATCATATGCTATTAATAAAGTTAATTAATATTAATTTAAGAAGAAATAGTAGTTTAACGTACAGTTATTACGGATTTTAATAAATCAGTTTTAATAAATCGGTGTGTTAGAGTAACTTTTTTAATAAAAATATCTATGAATTCTTCATTGATTTTGTAATGTTTAGCACAAGCACGGTGTTGTTTTTAAGATTTTCTAATATTACAGTAATTCTTTATTCTTGAGCTAAAAAAAATAAATTAATTAATCAATTTCCTTTCATTTTAGAGCGTCCCTACAGTTTGCTTTGTAAAACTTAAAGCGTATGCGGAGAGAGAATTTTCGACAAGTGTGAACGACGCATTTCCTGGCCTTTGTTGGTATCTGACATGATACGGCGATGCGCTGGAAATTCTGAAGCTATTCTATTAATTTGCATAAAGCTCGCTTTAAGGCTAGACTTTGTATAAGAGAAAAACTCGTCGAAGATTCCCGTTTTAATGTGAACTTACGAGTACTTTTGCAATTGAAAGTTTTACGGAACGTATTATGTCAAATGTAGATGAAGCCACATTTACACCGGAATTACCGAGCCTTGTATATAAAACTTACAATTACATAGTTAATAGTTTTCTATCTCCTAGTTGGAATCAGATTGTATTATCTGAGACACATAAACATAGGAATCCATAGATATGAAGGGATTCAATCTGATCGCGACAAACTGAAATGAAAAAAGTGTTCAGTCTGAAGCGTCTAGCTCGTTGGCAATAAAACAAGTAAGGCACAGCGCTTTGCTGCCTTAATGAAATTCTCTTTCAAATGTCGCAATCACTATAGTCGCCATAAAGCTCCGGAGGTACCGTTGATTTTAACAGTGCATTGCAATAAAAAGCTTTATTTCTAACTTTGCATATTTGAAACAAGTAAATTAAACAATGACATAAAAAGTAGCTTTCTAATAAAATAGTCTTGAGTTGTAAAACGGTAGGTAGGTTTTAGTTTCTAATTGTGTTTCGGAAATATGAAATCAAAAATTGAAATTAAAATCGATATCAGGATTATTTAAATAGTCACTTTAAAATCATGGGTCAACAAGCTTAAAGAAAAAAATCGATTAAAAGCCTATTTTCTTTCACAAATTTAAGGTGAAATCCTTCAATTTCTATAAAATTTTCACTTCTGTCCACAGCTTATGCAAGCAATATGTTGCATCTTCAACACCCAAGTGTCAGGGAATCTAAAATTTTAACGACTCAAAAAAATGAGATTTGGTAGTGTGCGTGCGGGTGTCGGTGTGTATAGCGTAGTGCGCGTGTGTGCGTGCCGTGATCGATGGCGTCGCGAGGTTGCCGTTCCTCTCACTTCCGGTCGGCGCGTTGCCGCTCCGCTAGGGCGGGCGGACGCAGATTAAAGCCTTGGACTTTTAATTTGTTACTATTAGATCAACATTCATCGTACAAGGTGAAGTATTTTTTTTTCCACTTTAATTGATACTGCAAGAAATAAATAAAATAAAATAGAAATGCAATACTTGCTTGTTAATAAATGTTTCTCATATTTGGTATTTTTTTATTAATTGTTAATATAAATAGTTTTTTTTACATTGTAAATAGTTTATTCAATGATATTTCGCCGCATGTAAGAACATTTTTAAATAAGTTTTGACCGCTTAATAAATGGAAGTTTCAACAAAAAGTTTTTCAATAAAGGCGTCGGTTTTCTCTCATTCTGTCTGTTGGCAGCTTTCCGGTCTGTGAGAGATATATCCCTTTCACCGATTTACGAAGTTAAATTAACTTTTTAATTCAATCATTGAATAAAACCATGAGTACAAGGGAATTATACTAACATTTATATTATAGAATATCCTCATATATTATCTGTCTCTCTTCTATTCCTATGTCCCCGTCCTATGTGTTATTTCGGCTTTCTAGGTAAAAACGCTAATAACGATCTCTATTTAGTGTGTCGCTACTTAATACTGTTATAATAAAGAAATAAAAGACCATAACACACTGCACATGTTATAATTTAATTTAAATAATTTTTTTAATCATCTTTACTTTTTTTTTCGCCTAAATACACCACCGAAGACCAACTACACACGAGAGAACAGGGTTGTATTCAAAAGTTATATTATAATGTGATTTTATGAATTTTCGTAAACGAAATATTTGAGCCCTGATCGTTTGTAGTCCCTCTGACTTTCTGTCTATATCTCTTTATCGAGTTTTTTTTTCTGTAAACTCTTGCTCGAAATATATAACTTTAAATAACTATAATGTAAAACAAGAAGTCTCTGAATATGAATTAATCATATGATATTACAAAATCCACTTAGATTACGTAGCTGTAAGCTGTAACTTACTATTTGATCTTATAAAACAAGGTTGCTAAAAATTTTCTAGAGGAAATTGTTAAAAAAATGTATAATAATAAGTATACGTCATTCTAGTCAACAGTAAACAGGAAAACTCTTTAAAAAAAGAATAAATTTCAATTCCGTACCAAAAGCTCTTTCGATACTTGCCTATAGGCGTCGGTTATCAAATTATATCGACCATTCCAGCTAATTCGTCGTTTCCATCCCCGTTTCGCAAGCCCCTCTTCCCCCCTATTTTCATCCCCTTCCCCTCCCCGCCTACAACCGCCGGCTCTAAGCTCATTTCCTGTGCGCCGCCTGGTTGTATTAATTTTAAATTAACTCTGGATAAAGCGTCGCGTCTGTTCGAAGTGCAAATCAAATGTCTGAGTCGTACACGTCGCACAGCGGTCGTTTCAATATTGGATTTATCTATAGGTAAACAAAATAAACTACATCCATTTTTCAATTTCCTTACGCTTGAAGTCTGAAAGTTTTATTTAAAGTACATTTCAAATAACGAATCTTTACCTATTTTAGATACGTATAGAAAAGGTTGAGTAAAGATGATTGACAAGATTGCTAAAAATCTTTTACAAAATTTTCATTAAAAGGCTCATTTTACCTATAACTTAAATAAGGGGAACATATATAAACTGACTGACGTTTAAAACGAACTAATAAAAACAATGAGCTTTTTACTTAACTAAGCTAGAGATTAATGCTATCCAACTATTTAATTACCACAACTAGTCACAAATGTTTTGGGTAAGGCTCTAATATAGTTAATAAAAAAAACATATTTCAGACGAAAAAATTGTCACTTTTAAGTTTTGTGTCGCCTAGTAATCAAATACATAAATAGAGCTAAGGTTAAAGATTTTTTAATTATTGACTCTCATCTTAATTAAGATTAAAACCACAAAAACATCGAGACAACTAAAACGCTCCTAATCGCATCACCTACTAGATTAGCGATGGGGAGGAATAAAGGATCTATTGTAGTGCCGGCGCGGTGGCAGACTTGACGGAAGCGTCTGCCCCACCCCAACTGGGGAAGTTCCCCCGTCCGCGCGGAAATGGCGGCGGGGAGCGGAGACAGCGGCATCCGGGGAAGTGGAGTCGGTAGTGGGTGCAGCCCAGTGTGGGCTTTGTTCGTTGAGCACCGACACCGCGACCCAGTTTTGGGGAAACCAGGCATTATTGGTCGTCCCGGTGCACTGACGAATTGCGAAGCAACGGATTGTTTGCGGTAAAGCATGACAACGAATGAATTTTAATTGTACCTATACTAATTGTCTTACAAACGAATTAAATTTTTGTTTAAATTAAATTGTTTGAACTTTTCAACACATTGGCAAAGCCATTGTAATGAAAATACACAATTCTGTAGAGAAATCTAATGGTAGTAATAAAGTAAAAAATCTAATGTCATGCAGTCAAGTTTATCAAAGATATAATAAAATAGTAAGAACAACAAATAATTTACACACATCGTGTCCTAGAAATCAACTAAGCTACTCAAATTTATTAAATATAAATGGCCTCTTGTTTGTCTGTTAGAATATTTGTAAAAGCGCCATCTGCCGGCGGTTACAAAAATAAAACCTATTAAAACAATGACTTCGCAGCGACATCTCTGGTTATCCTAAAGAACTAGTTGCGCTTTACAAGCTTTACCTCAGATATCGAAAGCTTTTTATGTGTGTAGATAGTGCTGCCAAAGCGTCGTAGGTGAGAAAAATTAGAACTTATTTGAATTTTGTTATAAAAATAAATAGATTTTATGCTAAAATTGCCAATCTTTAGTATACGATTGGAGACAAGACTTAAACTAGCATATTGAACAAAGTTTTTGCATTTTTTTCTTTTTTGACAAATATTCATATTGTATATTATGTTCCTTTAACAATAAGGCAATAAAATCATTTTTCTATGACAAAGAATACGCATTTATAACTCCTTTCCAAAATGTATTTTATACAAATAATTTTAGTTTATAATAATTATTTTTAACAATTCCTTTTTATGCAGTATAAAACAAACTTTAATGACAAACCGTTATTTTTAAAACATTGATGATGCGATATCCATTACAGTGGTCAAAGAGCCGTTTTTACATAAACTGACCATAGAATTTTAAAAAAATAACTTACTAATGAATATATGACAATACTTAGTTATTTTATTTTTTCTTCTTCTTTTCCTCTTTTAACTTGTAATTAAGTTGCGACTCCAGCATTAGCATGTAATAAGCATATTCTCCTCCCCATGGCGAAGACGCAAGGTACCATTGCGTGAACATGTCATAATCAAATGGATCTATGTAGTTACATTGACTGTCGTTCATTGCTGCTTTCAGTATTTCTGCAGGTTCCAGTGGTTTGTAGTATAATTGTGCAATCCTATCACCGTTCAGCACTGTCTCAATGGCACGCCTTATAGTGTTTATGTCAAAACCACGCAATGCTTGTGCTAAAGAATTAACGTTAAATTCTCTATCTATGCCATGATACTTCATCAAAATTTTCTTTAAAATAAATGATATGCTACCGTAGTCGCTTCGAGGAAATACGATCATAGATGAAAATACCTTTAACATTAAAGCGCCTTTCGTCAACCATGGTTCTGATGCTGTTCCAATTACTAGAATTTTATCCTTGTCTGATAAAGGTTTCACAATTTCCTTATATAAGTCTTTTTGTAATCGTGTTGGGTCAAACATTTTTTCTTCGGGAGGTACTTTCTTGTAAAATATTTTGTCAGCGTCCGACACTAAAATTATAGCGGGTTGCATAAGCCTGCTTACTTTGTTGATTAGATTAAACATCTTTTTTAAGTTTTTTGGACCTGGATATTTGTTATAAACATTAAATGGTGATAGATCTATTAAAATTGAATTGGTTTCAGTTGCCAATGCATAAACGAGTGTCTTCTTTCCTGACCCTTTGGGCCCCACAAGAAGTAGGGACCGGTTTGCATTGCGACAAGATGAACCTAGCGTTAACAAACATCGAATTCTTATTTGTTCTCGAACATCGCCTAGGCATGGCGGTGGGAACGTTGGCGTCCATTCAATTGCTCTCATATCAGCTGCAGCATAGTTTCTGTCGCCCCAAAAATCATCAATAGTTAGATGTTTATGCTGCTTAATGATACCTTCGTCAAACAATTCTTGAAACATTCTGGCGGGTGGTACTTTCTCCGGTTTCGGTACCCTAGGTTTCCTTGGTTTTTTCCTTTTTTCACTTTGAGGAGGCTTGCTGATCCCAGCGACATTGTAATCGTTTTTGAGCGACACCTTTAACTGTTCTAACTCTAATCTCATTAACTCATCTACAATGGGCCGCAATTGTAAATGTACTTCTTGATAAGCGGTGCCTACGACTAAATCTTTTATGTAGCCTTTGATTACTTCTAAGGGAGGATCTGGTACATCAATATTTCTCCATTGTGTCTGATAATCTTTCCACGCTTCTCGTAACTTTTCAAATTGTTTACCTACATTGAAATAGATTCCCGGATCATTAGCTGGATTGAGTCGTGATTTTCTGTAATCGCTAAATCTTTTTTTCTCTTTTTCCAATGCTTCTTTCTCTATACGTCTTTGTTCTAATTTTGCTTCCAATTTTTCTGCTTTAATTTGTTGTTTAGATTTTGGATTACCAGCTTCTTCTTTCAGACGTTTATCTTCCTTAGCTCGATACTCAATATATTCTTCTATAGTAAAAGTTTCTCCTTTTACAACTAAAATTGATCCACCCTCTTCAGGCCACGGATACTCATCAAATGTACGGACTTTGTTATACCACACTCGAAACCACTCCCTAATTTCACTGGTTATATCGTCCATTATATAATCTTCTTTGATTTGTAAAATGTGAGCTTTTTCTTTGATATGATCTTCTAACCACTTCTCATGATATTTTTGTCTATAACTGCGGCGTATCTGTTCTACTCTTTTTAATTCTGTTTTTTCCGATGGTTTAGGTTGTGAGGTTATAATCATTTGAAGTTTTTCTTTTAATTTGTTTTCCCGTTTTTGCTCTCGCTTTATCTCCATGAATCGCTTATAAATCGATTTAATAAGCGCAGCGGCTCTTTCTTTCATATATGGCGATGCCTCTGGTTTTTTAAGACCTGCAAGTTCCAAATATAAAGCATTATCTTTATTCAATTTTTTAGCATTTAGTCTAACAATGCTTCTTGACCGTTCCATACGTTGAATATTATTCACATGCCGGTTATATTCTTCTTCTAGTCGCCTTTTCTCTTTCTCTTCAGGAGTAAGTACTTCTGAGTGTATGGATTCAATGTCTTCGCCCAGTGCTAATTTTCGTCTTATCTCCTCTTCCTTCTCTTCCCTTAATCTCGTTTCTTCTTCCAAGCGTTGTTGTTCTCGAAGCTCTAATTCTGATTGAGTTGGTGTGGGATCACCTATGCGATTACCAGCGAAAATTTGATCAATGACATATTGCATTTCTTTTTGTCTAATTTCAAATGGATAGAAAAATGGGCAAAGTATTTCTACATCCTGAGGTATTATGAGCATTTGTTTAAGAGCGTTATCAGGATACGTATATTCAAAGAATTCAACAGTTTCTAATGATGATTTTAATTCCAACAAACGACAAGTTATGGTGTCAATAATTTGTCTGATGTATGGACGTCTTTGTACTTGATCCATTTGATCGTAGCATTCACATAATCGATTATATAATATGCAGTACTGAGAGTATACTCTCGCTATTATTTCTATTGCAGTGGCTTGAGGCTTAATTCCTATGCCGTCTGATGCTAAATCCTGGATCTTTTGATCAGCGGCTAAGGCTTTTTCGAAATCTTCTTTTATTTTCAACCATCGTTCATAATATTCTTTGCTGGCCATTTTTAAATTTGTTTTGTTCGAATCAAAATTTTTACTTCATTAACAGTAATTTTAAAATATTACTAGGTAAAAGTAAATAAAACCATGACAATGTAAAGTGACAATTCTGTCACATGTCAAGTCATTTACCTAATCATTTTTTTATTTCTTCTAAAAGTTCATATCATGAAGTAAAAGTCTTTTCTTCATGTCACACATTACTTTTAAACACTTGCCTTGTTTGTTACTTATCAAACTAGACGACATTAGTTGAGGAATCCCGAAGAGAATATTGTAATGAACTATTGAAATGTTAACGGTAAATTTTAATTGTTATTTTATAAACACCGGTTCACGAAATGAAACTAGAAAAAGGTAACTCACGACGCATAGTTTCATTGTATTGATTTATCGGTGTATTTTCCCCTGGTAGAAGCTTGCTTTCCGTACTAGGACTAATTTCTGTTATATTATACAGGTGATTCTTAACGGACGGATTAACGGTTTTGTGGAGGTATAGGACCTCAATAGCTATCATTTAAACGCAAAGCATGTTGCCCGATTTCCTATAGTTTTAAAGTTATTTAATTTTTCGTAAAAAAAATCGGAAAAATTAGATTTCCGACTTAAATTTGACCGTACGTCCAACGTAATGTGTTTACAGTGTTCCTTTTTTTCTTTAACAGGCCTAAAATTTAGGCTTTCGTACCGTATGAATATCATAAAAATTATGTACAAACGTTCAAGCAAATTAATGTTTCTTATCATTGGTTATGAGATATGTTACTCGTGAGTTGGGGGTGGGTCCACAATGAGACTCCAACCCTCGCGCACAATAAAAATGTTTTAAGTGCGCCTCCGCGCGTTCCATTGAGCGTCAGTAACGACGACGCACGCGCTCCGCGACTGCATCCGGCCGGCGCGTGCCTATTGTGACTCACCCCAATTCATGAGCGGTAGCGATTACGAAATTGAATTATTTTTAATTTTGATTGTTTAATAGTGAAAAGAAAGATGTTAAAAACACAAAGGGAGATCTTGGACAATTACGAAAAATATTAGTTAGTTAGCTTCTAATGTACAATCATTATTAGATACCTAAATTTAATAGTACAATTCTGTGGAACTTAAAAATTTAAATGCCATGCCAGCATTAATAATTGGCATGTTAATAATTAAAATAACATGAAAAAACGTACATGAGAACTTAGCTTACGAAAAGTTTACATTTTAGACAATTGCTTTCATGTAACTTTATACCCTTCAAATTCAATAAATTCGCTATTGGCTTATAAATTGCGGCACAGGCTTAAACAGCATCGCCCAAAATGCAACGTAACAATGATTATTCAGTATCCCTCCTATGTATTCATTACGGGTGTAGAATTTAAGCCATTTATTTTGTTAACTCTGTCTCGGTCAATAAAGCCTGTCGGGGGTTGGACTAAAGGGATCGTCGAGCTCTGATAGTTCGTAATCTTAATGCTGGTGTCGCGACTGCACTCTATTGGCATGCTTGTACTTATTTTGGATCAGAAACTTCCAGAAAACATAAGTTTGGGCGGGAATAATATGCATTCAGTATAGGTGTAATTAATTGAACATGGTTTTTAAAATAAATGAGCTGAAACTGTAAATCCTTATCATTACTTTTTGTTTAACGCTCAGCATGTACAGTTTATTTTACGTTTATAAATAGACTCCAAAAGATGGAAAAGCAGGAATGGGTTTTGTGTATTATTAAAAAAGTGTAGAATTATCGATAAATCAATGGTTTTTAAAACATGCCACTAATCATCCTCGCTGTTATGTTTACCCTAAAAGCTGTTGAAATTAACAAATAGTCTGCATTCCCACGAGGGGGGTATCTTCATTAATAGAGAGGGAATCGAAGCCGTGACAAATTCGTCGCATGCGCGGCGTACAGGCACCACCCAGACAGTTAACGGGCCACCGGAACAGACAGACACAATGATTGACTGTTCAATTGAGTGCCGGAGTTATTCGGGATTGCACACTCTCCGCCAATTACGTTAAGCGTACGCGATTAGTGTTGTGCAGAGAAATATCGACATATCGTCTTGTCCAAGTGATTTTTTAAAGCATATTTTCCAAATGTGCATTTTCAACTTACACTAATAAAATGTGATAAAGTAATATAGATGTATTATCTATTGAATATATTAAAGTACAATGAGAAAAAAGTTATAAAATGGGTGACTTATGGACGATAAATTATTTTGTATGATTACATGTGTATTGAGATTTCTGTTGTATAATTAGCTTATTGTAATGTTTTCATGAAACTATACTTTAATGTTATAAGCTAAAGGAATAGCAATAATGTTCAAACACGTTCATATAAATTTTCTGTTCAGAAAATCGTTTGTCACAAAAAACTAACTACATATATTATTACGATAAATAAATTGTTACCTCATTATTATAAAAACTAACCACGTTTGAATAATCAACAATTAAGCGAAACACTCAACCCTAAAATATCACAGAACGTGTCCATTGTAACCGCATGAGATAAAAATGCATGACGTCGACGATTATCAATAGAAGTTAGACTCTCGATCCCACGCGCGATAATTCGATATGCACCGTAGCTTACAATCAGCGCTTCACTATTATTTATTTTGCATGTTTCTAAAAAATGAATCAGACATTTTTACACATTTAATAAAGTTATTAAGCCTGAATTAATGTCTTAATACAACCATTTCAGGTCACAGGTTATATTGAGGCGAGGAAATGTTTTCCACAGATCATTTTGGACGGTAAATTTACTTGTAGGTTATTTTAATTGTGACGTATAGTAAAAGGTTCTTTAATATGTATTTTTTAAGAGTTTTGGGATATAATAACATTAGTAGATTCATTAATAGGCAATTAGAAATGTTACATTAGTATGCCTGGGGGTACACTCGACATCTCGTCACAGTCGGCCATCGTGAATGGTGCTTGTTGAGAGCTCTTAATTATTTAGCAACATGTAAGGGCACGTGCCTCAGTTTATTTCATCGACACTAATGACTGGTATTTTTTCAATTACCCTTCACTAATGGTGGTATGGTTTTAGTTAAAATGAAATTTTAATAGTTCCTAACGTGGATAAAATTTTGAATAAGTAAATCATGTATTCGTTTTATTTTCACATATTTGAATTGATTCAGATATGACGGCTGATAGAGATGTATGGAAGGGCAACACTTACTGTCCCGACCCTCCGCCTCCGTAAGGGATAAGGGCAAGTGGATGATGATGATGATGATGCATTCATTTTATTATATAATTAATGTAAAGAATTGTATAAAATTTTACATATTAAAATGCGGAATATGTAGGTAAAGCATATACACCAAAACAGGGGTAAACAAGAGGCATAGCGCTGCCAACAAAAAAGTAGACAATTCTATCTACAATGTCTATAAAAATTCCCTCGTATCAGGCTCGTTCAGCAATTTTTTTCGGTAGAAATGAAAATGATATAACATTAAAAGAAGACTTACATAAATGAGAATAGCCGTAATCTGAATGTATCTTTACTTTTTTTTAATTTTCACATACTAAGCCTAAACGTGTTATAATTTCTAATTGCTAAAATTGGCGGATTTCATAAGAGCCATTCCTAATTTGATACTTGACAGACTTGCTAATTTGTCAAATTATCGATTCATACTTTGTAGTTACGCTTCAATAAAAGTGTAAAGGCCTTGAGACAGCCGAGCGCCCTCGGAGACGCTCAATTGACGCATCACGCGGCCTACTTCAAAGGATCGGAGCTCAATTCCTCGGACAATTAAAAGTTATAAACTGCAGTCAAAGATACGATCGTCTTGCTTCGCTGCGCGAATAAATGATTGAGA
>NW_013525247.1:409070-486000 GCF_000836215.1 Papilio polytes | reverse complement strand
ACGGTAAAATTTCGTTATTATGATTTATGTTGGGCTATTAAATTATCGCATACAGTAATGATGATTATTTTTAAATCTCTCTAAAATTATAAATGCGAAAGTTTGGAAGGATGGATTGACCGAATATTTGGGATAGATGTAGAGCATAGTCTGGAATAAACATATATGTTATATATGTTTTGTTTTTAATTTCACGCGGACGGAGTCAGAGGCGAAAGCTAGTTTATTCTAAATCGAGAGTCTAGCCATGTAACCACTTAAACGCGCTTCTCATAGTTGCAAAGGCATTGATAACGCTTATTGATTCCTCTATAAATTAACACGCAACGAAGCTTGTGTATCTCCCTCTCATTATATTTGATACTAGCTTTTGCACGCAACTTACTTTGAGCGGCATTTTAAAAAATGTTTATAAATTCTAATTGTGAAAGATTTTTTGAAATCGGCCTAGAAATTTGTGAGTTATTTCATTACATCTTATCTAATGACATGTTGATCCTCATTTAATAAATCTTTGTTCCCTGAATTGATATAATACTTTAATTAGAATAGAAGTTATTAACATGTATTTTAATATATAAGTGTTTTAACATAGTTTTTCAATTTAACGATAAGTTTTAATAGAAAGTGCTCGGTGCGTTCTTCCGTACACACTAATGTATATTAATGGTAGAACAAACCCCCAACCATTTGGCTTATGCGATAAACATTACAACGGAATCAATATTGTGGTATCGGGACCACTTCGTTATTATTTATTGATATAATTTTATCGCGCAAACGATCTCAAATACCGCCCTGTACAAAATTAATGTACTGCGTGTAACATGTGAATATCAGGCTTATGTTACTTGTGTAAATTGTGAAGAGCTTAAGCCCGGTACTTCGTTTACAAAACTTAGGGTGAGTTGCATCGAATCGCCGGTTATCGTAAAAGTTATAGTTATAGTTAATAGGGTTACAAGTGCAAAAACATATTCTCACAGAGGTTTTATGTATTTTTCGTTTTTACAATGGAAACATTTAAACCTGAATGTCACTGAAGTGTCAAGTTGGTGTCAAGAATGACATTTACGTAAATTAAAATGTTTGGAAATTCATGTTTCGCCGTATATATTTATGTATCATACGCATGGTATTTTATAGTGACAAACTTTTTGCCCACGGAGATGGAGAAAATGGCAAACTTTTGTGAAAATAAACTAGTTTGGGCCATTATTGAAACTGTATTTACTTTACTACTTGAATATGTAGCAAAAATGAAGCAATAAAATTATACAAATATAAATGCATCTTATTTATTTTCCATATTATAAATTGTCCTGTCAATGCATATTATAAATTGTCCTTTTATGGAGGACATTTTTTTAAATAAGAGAAAAGGGACAAGCGCTGTTGCTATGGCCTTAGACACTCGAAATTTGTCCAAACTGAATGTTTGGCCAAATTTCGAGTTCCATCTTGGAAATCCATTATTTCCGAGCACGCAAGACTTTATTCTTCTGGATTACGTATAGGATAATAGTAGAGATTTCCTTTTTCCATTACTTTTTCCATTATTTGTACTTTTGAAGATAAGAGCTTGTGACAGTTGACACTACCGAACTGACACTAACCGTAACGCTAACTATAACCGCGCAAAATCGGGCGGTTATGATTAGTGTCAAATATGACGTCATTTTAACCAGCGCAAAACTGGTGAAGCGAATATCATGAACATCCGAAGACGTAACCATCGGGAAGGTGCTGGTTAAGGTTTATAGTTAGTTAATGTAACTCACCCTTAGTAAATTTTAAGGTTATTCCAAATATTACCGTTACAAATAAATTTAACTTTAACGGTAACCGGCGATATGGTGCAACTCACCCTTAGTAAGTAAACTATCCATTATTCTAGACAATAATCTATCTATACTTGTTGGCGATGCAATAAGCCTTTTTGATATATTTTTACTTTTTTATAGAATATTGAAATTAGAACGTAAATTTTAAATTTTTTTCTTCTTTGTAAATAATTGTGGATTCTTCAATAAAATCTAACAACGGTTGCAAGGCTGTTATAATTTTCCCTTTTGTATGTAAATTTTCATTTTAAGTTTTTATTTTAATTTCCTTCATATTCTCCCGAGCGCATCCTTCTCCTTCATGTTCGTATCTTTTTCACTGCTCATGTGGAAAATTTCAATCAGATCCTTTGAAATCTTATGCTAACAAGCATCTATCTACCCAAGCATTTGTAAAATTAGTAAGATCAATGTAGAGTATGATGTCTGCCTCTTTTGTTTGAAGATACTAACTATACATTTTGTATTTTGATATAATTTAACGTCGAGTGTCGGAAAGACCCTTGATATGATATTTAATCATTGTTGTTGAATTGAATCATTTTTACTAATGGTCGTTTCTTTTGACAAGACGAAATCTTTAATTCGGGTTACATTATAGTAACTTTAGTAAACTACATAAATATTGCATCAAAAATAAGGGGCCTACAAACCGGTCTAATTGCAATAGTTAGTAAGTTTTCATTACACAAATATCTAAAAAGCAGTGGCTCAAACGAATAAAACGATAAATATGAAATGCTATTATAATTGTAATAAATAACATACGCTATCTATCTCTGCTGTCGACAGGGGCGTATTACAATAATTTTCGTGTTAACAACTCTTTAACTCAGCGCTTGGGGGCTTATAAATTTTAATATGTAGCTTCTAATCATTGGGAGATTAGGGCTGTCCCCCCTTAGTACAGTCGAGCGTAGATTTTCGCACTAATTTGAATATTATGTAAATATATTTGAACTCTGCCTATTTTCTACTTATTTTGTATTCTTGGCTCGCTCAAATACTTATCAGTCGACGGTTGTCTAAGGGGTTCTACAAAATTAATGCACACGGGGAAAATGTTCCGTAGTGTTTGTTTTGTTACGTTTGAATTTGTTTTCTTGGAGTTCACTCTATATTTTTGTTTTGCATTATAAGATTTATAGGTTACCCTAGAATTTATATGTGGCATTAGTACTGCAATTGTTATACCTGCTACATACGCCCATTTAATAGCCCAAATGATATTATAACTTAACAATTAGGAATACCAAAAAAACACAATCTTATTATAATAAGAAATAATCTCAATACAATTTAAATGTTTAAGTGGAATTAAAAATGAAACTTTAAATTTTCATTTCAATGATCCAGTTTACAGCCTCGTGAAAATAATAAAAGAGAATAAAACAATATCGTCAAAAGGTCTCTTTTAATTGTTTCTTTTTCCTCTGAAATTGAACTAAAACATGAGCATTTTAATCGAGGTCTTTCACGCGGTAGGCGGGAAAGAGCCACGGCGATGGCAGCGCCTCTACAATTACTCGCACCGAATTAACATTTTTTTCGCAAAAAGATTTTTTTAATGAAAAAAAAGTCCATTGTCTTGATAGAACGGCCCCATTATCTCGCAACTCTTTTATATCGCCTCTCGGTCTCGGAACATAGTGAAACCTTTTATTCCCCGACGCGATGCGGAATGAAAGACTCCCGTTTGTCTGAAATATGCTCTCGAAAATATTTTTTACGTTCTCTCCATTGCGGTCTGCTTGACAGTTGCCAGATTTATTTTTTGCGGTTGTATGTATTTTTTTTAATGTGTTTGCAATCTTTTTTGTGGCTTATATGTGATTCTTTTACAACACACATCAAGATGTGTTTATACATTTATTTTATTTTACTCGGACATGGAAGTTTTTTTTATTCTTTTTTTGTGAGTCAGTGCAGCTCTTTCATGTAATTAAGAGTGTGACGGTAAAACTAAATGAAAATATCTTTAGTCTACATGGAATGGGTGCCATTCATATGACAACCCAAGAAAAAATCTTTCAATGAACGTATTGGCCTGTAACGTAATCTCTGAAACTTTACCCAAAACCACTACAGTGGCGCCCTCGTTAAAATGCGGGATATCTATCCCCAGTAGTAATAAACTGTACGTAGATGATAAAAAAATATTTTCATTAGTATTTATCAAAAAGCGATGGGATGATCTGGCTGGCGTGTGGGCGGGAGCGTTGCCGTAGCGACCCGGGGTGTCGCGTCCCGCACGCCCCCATCTTTCTCCCTCGACAACGATTGTTATCTTTAGAAGAAGCTCGCTCCCCACCTTTGCTTCAATACCTAGAGTCGCTCATCCAAAGGGTTCAAATCCCGGCTACGACTGAAGCGAATACAGCTTTACGTCTTCACCGTAGAGGCATATTCAGAACAGCCGAGCTCTCGCGAGTACAAATCGATTTTTATTCTTTTGTAACGTCGTACCGTGTCTCATGGAATATCATTTGACGACGGTTACAAAGGACCTTAAAATGGCGATATCTCGTACAGCGGAGGGTGTTAAATTTAATGCCTCGAGGTTACCTGCTAACGTTCAGCAAAAGCTACGTAGTCATACTTATCCGGGACTAACATTTTGCAAAATGTACTCCATTCGATGTCGTGATATTAAAAATTATAATGATTTATGATAAACATTATGGACTTTTCGTGATGCTATTTTACCTTTGTTAAGTATCTCTTAGTCTTTATTAAGTGTTTGGTTCTGACAAGGAGTTATCGAGTTATCGAGTTATCGAGAATTTATCAGGTTTGATACAATTGAAACAACAATCACTAGAAACAAGGCTTAAGTTATTTTGCCTATAACGGCGATATATCATAAAAAAATAACTCGATTGTTAATAAGAAACATTCAGGGAATTTTTTGTGTTTCATTGCGCTCTATATGGGCAATGCTAGTATTCTGCTAGCTATAGTTAAGTTTTTTAGATGCACTAATCTGTGTCTCAAAACATATTTTTGTTAACGACAGAATCTGCGACGGGTTCTATTTGGAATTTACATAATACCCTCAATAACCCCACGGTTCATAACTGTGACGTCATAAAATATATAAAAAACATTAGTTAATATAGTCCTCTGAACTCGTGTGTTATGTTAAATTATGACAGACAGGTTTTTTGTTCTCCATTTGATAGTAATAATGGGATTAATTACTTGACCTTCGCACAGAAGCAAACATAATTAACCGCAATAACACCATAATTCTGTTGCCCTGGGTTTTCACTGCTAATAAACGTGTACAAAAACAAATGTCAGAGACCTACTGCTAGGAAACATCCGCACTTCAATAGAATAAACTAAATTTTGCGGAACAAGTTTTTGAAGATGTTGCTACCAAACGTAGAGATTAGACAACAGAAAAGTGTTGAAACGTAATTTATTTTTTGTAACCAAGAAAAAATAATATTAAAACTAATAGTCGTTCGCGTTATGCATTAACAAAAACATTTGAATAAAAGCTCTATTCACAACTTACCAATTTTGTTTTTATCAATTGATCCCAGCATGCTCTCATCCGTTCTAGTTCTGCCGAAACCCAGAGTTGTACTGGTAGCATCCTGCCCTAGTTGACCACCGTAAAAATCACCGAACGCTGTCGCAGTACCCAGGAGTCCGGACCTGTCTTGTAAAGCTGCTTTCGCTTTCTCTACGCTCTGTTTCAATTGCTCGAAGGTACTCTGATGGAGACGATACGGCGGCCATTCTGTTGCCGGCCATGGTTCCTCTTTCAATGCACTTCTCTTCAATTCCAGAGCTCCGGCATACGAACAGCTGCTTTCGTACATTGCAGTTTTGACACCCGAACGCAGCGCTGTGGCACACTTCACTCCGCGGTAATCGATCCTACGACAAAAACAAAAAGTTAATTGCAGTAGGTGTTAAAATACATTTAATAAAATACAATGAAGTATTGAAATACGATTGAAACTGCAATAGTAATTGATATTCAAAACAATCTTTATATTTTTTGCATGATGGATAAAATATTTCTAATGTATTTGCATATCTTTATGCTTTGCATTAAATTACAATGTCATTGAAAATTATTATTGTTAATTGGTTTAAAAACTGAATAATGGAGTTAAAAGAAGATAAATTATTAACGCTTTTTCACTATCACTTATTAGATATAGTTATACTATATCAAGTTCTTGTTAGACTATACTTATATGTCTTTTCCTGAATGAAGTTTGCTCTCGTTTAATAATCATGCAGTTGTTAGACTTCCCCACACAGCTTCTCATGGTCAAGTGCGTTTGGTTTATTTAAATGTTGTTATCCTTTAGTTGTATGGCTAACTTTACTGTTTAACATTTCTATTCGGTCCTTAAATATATAGAAGGATTATAAAATGACATCTTAAGTCATTCAATCGGGGCATCCACATTACGAAACGGTAGGAAACAATTTATTCCTTCCCGGAAAAGCGGGCGGCGATGCCAATTAAACAGGTACAATGCGATGACATTAGATTGTCAGGTTCCGATAAGATACAACAGCACTATTAGCGTAAGTCGCCACTGCTAAAATAAATTTACAAAAACAGTCTCTCAAACTTAGTTCATTTGAAAAAAAAAATAGGGAATGTAGAAGTCAAGCATATTTGCATATTTTGCAACAGACAATACGTTTTATTCGTTTATTTTCTATCGTATTGATAATTTACGAATTTTTTTGAAGTATTCGATAAATCAAAAACCGTTTTTTAACAAATTTCAATTGCTTTAACGTAACTTTGGGTTATTCCTATTCGTTTATTTTAAATTAAAAGCTAATGTTTTTATATAATTATGTTGTTTTTCTGTTTACCATAGATTAATAACTTTCTAGGATATCAGATAGGTATATAATTTGTTAATCTCTCACCTCATATCTGATATTC
This sequence comes from Papilio polytes, assembly GCF_000836215.1. Lineage (NCBI taxonomy): Eukaryota > Metazoa > Arthropoda > Insecta > Lepidoptera > Papilionidae > Papilio > Papilio polytes. The sequence continues at coordinate 479,226 of NW_013525247.1, read as the reverse complement.
TTTTTCGTTTCTGTCGCTTGGCTTTTTTCTTGGTGTTTTCCGTGGTGATGCTTTTAAGTGGTATCACATTTCCGTGATACCACTTTCCCCCTTATAAATTACACCAGCACTTTACTTTTCATTTACTAAACGTTCAAACCATAACTACACATTATATTTTCACTATAATTTGTTCAGATTTGGTAAAGAATCATGTTAGAGAAAAGTGAACTTTAAAATCTCAGGAAATTAACCAGAATTTTTAGGGATACTCCAAGGAATAGTAAAGTCTGTAAGATGTCCTATCAGAGTTATCGAGAAGAATGAGGGGTCTGGTAGTGGCTGTGTTGACACACTCTCTAGTGGACCAGAGAGGACAGCCGGCGGCCTTCCGAGCACTGTACACTACGCGCCCGCGCAATGCGCTAGAGCGCTCAAATTGATTACATCCGGCATAAGGGAAATGTGCCGCATAATAAATTTATATTTGCTGCACAATTTGACCAGGGACGCTATCTACTGTGTTTTTTTTTAATATTACCAAAAGTATAACAATTTTATTTGGATGTTTTTTAAAAAACATACAAAACTATCCTTCGACCACATGACCACATAAAATTAGCTGGGGTCGCGGACAAGGGTGTGTATGTATATACACCACAAAAATAGAGGTTACAATATTGTTTTAGTCTTACTGATTAAAAACTAATTGTTGTAAAGAAATATGAAACATGTAATTGTACGGTAGGATTTAATGCACCTAAATTCTATATTATGAGTAATATAAGAGTTAAAAGACGAAAAAATGCTGATGCGAAAATATCATTTAACATTCTAATTCTCATTTGGTCAAGTACAGTCAAGGACAAAACACTTTGTTTTAGGGCCTGTCCCACCACTGGCTGATAGAGCCTTAGATTCCATCACATATTTTAAATTTTACATTGTTGTCAGACAATTTACAATTTGACGGGACAGGCCCTTAAACATCTAAAAGAACTGATAATATTACAACTACGAATGATATTGACTGTTAAACAATATTAATTATATTTATTTTGTTATCGATGTAATTCCTAGCCTTATTTGCAATATATGATATTTGATATGGAGTAAACATTTTTGTTATATATGAAAATACCAGTTCAAATCAATGACATTGTTGCATTAATTTACATTTTACGTAAATATTTTTTTGTATTTGTGTTTCCATTCTAGTCGTCATCACATATTAAGGGCAACAACCTCCTAGTCGGTGTAGTTCCAACATTACACTCACAAACATTCAATTTCCTTGGATATTTTCTTGACTTCCTATTATAATTTTTACTGATATTTAATATTTTATGTAGTAACAAAATAGCAATACAAAGTTCATCCTAAATGGCGCTGAAATCTTTGCCGAATAGTTAAAAATCATCCCAATGTATTTCGTTCGGGACGGTACCGACGGCAAGTGGGCGCCCGGTCCGCCGCGCGCGCCACTTTAGCGCAGGAAGTCTGTACATTACCTTATTATATCCTACAAAAATGCCATCCGCCGACAAACCCGTCCGCCTATCGTCGAAAGGTGTCTGTCGATCTTTACCCTTCTCAAAACGTTTCAATCAATATGTGTCCAGTTCGGTGAGCTACGAATATTTATGTACTTTCATTCAATAATTAAGTAAACATTTGATGGAATACAAATGCAGATTTTTTTTAATTAAAACTCTTTAAATGTAAGGACATTATCGGTCATCTACTTTAGTATTAATATTTACATCTTCCTTATAAATTAAATCGACTTTAGTGGAAGTTAAACTTAACGAAGTTGATATATTAAACGCGATACGTTTATTTTATTACATCACGAGATATATCTCATAAAACAATGTATGCTCAATAGAATAGAGTTGACCTTGACTATGAATAAACAACTCCATCGCTTGAGATACGGAAGTCAGGTGTGATAGATACTGGGACATGCAATCATCAATTTAGCAGAGATTGCTTTAATAGTACGAGGATTAGAGGCTTGTTTGCGTTGACGTTGTCTTTTATAACTGAAACAACATGTCTCATGTCAATGTTTTAACAATGCGAACTCACGCTAAGAATTGCCTGATAAGTCAGCGGGAAAAGAACACTAATCACGGATTCAACCGAGCGTAAGTTCAGGGAGCATCTTTTAGGACGAAACTCGAATACTGACCCTTCGCAAAGCTAATCTTTTGGATAATCGAGCTCACGAAACGGTACTTATGTAATTTATTGCATCAAAACAAATACTTCAGTATCTACAATCCTTGGGTAAACAGATTTATCGGTATCAGAAAAAGTTTCAAGAATACCTGGAACTTATTCAAATATTGATGAGGGCAGAAGGTTTTTTGATTAGTTTTTACCACATACGTGTTATAAAAAACAAATTATCTCCCCGTCCATATCCCGTAGAGTCGGTGCACCATTTTGTCCTCCAGGTTAATCTCTCTTTCACCATCTTACTACATTTTTGAGCAGGCCCTAGCTTTATCGGTGTAAATATTATTAATACAAAATGTAGATTCCATCGCTTTGGGTTCAGAAAAGCCATATACTAAGATAGTCGAACTGCCAAGGGTATTAAACGACTTATAAAGGATAAATAAAAAAAGCAGGAGAGAAGCGGGCGTGCCCAGTTCCTACTTGATACTGCGAATAAGTACCAAAGAGGACATAACTATACTCGATCAAGAATAAGCAGATAGGTAGATAAGCGGCAAGGTATATTCATCAACAACGTTTATTAACATATAGACATAAATCTAGTCGGGTGGTTGAAGTCAGCACCGTTGTACCCACTGCTTGTATAATATTCGCATAAATCACTCCAGAATTAATTAATGTACCCGACTGTACTTACATACCTATAATGGCGAATACATTTATAGCAACTTGATGTTGCTAAATTTATGACAGTACGTTTTTTATTGTCTTGTTTAGTTGTTTGTATTCATGGTTAATTTTACTTAAGTAACTGGTAAACACAATTAACACATGAGAGGAATAATTTATTATATCTAGTTCCACACGTCAATTATTTTGCAGATATTTGTAATGTTTACAGCGCGCGCACTTTTGATTAAACTTTTGCATAATTGTTTTATCGCGCTTTGATTTCTGTTAGCTATTAGGATGCGCAGACTACTCGATTTTTATTTGTTTAACTAAACAGCTGAATTTGCTGGGAAACAATCTAGAATCAACAATCACACAACAGTTGTGCGACAGTTTAGTCCAAGGTGTGCGTCCGTTCTTAACGTCTCTTCATTAGCCAGAAGAATTATCATTTAGCAGTTTCTAAGTATTACTTAGATAGATAAGCAGTTGTAAAAATAAATATAAATCTCATGTATATGTAAAATATAGAAATATTAAATCGTTCTACTTTACTAGACAATATCCCTTTCAACCTAGTTATGTTATTCAATATACATTAAACGGAAAGTCGAGCGTTTCGTGACAATAGTGTAAAACGTCTATTCCCATTGATGAAACGATTCGTTAGGAAAATGTTGCTCTATTTTAAACACAATAAAATAAGTTATTCTCCCACAATCGCAATAGCTGTTTGTAGCATACATGTCTTTGCCATAAGGCGTCTTTGGAAGGCGATGAGTTTTGCCTTTAATACACCTTATTGTGTAAGTTGTATATTTTTTTTATTAAAATTATTCTTTAAGAATTGAATAACAAACTGAGAATCATAATCCGTTTTTCTGAAGGTCACAGCGTGCTTTTGGTTTTTATGATTTTTAACATAAAAACGCGATGACTTAGAAATCATGTATCCTAGTCCTGTGCTTACACAATTGTCAAGAAAATATTGTTTCTAGTAGTAGTTACCGTCTATTTCAAAATTATTTACAAAGTAGGTTTTTCCTGTGTCTTCGGCAGCGTGGAATTAAAAAAAAGCCTATGTGTTCTTCCATCTATGCTCTACATTTATCTATACTAATATAATAAAGCGTAAACACACACTTCTTTGTTGCCTAAGATGTCAGCAATCACAGCATATTTTTGAATAACTATTCTTTTAACAAAAAGCCCTATACTTCCGTTCACGTGGGGAAAAGACCATAAGTTGCTGCCAACATCAAGGAATCGAGGTTGCCATGGTTTGATATCATGTCACATGATATTTTATAATTTTATGCGGATATAGTCGCATGGGAACAGCTAGTGCCAAATATGATCGAGATCCATTCAGCAGTTTAGATTACAAACTCTTGTGCATGATTTGATTTCCAGGTTTTCTTAGTCGTATTTAGGACAGGCCCTGTTTTAAACCTGCACATTGCGATCTAGCGCTGTGTTAAGGGGTGTTATACTCTAAGGATGGTACGCGCTAACTTAGTACCTTTTCCTGAATTTAGTAACTGTTTAAAGTGCATTGCAATTCTTCCGCATGTAAGTAATATAATTATTATTAAATACAATGCTTTTCGGTTCTGTTTCTCATAATTACTGGGAAATTTGCAGTGTTTCAAAGAAAGTGTAACGAAGAACGTTAATTTTCAGAAATGCCACTTTTAAGAATAGACGGATATAGAATATATCTACAAATAATCCCAGGTTATCGCTTTATATTCGTAGTCCAAATGAGATTTATTAAAAAAAAATAAACAATTGAGAGTAGGTATAACAAAGAAAGTAATTGTCAATGGTTCGTGACATGTGCACTGCCATCAGCTTACCTTCAATCAATGAGCAGAACACATCGCAGGCGCGCGTGTTGACCACCGTCCATTTTAAAGGCGACGGCGCCTCACCGTCGCGCCGTCTCGTCGCCGTCGTACCGGACACGTCTCGTCAGCCACTCGGAAAGGCCGAGTATTTGTCTTGTTTACGCGTTGTAGGAAAAAATAAACAATCGATAGATAGTCCGGAGCAAGCGAGCGTTCGTGGACAGGAAGCAGGGATAATAGCGGGCGCGCCGTCCGGTCGCGGTTGCCTAGGGGGTGGGGTGGTTGTCTGGGGTAGGCGACGCCCAGGGGCGTGGTTTCAGCTCGCCTGCGCGCCTACAGCCCCCGAGAGTCACCGAGTCGTTCCCGCAGCATCCCTCCTTGCTTGCGACCTTTGTGAATGCCCGATGATATTCGGCACAAACTCGGAAAACGGTCACGAGTTTTAACTAGTTTTACTAGGAATACCGCAAATAATTTAAGTGAACAGAAAACTAGAAATTATAAGACGAATATGATCATCATGGTCGTCATATGACAATGTTTTGTTAGCCGGGACAGTAGCTCAAGAAAATAACAACGTTGTTTAATTAAGCTGGTATAGTTTAAATATTTCACCACAGAACGATCTGAATTCGGTATATATTAAATCGTAATTTCACTTAGTAATTGTATGTTTCAAACACTTTTAAACAAGAATCACTTTAAGATACGTGTCTGCTCTAACCATTTTACTTTTTCGATAAATAAATTAAATCAATTATTGGATCTAAGATTTAGCATTTTAGATCCAATAATTGTTCCAGCTGTGTATTTGATTTAATAAGGGAGATAATTTTACTTTCTTGCATTAATGATCACATTACCCTTACCTTTACACTTCTCCTTACTCATCCAATTTAACTGATCGATGCGGCTGACAAATTCATGTAGATCGTGAAGACTTATTTGTGTTTAGTATTTAGTGAAGGTTGACGCTGACGCGGAGATTCAGACTACGCCTACGTATTTCTCAAGCATGAATCAAGATAAATGCGCTCTGTCACTCTCGAAGACTGAGACAAAATGTAACCCCGGCACGTAATTGTTTCTCCTCTATTTTACAATCAATGAATAAAGCTACGGCTGGGCCTAGCAATATTATATGAGTCTCAACGCAATAGATTATAATACTATCATCGATCCGATTTTTAAGAAAAATACTTAAAACATTATTTTTTTCTTTATTACATAAGCTCTTTGTAAGGGGTAGACATAGATTTCAATTACGCATACTTCTACGACAATTTCTTTACTTTCTCTACCCAAAAGCTATGTGTCGACGCCATAAATCCTACACGTAAGTGCTGGTTGCTACAACGTGGTAAGGTTTTTATAAATTTCATTCTACTCTCAGTAATCTAAAAATGTAATAACAGTAAAACTTTTTCAACGATTATAAAAGATCATACGAAGGAATTATCAGATTAAATGAAGAGCTAACAAATACGGCGTCACCTAATTAGGGAGCTAAAGTGAGTTTTATCGTTAGAAAGGCGTCAAGAGGGGCCGCCCGTGTGGCCCCTCCCCGGCGATTATTCAAAGAGCTTTCATTGAGCTTTTATAATAGCCTACAGGCTACTTCCCTACGGGTATTTGTAAGAAGGTATTGGAGCAACTTCTACTGATGTTAATAATGTACTACTTGTAATGGGTTTCTGAACTTTTCATTTATTTTATCATTACCTAATTATTTATTAGTGTTAGGTTGACTTATGTTTAAACAGAGTTAAACTCAAGTTACATAGTTCGGAAACGCATTTCATTAGGTTAACAAACCAAAAACAGTAACGAATGGTTAAACGTAATTGGATAAGTTTACTTTAACAAAGGTGCAAATTTTAGAAATATTCATTGCTATCAGCTTTGTTCTTGTTTATACACTTGTCCCCTATACGTTCAACTATCGAAAATATTGTTTGTACTATAATACTTTATCATTACTTTATTTGGATTTTTAACTTTAGCACTGCAACGCTGGTAGTTACAATAAAGCTATATTACTGCTGACTTGTTTACATTGTCTATTTAACTTCGAACAAGAGATACATGTTCCTGTTAACCGTTTGTTGTTGAACAAAAATAACACACGTTTTTCTAATAAATTAATTGACAGACAATGTTAGCAGATTGGATGTGATGAACTCCAAACACCTGGCTAAGGTGTGGCCAACACGCACGTCTAACAGGCCCATTATGTCTTGACCCCAACCGCTTCCCTCCAGTTAAAATGCATAAGGCCAAAGGGGAGCAGCTGTTGGGATCAAAAGAGGTCAACTTGTGATAGTCGAGGGATAGTGGGATGATCGATACGCTTAAGTAAAAGATTGGGGTGGAAATACAAATAACGGGCGAATTTTGCTACGAGAAAATGTATTTACCTTATAGTGTTTACGAATTCTCTTAAAATTATTTTATTTCATAGTAACGTGTTAATATATTAAAACTTACTAACGTTATAATTGTGAAAGTTTGGATGGATGGATGTTAGAGTTTGTAGCCTAAAAGACTGAACAGGTCTGGATGGAATTGGCATAGATGTAGAAGATAGTATGGAATACGTAGGCTACTTTCGTTTTTATTAATACCACGCGGACGGAGTCGCGGGCGGAAGCTAGTCTAAAATAAATTGATGGATTACGTCACAGAGAAAACTAAAATAAAGATATGAGATATTCAATATTTTATTTACAAATCGTCTACATTCACAAAATCAATGGTACGCTTTAACTTAAGAGAGTGCAAGTTAAAGGTCAAAACAAATCGATCACAACAATAATAATGATTAATAAACTCTTGGCACCGGTGGAATGAATTTGACTTCATCATCTAAAGTCTTGTCGATGACTGGACGATACGAGATGTGTACTTTACCAGTGGCCAGGTCTGGAATAGAGAGGCTATGCTTCCTCCAATGCTGTTCAATTGGTTTCACTGTCTGTAGAATTTAGCAAACACATCAAGATTTTTCTCTTTTTCGTATACAGCTTGCGCAAGGGCAAATAAACAAAAGAAAAATAAATAATCAATGTACCTGTCCTTTGGTTGGCTTGCTGTAATCCATCTCGTCCATACGTTTAGGGAAATCATCCCTGAAATGGGCACCGCGACTCTCTGTTCTGTTCAGTGCGCAGGCAACGACCTGGATAGCCGCCTGCAGCATGTTCTGAAGCTCTAGAGTCTCTATCAGATCTGTGTTCCAGTTTACTCGCTGTTCTGTCACATGAATTTGTTCAAAAGCTCTGAACCACTTTTGTATTTCAGTGTTTCCTGTTTACAAAGACCAATAAATCAATATGTCTTTCAATTACCATTACCGATATACATAAGATAGCATTGTCTCAACTGGCGGAGAAAAGAAGAAAGAAACAAGAAAGGAGACCTGCAATACTTACGCCTCTTTTCTATGAAGCCCAACCTTGCAACAGTGATGGAACATTATGAAATTCGAAATCTATTATTTAGATGATGATGTTGTTTATTTAAAGAAATTGTTCGGGATGACAGTAGATGTAATACAAATGGCACTGCAATTAAAACCCACAGTTATACCTTCTTTCAGCAACTTGGCCTCTCTGAAGACGCCGCACTTATGTTGCATGGTGTTTCGCATTGAGGCGCGCAATTCGTGCGGCGCCACACATCCCTTTGCGTTTCTAACCTTGTCAAGGTTGTCTAGTGTTGAATCGCAGATATTCTGATGAAAAATCAAGCAATCTTAGTACACTCATCAATAGTGTAGTCATAAGAATAGGAGTGGATTAAAAGGATATCTCAACGAGACGTACATCTTTCAGTTGCGGTTGACTTTCTCCTGGCTTAAACTTGCTACCAATATTATGACCAATAGCAGCACCGAAAACAACGACATCAAGGATGGAGTTTGCTCCGAGGCGGTTGGCTCCATGACAATTGCTGACCGCCTCACCCGCAGCGTGAAGACCGGGAATAATGCAATCTGCGCCTTGATATATAAGAGCCTTGGAAAAGAAAATAATAAAGTCTTCAAGATAGAACTAGAGTCAGAATTGATATTTCAAATAATTGTTTTTTCACCGATGTATCTTACAGCTCTAGCTGTTATTCCAAACATTTTTGACCCAAAAATCTTTCACAGTGCAAAAAAGATATCTAAAGATATAGAATCAAATATCGTAAAGAAATCTGTCGCCCTCAGAACTATAATTTTTTATGGGTTTTAATATGCTTTATTATACATACTTTAAAATTTATGTTGCTAGTCTAATTAACCTAATTGCGTAGTGCTCGTCAAATCAAATTTTACTAAAACAGGTCAAATCAAGTCAAGTCAAGTCAAAAAATTTTTAGAAAATAATATTTGAGAACTCTCACCTCCCCTTTGTAGTTAATAGGTATTCCTCCCATAGTGTAATGGACAGTCGGAAGAATAGGTACAGGTTGCGTGTACACATCCGCTCCGGTGAATATGTAGGCTGTCTCCGAGATACCGGGCAACCGATCTCTTATTACTTCAGGTGGCAAGTGGTGTAGTTGAAGATGTAGATGGTCTTTCTTAGGTCCGCAACCCCGACCTATAGTAGTTCCAATGGACGTCAGTTTAAATCGAATTTTATTGATTATAGAATATCACAAATGTGATGGTGTCAAAATTGTCCGTGTTTTTTTACGTGCAAAGTAATCAAGGACTGAAGTTACATAAAACCTCCCTAGTTGTAGCATTATTTCATAACATACTAGTTTTATTGCCCCAAACTCCGTCTCAGTGGAATAGAAAAAAAAACTAAAGTGAGTAGCCCATGTGTTCTTCCAGACTATCACCCACGTGTGTGCCAAATTTCATTAAGATCCGTTTATGTTTATTCAACACACCTTAACAAACATCCATCCATCTATCTAAACTTTTGCATCTATAATATCATCATCATCATCTCCTTATCCTACTCCCGTAAGGTCGGCGCAACAGGTTTTTTCCTCCACATAACTCTATACGTCATCTCAGTAATCTTACTAATCTTACTAATATTACATCTTACTAATATTATAAATGCGAAAGTTTAGATGGATGGATGGATGGATGTTTGTTAGCGTTTGTAGCCTAAACGGCTGAACGGATCTCCATGAAATTTGGCACAGGTTTAGAGCACAGTCTGGAAGAACACATAGGCTACTTTTTATCCCGGGAATAGTTACGGTTCTGGTGGGATTTATTAATTTAGTTTTTTAATGTTCCCTCGATCATTCTGCAACGGTTCAACATATCTTATTTAAATTTGGCACAGATATAAAACAAAGTCTGGACTACACATGAGATAAGCTTCATCCCAGAGAAATGTCCGGTTCCCGAGGGATATGTAGCTTTTTGTAATTTATATAGTTCGTATGTTTTCTAATACCACGCGGACGAAGTCAAGTCAAGTAAGATTAAAAATGATTATGTGTACAAAACGGGTACAGAGAACTAATCAAGTGTTTTTCTTTTTTAGTTTAATTCGATATAGCAATTTATATCAACAGCTACTTCTCGAATATTTAGCCTACTTATGATTTGTTACTTTTTAGATAACTACGTGGTAAAGTAGTGTATGGCTCATGTACTAAGACTATTGTATTGTATTGTATCATTTTTTCTTAAAGTGCTTCTGCCCAAATAAATAAAAAAAAGAATTAGTTTATGGTTAATCACCATTCCTAATCTCTGTGGCCATTGATCTGGAGACGACATCTCTACTAGCGAGATCCTTGGCTTTCGGCGCGTACTTCTCCATGAACCGCTCTCCCTTGTTGTTCACTATGTAGCCACCTTCTCCACGACAACCCTCAGTCATCAGGCATCCGGAACCGTACATACCTTCAACATACCGTACTGTTAACTTTATGTATCAGCGATTTAACGTGAAAAATGCTTTCACATATGGAATTTTGTCACAGAAAATAAAAAAAAAAAGAAAAATTTATTGATCTTATCGTATGATCATTTTGTCGTCTTAGTACCGTACCGGTCGGATGGAACTGTATAAACTCCATGTCCTGAAGCGGTATCCCAGCTCTAGAGGCCATCGCGCAGCCATCGCCGGTGCAGGTGTGCGCGGCCGTGCACGAGAAATACATTCGTGGGTACCCTCCAGTTGTAATCACCGTGTTCTTTGCCTGAAATCTGGTGTTTACATTTACTTAATAAATGATTGATGTTACTGAAAACACTTATCTGAATGTTTTGTTCATTGTGCCTCGTCTATATATTATTTAAATATCTTGATATATATATGGCCCAGTCATATTTTTGATTGGCCAAGAACGTGGGGACGTATACAGTGAGCTGATAATCATGATCGTAGAATAAAATCAGTTGTTGGGGTTTTTATTTCATAATAATGCAATATTATAAATTGAAAATGTAGTTTTTATAGCAAACGATCAAGCTAACTAAATTAACCAAAATAGCTATAATTTTTTTTCTCTACATCTTTGGACAAAAACCTGTTTTTGTTTATATACATATAACATAAGATGCCAAACGAGCAAGCGGCCACCTGAATCCGCCAAAATGGCGAAGCGACCGCTGCCCATAGACATCCGCAATTGCAGATGCGTTGCCTACCCATATCCGACAGAGGAGGAGACGCACATGAAGAGGATATTTCCCCTTCCTATGCATCTCCTCTTTAGTCAAATCCACTTCCCCTTCCCAACCTCTACTTATAAGAAAAGGGTGTTAAAGAGAAAGGGACTTATTAGGCCTCCGGCACCACACTCATCAGACGAAACACGGAATTGCTTCCATTTCACGCCTGTCTTCTGTGTGGTCGTAGTATTACACCGGGCGTGCCGGCCTATTCGTGCTAAGATGTTAAAGCGGGCAATAACACTATTAAACAGTTACGCCGACCCTACGGGAGTAGAATAAGGAGGATGATGATGATGATATTTAATACATCAAATAACAACCAATAGTAAATCCTACATATTTGTTAAAAGACGTTATTTAGTTTTTTCCCTGTGGAAATAGGATCTTCAGAATAACCTGTGCAATGTACTATCGTCCATGTTCATAGCGAGTGCACCGACCACGGCGCCGTCCTGACAGATAATGTCAAGCACAAAGTACTCGTGAAAGAAATCGACGTGATCAAACTTGGTGCAGTATCCATACACTGTGTGAAGCAGCGAGTGACCAGTTCTAGAAATACAATTAAAGATCTATAAATTGCAGAGTAATTATTAAAATTAGTCTTTAATTACTACCCTACTTCGAAAGATTCGAAATATCATAATTATGTAAATTTATATTAATGCCATCTAGTGAACATAAACATACATAAAAACAAAATTCAGCATGTTTGCTTTTTAAATATACATTCAAACACTAGATGGCGCTAAACTCAAAGGGAGCTTTAAAAACTACAAATATTTTAATGTGTTGAGTTTCGAGATTCCACTCTGATAATCTAGATATAACGCCATCTATGAACGTTGTAATGTAACAGTCTTGATTCTCGTACCTTTATTTACTTAATCTAGTAGATGTCACTAATGAATACTTTTGTCAAAAAATACTATTTGCGAACCAGTCACTAGATGTCGCAAGCATAAATTTTCCTATACCTTGGAATTGCATTCTTAAAAATTAATTGCCAATACATTGAACTTCTATAGAAAATGGCAGCGGTCGCTTCGCCATCGGTTTGATATAACAATTGTTAGTTTTTTTATCATATTCTGTTTAAACGGTCAGTTGTACCAATTATCCGTTGTAGACTTAGATTAGGACCTACAATTCGTCATGTATTCATATTCGTAAATTAAATTACCGACCTATCTGCCACTGCACATGTTCTCTTTGCTGTCTCTTTTCCATTCTTTACAGTTCCACCACCAAAAGCTCGCTGATAAATTTTACCTTCCTTAGTTCGAGAGAAAGGCATACCCATGTTTTCCAATTCAAACACCCGGTTGGGCGCTTCACGTGTAAGATAATGGATTGAATCCTGAAAAATTATTTTAAACTTAACCATGTTTTCTAAAAGGAAAAACGAAAGCTTGCAATTTTAATTTTCTTTATTGATTCCAAACAAGCCTCATATTAACCAACTGCCCTGAGTTGTCTTAGACCCCTTTTGCATAAACTCTTGCGACCGACATATTAGCAGACCGCTAGTGGAAATAAACATTAATCTGATCAGGGCCTTAAGCCGTTAAGGTGCGTTGGTTTTACGTCACAATGTTGGGGTTAGGATAAAAAATATAGTATAATTGCAGTTTATTGACCTGATCACCGAGCCAATCTGAGCCCTTAACCGTGTCGTAGAAGTGCCATCTCCAATCGTCTTCGTGCATACTGCCTATAATTAATTTTTGCACATTTGAATGCTGTTTCATTATGTCAGTACACTTTTGAGAAAAAATGATTTTATAATAATTTTACAACGTATGTAAATATACAAGTAATTGTTAACTAAAAGCTATAACTGCGAACAGATGTTTTGTGTACAAACCAATGGCAGCGTTCATGCCACCTTGGGCAGCGATGGTGTGCGATCTGGTGGGAAAGAGCTTGGAGACCAGGGCTACAGAGAAGTTCTGCTGCGCGAGGCCGAACGATGCACGTAGCCCAGCTCCGCCGGCGCCGATCACCAGGCAGTCGTGCTGATGATGCTGTATCTCGTACGCCTTGTTCCGACTTTGCACTGATAATGGTTCAGAGATTTACTAACGTTTCTTATGGTCATATATCTATACATGTCGTATTACTATCATTTATCTATGAATCCATTGTACCGGTATTAGTACTCTAAACGCCTTGGGCGAGTTTTAGCGGGCTAGGGCGTTAACTGGGTTATGTAAGATTGTGACTGTTTTTCGTAGGCTTGTGGCGCCCTGTTTGTTGCCCTGGGCGATCGCCCACCCGTGTCCTGACTTAATTATTTGTAAATTCTAATAGTCTAAGGGTGAGTTGCACCATATCGCCGGTTAACGTTAAAGTTAAAATTATTTGTAACAGTAATATTTGGAATAACCTTAAGATTTACTAAGGATGAGTTACATTAACTAACTATAAACCTTAACCAGCACATTCCCGATGGTTACGTCTTCGGATGTTCATGATATTCGCTACACCAGTTTTGCGCTGGTCAAAATGACGTCATATTTGACACTAATCATAACCGCCCGATTTTGGGCGGTTATAGTTAGCGTTACGGTTAGTGTCAGTTCGGTAGTGTCAACTGTCACAAGCTCTTATCTTCAAAAGCACAAATAATGGAAAAAGTAATGGAAAAAGAAAATCTCTACTATTATCCTATACGTAATCCAGAAGAATAAAGTCTTGCGTGCTCGGATATAATGGATTTCCAAGATGGAACTCGAGATTTGGCCAAACATTCAGTTTGGACAAATTTCGAGAGTCTAAGGCCATAGCAACAGCGCTTGTCCCTTTTCTCTTATTTAAAAAAAATGTCCTCCATAAAAGGTCAATTTATAATATGCATTGACAGGACAATTTATAATATGGAAAATAAAAAAGATGCATTTATATTTGTATAATTTTATTGCTTCATTTTTGCTACATATTTGAGTAGTAAAGTAAATACAGTTTCAATAATGGCCCAAACTAGTTTATTTTCACAAGAGTTTGCCATTTTCTCCATCTTCGTGGGCAAAAAGTTTATATCACTATAAAATACCATGCGTATGATACATAAATATAATCGGCGAAACATGAATTTCCAAACATTTTAATTTACGTAAATGTCATTCTTGACACCAACTTGACACTTTAGTGACATTCAGGTTTAAATGTTTCCATTGTAAAAACGAAAAACACATAAAACCTCTGTAAGAATATGTTTTTGCACTTGTAACCCTATTATAACTTTTACGATAACCAGCGATTTGATGCAACTCACCCTAAAAGATTATAAATGTTAAAGAAATAAAGTTCCGAAATGTATGGCTATACTATATCGGGTTAATTGATTACTATTTTTTTATTTAATTACTGAAATATAAATCAAGTTAAAAAATCTAATTTTTGTATTCTAAATTTGAAGGGACATACCTTTGTAAACCGCATTCTTAACATTGATAGAACGAACAAGGACGTCGATAGATTTCTGTTTTTAAAAACAATATTTAATACATAAAATACAAATTGTCATTTAAAATAAAATAAAAACCAATTCTAAAACGAGTAATTATTCAATACTCAAGAAAAGAAATAATGCAAATGAATGAGTTTTACAATTATTACGAAACACCGCTCTTTAATAACTCAATTTGGTCGGATGCACTAACATCCAATTATTCTCAGTAGGAGGGAAAGTTAAAAAGACCTTTAGGTCATACTGAATCCCCTTCAAGGGGGATTAAAAAAGACCTATAGGTCTGTATAGTCCCCCTCGGAGGGGTCGTAATAATACAAACGTGTGCTGACCAAATTAGTATTTTTGAAGTACCTTTGATGCCTGATCAACTTAAGCTTCCCTTTGTTATGTTTTGTTTATGATTAACATATACTACAAAGTTATACACGATTTAAATGGTAATATAATATTGAAATTTAAAATAAATGCTTACCTTTGTCGCAAAAAACATTCCGCAAACTGTTAATCAATAATTCGTGTAAAACTAACTTAAAATTATTGGTTTATGAAAATAGGAACACTTCGATTTTAGTGTCCTTTTTTCTAATGTCAAATCTTTTTTGTATAATTTGTATTAAAATTATGTAAAGAGCCAGTAAGGAGGTTTTCATGATTTAATGCCAGTGTTACTTTCGACTATTCTCCTAACCTTTAGATGGATGGATGTTTGTTAGAGTTTGTCGATTAAAGGTATAGATGTAGCAGGCGAGAGTCAGTATATTAAGAAATAAAACACGACCTTGCATAACCGGAATATATTGACTAATAAGAAGACAAAACTTATTACTAAACACATTAACTCTAAGAATAATTGTATGAAAAGTGATGGCGATTATTTTATCCCTATTTAAAAACATAGAAGTTGTGCTCTATGTTTTAGACATTTCCCCAGCGCTGTTCTCTTACACCGACAAGAAGAAGAATTAAGATAATAATAAATGCCTCAACCAGAATTTTTTTAGAACTATATATCATGGTTATAATGTTATAATTAATTAAATTTAAATACAACATACCCCAATATTGTACTGACTAAACGAGAAAATTATTTTCTTAACACGACGTGTTAACACGGTATAAAATGCATGATGGATCAACAAGGTCTTAAGAAATCCCGTATCACCATAGATTTATACCATGAACGTTTGTCATTATTATAGAAATAAAGAATAGAAGAACAATTAGGTTCTAAATTCTTTATATCAATTTAATGTGAAATTGTTTTTCCTTCATTTTGGGAAGTTGATCAGAGAAGAAGGTCATCTGTCAAAATGAAGAAGGAGAATTTCAACATTTGGCTGGGATAATACAATATTGGGGTAACATAATTCTCTAATATCTAATATGGAATATAAATCTAAGAATATGGAATATAATCCTAGAAATGTGGAATATAATCCTAGAAATGTGGAATATAATTCTAGAAATGTGGAATATAAACCTAGAAATTTGGAATATAATCCTAGAAATGTGGAATATAAACCTAGAAATGTGGAATATAAACCTAGAAATGTGGAATATAAATCTAAGAATACGGAATATAAATCTATTAGAATGGAATATAAATCTAAATCGGATCCAGAATTCAAGCCACTTGCGATAGGTAAGGTTTTTGAGTGATTTTAGGGTCGTTAAAATCACTCGCGGCGACCGTGGTTGCGGCTGTCCCTTCAAGGCGGACGTAAATCGTCCTTCACCTTCTTCATTATTTCTTAGTATTTAAGGTGGCATATAAATCGCCCACCAAACTTGACGGCTTCTGAAACAAAATTAGAAAAAAATGTATACTATACTTTTCGACGTAATGTGATAAGGCGATAGATATTACACTCATAAGAGCTGCGGACATCTTTGACTAAACTATCGCACAACTGTTGTGCGATTGTCGATTGTTGCAATTCAACTGTTTAGTTGCACAACTAAACATCGAGTATGAGCGCACCTCTATATAAACTCATAGGAAGCGCGACTAAACAGTTGTGCGATAGTTTAGTCGAAGGTGTACGCGATCTTACAATTTGAAACAGATACTTAAATCTGTTAAATCAATATTTAAATTCACATTATCAAATCAAATAAAGTTTGAACATGTTTGTAATGTTATGGGAAGTAGAAATCAGCTCAGCTTTTAATGAAAGAGTACAATTAGCGAATGTTCCGGCTTGGATGTTGGATGAAATGTTCGAGGCAGACAAATTAAAGCGGATTCAATATCGGACCCCCGGGGGTGTCGACATGTTTACATCGAGTTCAGTACGGCACCCTTTGATGTCTGCATTATTGCGCGCAATACCTGGGGTGTCTAGGGTGGACCCTAAATGAGTCTAGGCATGTTTCAGACATGTATTTTGTCTGATTCAATATTTTGATGCTTCATATTACTATTTTGTGTGTAGTGGTAATAATTCATTAGGAAGTTATTTTTCTGTCCAAATAAAGAGATTGTTGTTTAATTTATATCGTTGTTAAAGTTTTGTTTCGTTTTAAAATGCTAACTTTTTAATATGCACATGTTTTAATAATACAGTCAAATACGCGCTTTCTTACTTTTTGAAATAGATTCCACATTTTTTGTTCTATGCCAAGATTATTCATATTCCTTTCCTTTTCTTATTTAAGACCAACATTTTACAAAGTGGCGCTGACCTAATATATACTACTTGATTTGCTGACGACTTCCTCCGCGTGGAATTAAAAATATAGCCAATGTAACTCAGTGATAAAATAACTTTTTAGCAGTGAAAGAATTTTTTAAATCGACGCAGTAGCTTTTAAGTTATTTTAATACATACAATTATACAAATCCTTACTCTTTATAATAGTAGAATAGATAAGAACAATAGTGACTGCTAGTTGAGTACTCGTACTCGTCACATAATACGAATAGTTCCCATTGTTCGATGACGTAGACGCTTGTAATTAAATTGCAACTAAAGCCATCTTAGCCTGCAACTACAATGTATTAGCACATGTTAGTCTTATCTTGCCAACGGAAGCAGCGCTTTGAATTACCAAATTAATTAATCAATCACTAAGATTATTGTTTACCAAATCATCGGAGTGTACAAGTTCCACTAATGGCTTATTGGCTTAGCGCAAGAGCCGATTATGTTAATTGATTTGCAAGCAGCGAATGATACAAATTCATAACTATATTTACGGTATGGACACTCAACTATACGTACTTCGCCTACGTTATTGAATGTGAGTTTTTACAACAAAATATAACTACATCGATTACATTCTCTTTGGAAAAAAATACAATAAGTCTTATACGAATGGAGAATTAGATTAAAATTAATAATTTACTAACATTGTAAGTGCAGTGATATTGAAAAGGTTCAAAATTTGTGTATCAAACCATTACTGATATATTAAAAAATAGGTTAGAGGGAGCATTGTAAAAGGTACCCCTGACCCGATGGCGTAGTAATTGACATAGTTGGCCAGATACGCTCGGATGACTGCAGCTCAGTAAATTGTTTCGCTCCAACATTATCTTATTGTCTACCCCTGCTTTATTTAGCAACTTATTACTGAGATTCTTCAAGATGATGTACAGTCGTAAAATATAGAAGTTATTTAAGAATTTTATGAAAGTAAAAAATAATGTCCAAGGACTCTTTTTGTTACGATTTTTGTCGAATTTTTGTCATAAAAGGAGTCACTTAATGCAGATTCCTCAAACTAAGCCAACAGTAAGGGAGACAGAAATCTAATTTCACATTGGTATATGGCAGGGTTCGAACCCAATACCTGTAGATTACAAGTCAAGTGCTTAAATCCCTGAGCCACCGACACTGTCTTGGATTACCTACTTTTAAAATCTATCAGTGGATCGTAGCGTGACGTTTTTAATACTTTCTCAAAAAAATTCTTGCGCTCTATAAATTATAAAATGCTTCTATAGTGTGGCTAAATAAAATAGATTAGTTTGATAAATGACGCATATGAAGTATCGAATTCAATTTGTATGAAGGCAAATGCCATACTTAATAGACAGGTATCGTAGTGACGAAACAAACACACATAGCGAACAATTTTAAACTATCGATATTCGGTTTAGATAATTATCGAACTCAACTAAAATTAATCTTATTCATCTTATTCACTAATTTAGAGACCATTCTAATATTGATTACAGTGTAGAGAATTTAGCGATGACAGAAATAATAGCCAAATCCAATTCGATTACGTACGGCTGTAGTAGTAATAAACATTTATTTACTCTCATTTTTGTTATGGTCATTATTAATTTGAGAAAACAGTGTCTTTTCTTTATTTCATAAGTCATAACTATAAATCTATCGATTCCAACTTCTATGAGAATAATAATCGAAAATCGATAAGATACTGATTTTACACAACCCATCCCTACTAAAATTGAAATGAATTGTCAAACTAATCTAAATTATTTAGACAAACTATAGCATTGTATAATTTACTTGTTTTATTTTATTATAATTATTTATTCTTTTATAATTGGCTTAATTTATTACTAACGAAATTCCCGTAACGACTACCATATTTATAATACTTCTTAACAGTTTTGCAGATGTGCATATTTATCTTGCTTTTTATTCAATTTTAACGAGATTGTATTCAAAATGAAAATATTCCGAAGTCAAAGAGACGAGCCAGTAAGTAGCTTAGCACAGTTCATTCTTCGCGAAGAAGCAGTTTTCAAAGGAACGCGTTTTGATTATTAAAGTCGTTGTACATCGTATATTAAATATATATGACGACAAAGTAAAAGTATGAGGGGATGACAATACGGTTTTTTTATGCGCATTTTGGCATATTAAGATCATGGCTACATACTCAAAGAGTAATATTCACTGATCTTGACATCGTCTGCTTCGTTCAAACTTAATGTTTCTGACAGTTAATGCTATCTCTATAAGGAATACGAAAACTCGCCGTGGCTACCGGCAGCGCTAAAATGGTTTAAATCAAATAGGTACCAAGTACCATGGTTTATAGCATACTTATGTAGTTATTGAACCACTGTCCTCGTGAGTACATCCATTTGTTAAGTGACTGTTTAGATCCATCGGGCAGTGATAAAGAGTAAAACCTTTCAACCTTTTGAAAGGCCCATGAAGTCTCATTATTGACTCAAATTATTGCAAGTTTGGTAGTGTCAAATGATAGGAATTCTCTACTATATTTTTTTTGTTAGTTTTACTGTTTTTACATTAGATCACATTTTTTAAACTTGAAATAAAATCTACTTTCAAGTTACTCATTTGGACCGTAGCAACACAGAAAATCCTAACATAATCTAATCCAAAGTATCTTATAGTTTACTTTTAAAAATTAAACTTCATCTAACTTTTTGTAATGTAACTACTTATTTTTTAACTTCTGAAATCCTGGGTTACTGAAGTTTCCATTTATTTTATCACCTAGTGATTCATTAGTGTTAAATGAAGCCAAGTTTTAACGTAGTAAAACTCAAATTACGTAGTACGGAAACGCACTTCATGAAATTATCAAACCAAAAAAACTAACGACTGGTTAAATAGAGATGGTAAACCGGCGCCAAATGTATGTCTATCTCTTTTAAGATTCCCATCTGTGTGGACAGATGGGAATCTTACGAGACGATTCAATGTAACAAGCAAGTCGAACAGTTTTGAGATCCGCATAAAAACTACCCCTCATTTTACAAATACTATTGGGGTGGCTTCCTCGTGATTGTGACGTCATCCATTCAGTGTTTAAGTCAGAGGGCGAGGCCGAAACGCACGCGCATGCGCCACAAATTGCAATTTTATAGTGACGGGAATAAATACTGCGCTCACCAACTGTGCCACTCAGCTAGTTCGTGAATGCTAATATACTGTTCACTTCACTAGTTACAATTTAAACATGATTTAGACTATTTAAAAAATGCATATTAAAATGTAGCGTAATAAACCGCTAATAATCATATCAGTTTATGCAATGCCCTGAGTTTGGATAATTAAGAATAATAATCAGTTATTCGTTACACATACCGTTACACTCAGAGTCCTTTTAATGGTTAAGTAACCATTATTTAATCTAGATTTTTAAGGAACATAACAAAACAACGAATTTTAAAGAAAACAAATACTACGCCATTAACATTAAAAAGTTTGTTGGACCAGATTAAATTAGCAAAGTAACTGTTTATCACGAGTTTAATTGCATGTAAAACTAAATTAGCGGCCTATTGTTGTATTAAAGTGTTATTGATTGATGTTATTATTTTCAAACAAATAAATTCAGCAGTTCTGGAATTACAGGTCGTATTTTTTGTATTATGAAAAGATGGTGATGATGAATAAGATTGGTGATGAATGATACCAATTCATAGTTCACTTTTTTATTGCATAATTTCCCCCTCTTTCCCTCGTAAAGGCAATTATTCAAACCAGTACAAGGGCCAGTTTGCACAGGGTCGAATCCCATCACTAGCTTAATACACGACCTTATAACCACGCGCCGCCAACCGTCCGATATAAAAATTGTGACCATAATAATTTAGTAAGATTGTGCCTTAACAAGTGAGAAATTATTCTAGTGCCATGGGAACTTAACAACGGTGCTATATTTTATCTGTGAGGTAAGCGAACGGAGTTTAAAACTATAACCTTAAAATCGATTTACTTTTACCGCAATCTAACCTTTTTCATATTATGTTGACGTAAACTATAGTTTATGTTGCAAAAATCTACCTTGTAATTTTAAAATTACTCACTAATTCATTAAAAACGTCCTTGTTATTTCATAAACAATGAAAAACAAAATAATTTTCAGTCAGAAGTAGTTACAAAATAGCTTTAGAACTCTGTAACTGAAACATAAACAACACTTTTGTACCACAAATTCTTTACCAAATATAAGCAGTTTGTTAATAAATGTTATTATTAAGAAAGGAAAAATAAATAATACAAATTTAATGAAAATTAAAACAATTTCTGTCGTATTTTGAAAACTAAAAAAAAATAGTGCATTACTATAAACATAAAAGAATGTTTATTTATGGAGCAAACGTTTATTTATATTAAATTGATATTGTAAGTCGTAGTAAATTCGTAGTAAAAGGGTGAATGCCCCGTTATCCTACCTGTACACGTGTGCAGAACCGTACCCTAGTATAAGCGCCATCTATTGTTTCAATTTGAGATCTTACTCATGTCGCAAAAACGGGTTAAACTTAAAAAATTCGCAAGTTCTATTTATCTGGTTTTATTATTACGTAACTATTTCGGATTCAATTAAGTGAAATTGTGATATTTCAGCCCTAATTATGCTGCTATCGGGTTTTAAACATTTTTTGCAGTCGCAATTTTAAAATTGGAACACTAATGTCATGAGAGTTAGGTATTTGGCTGACCGAGTTTCGTTCAGTCTTTTCAAACGTGACATGGTTAGCACTTGGGTCACATCACAAATCCGTGATTATGAAACTATGTCTGTTTTATGCAGTTAAATATAGTGAATCATTATATTTGTGATAGTGCCATCTATTAAAAGAAAAAATAATATTAAATGCAGTAAGTATAGAGTCAGTTAATGTAATTTAGAGTAAATTAACGTAAGATCTAGAGTTGGGTTATTATAAAAAATTAGCTGCTTAATTTTAACAAATCATGGTATCTGTGAATTTTTCATTGTTAATTTTATTATTTAAAAAAAAAACATGTTACGGTTGCATAACTAAGCATAACATAGTCACTTCGCTGGCACTTGTATACTATTTTTTTTTTTCATTTTATAGCTTTTGTACCTATTTTCTACATAGTAATAAATACATCGCACTTAAGGATAAATAGTAATGTATATTAAAAGGCTTGTCGTAAAGCTTTTTGTAGATTTCCATTGTCTATGAACATTTAAAAACTTATTATTACCTTTGTTATTTTAATAAGAAACCAATAAGCATTGTATAGCAGTGTTTCGTCAGTTAAAATTCAAAGATCGGTCCAGTTGTATCAACTTCATTAAGTTTAGATTGCCTAAGACTTTCAGAATATCCGGAGTTTGCCCGTTCATTTAAGTTACCTTGTGGTCAGCCTTTGAATTTCGTTCGTTTGACGAAGTCACGTGTTGTCTATTGCCGCCACTAGATAGCACTAATTTTAATAGTTCAAAAATCTATTGCTTTTGTAGCAAAAAGTTGTACAGAATCTTTTTTTTAGTTATATTAAGTTAAAATAATTTCTAATATAAGTGAAATAGCTGCAATGACCTTAATATGGCTGTTAAATCTAATTTTACAATGATGGGGTTATTTCCACCCATTTATCACCAACCAGTTCGCCGTGTAGGAAAGACTTCATTCGTTTTTATTAATTTTCGTGATTTACAAATAAATTAAAAAACGCTAAATTTGTATATAATATAATAATTATTTTGTAAAGTCTAATTCACTTAGTACATTATCAAACTAATCTAATAAACTGCGTATGAAATCCTACTCCATACTAATATTATAAATGTGAAAGTTTTTTTTTAAGAATAAGAATATCTTTTTTGCACACTAATGTTAATTACATAAATCAGTGTTGCCTTGACGACTTAACTAGGATTCCTGTTTTTACGTAGCCAAGTTTAGATGGATGGACGGATGGATGGATGTTTGTTACAGTTTGTAACCTAAAGTGCTGAACGGATCTCAATGAAATTTGGCATAGATGTAGAGGAAGAACACATAGGCTACTTGGTTTTTTATTTTTAAATACCACGCGGATGGAGTCAGGGGCGAAAGCTGGTTGTCTTATAAAACAATTGTGGAAAAAACAACTTAAAATATCACTCTCCGTTACTATTCAATTTCTAGTATTTTTTTCCATTTTTCGTGTATATTAGAGTTGGACAGTTGAGATTTTTTTCATTTTCAATTTAGTTTAGGTTATTTCGAGAAAATGTATTTGTCATTCATTTTAATTAATAAATATCAACTTTCTAGTAATCAGCCGCCAATATCTAACTAAAATAATGCATTTTATTTGTAGTTGTTTCATTTATTATTTTATAAATAAATAAAAAAATACATAAAATAATTTAATGGACGGTTGGTGTCTCTAGCGTAAAACTTGTTAAAGTGAAATACATTTCGTGAGCATGTATTTATTGATACATAGTGCGTGTGTGTACCAATGTTATAGTGCGTGTAAGTGTATGTGCTTCACGGCGCGGCCTTCTCCAAGCTTTGTATTAAAACTTGTTTGTTTTTGACGGTGAAAAGAAGACGCTAGTTCTACTTGAGAGGTAAGATATTTTTTTCAGATGTTAAATATCGTAAAGTCGTGCGCTTACTGGACATATATTTCATTCAAATTTTAGGACAAAAAAAAACAGATATTCACAAATTTTGCTATCGAGATCTGAGAAGTTTAGAAGACTTTTGCCGTGATAAAAGTAAAAAAATGTTTTTAGTTTTTAGGCTTTAACTTTTTGCTTGCATTTTAATTATGTTTGTTGTTTGCCAAAAAGTTTGATGAAAAGTATTCCTTCAAACATTAAACATGTTTTAATTAAAATTACATTATTAAATACATTATTACGTGAAGCGAAAACATTGTACCTTTTTTTCAAGGAGAAGCGAAAAAGAATGGTTTGTTTTTAGTTTTTAATCATTTCGAACAATGAACGAACACTAGGGATGTGAAAGTTTGAAAACTTGTATACTTCAGTTAAAGCGCATATTCAAAAGTTATAAAGAACATGCAGTTTGATGCATTTAAATAATGCGGAAAACCAAGTTATGTCTGGGAAGGAAGCTCGTGCCTCGAGGGCGGTAAAGTAATTATCTCCTTAATTAGCGAACGTAAAAGTTTTCTCTTAGTCAACTTATTCCAGACATTAGTTGATTGCCTGGAATCGATTTCTTTTATATCTGAGCGTGACAGCACTTCAACAGTTATAAAATAAATAAAAAAAAATTTACAATATTTAGATTCACAGCTTTTAATCAAAATGTTACTAAAACATAAAGATACATACTACTACATACTAGACATAGACTAAACAAAAATTTCATACTAATTTATGTAATAAAATAAGTGAGGAGGTTCGTGTCTTTGCAACCATGACCACTGGTTGCTTGAATTATGGGATTCCGCAGCTGTTGGTGCTCTATTTTTTACATATTATGTTTTATATTTATATAAATCATGTAAAATATATTGTGAGGTAAATAAGCGAATAAAGATATATGGATCATATGTAATTAAAACGTTGCCTTCATTCAGTTATCGCTCTTTTACTTTTATACATTTATAATTGAAATTTCAATATTTATAAGTTTATTGGTAAATGCTTACTTAAGTAGTTATTGTGGTTTCTTCCACAGTCTATTATATAGTAGCAATCAATGGAAATAAGAAATTATAACAAAATTTTAAACAATTTTTTCCTTTATAGTCTATTCAAAAAAAAGACAAAAATAATTAAAACAAACGAAGAAATATCGAAATCGAAATAGAAACGAAAATAAAGAAATATCCACAAAGATTTGGTGAAAGTTTTGTGAAATCTCGTAAGCTATCGTTATTTACTTTGACTTATGCCTACTGGGTCAGAAGACTTTGACCGCCTATGTATATAATTTTTCACTTCCATTGAATTCGACTTTACACTAAGTACTAGGATATCATTAAAGGACTGAGTGAGTCAGGTTAATATTTTACTGTTATCTGAAAAAAGAAGGACAAGACAAATTATAGAATAGTGAGGGCCAATGTTGGTCCAGTGTTGCTAAAACACTTATAACGCCAAGTGAAATTTTTTAGGATCGCCCCAAATGGAAATTCGTAATTTCTGCCTAGCTCTTTCGGTTCTAGCGCGAGTGTTTTAATTTACCATTAAAAATGAAATTCCGTATATACCTATAAAACGGCTTGCTTTTATCGTTCGTGGTAATATAAGGGTTCAAAAGACGACAATGCAAAGCGATTTTTTAAAATACTTTAGATTAGTATGGCTTGCGTTTCTAGTTTTTATTTCCAGGAAAATTTTTATCAAGTTGGAACGTATAAACATAACTACTTCATTTAATAACATAACAGAAAGATTTATAATAATAATTATAATAATTTCAGTTCAACTGACAGTTAGAATATACCCGAGCAGTTATAACTGTCAGAACTGAGCGTCTGTAGCGGGCATAAGTTAACTATTACCTTAGCTGACACAATGTTATTAATAGTTTTTTTTTTGTCAAATGTTGCCTATTCGAATGAACAATCGTCGTCAAAGTATTATCGCAATATGATTGTAAGATTCTTATCAGTTATGTTTGAGTAGTTACATTATTTTCTGCCAAAGAGATATAACCTTCAGTTACTTTTTAAATAACAAAAATAGTCAACGAAGTATAAATTAATAGTATAGGATTGGAGTAATATTGCCTTGCTATTAGCAACACATTCGTCCCTTTGCAATTTTATCATCACGAGCTTAAATCGGATTATAAGGGGCAAGGCCGAAGCCTGCAAATCATTCAATGCGTCTGTCAAATCCATTTGTGTTGCAACGTACTCTATACAATGGACTACAGTTTCACCCGTCGAGCTGTGCTCTATACGGATTCATATTCCCAGGTGACTGAACCAGTAACCATTAGTAGGGGCTAGACCCTCTTTAGGTTTTAGGTACTTTAATAGCTCAAAAGCACAAAACGTGTTTTTTCATTAGAGTAAAGCTTGTATTAAAAAATCTAATCCATCATCAACCTAATCTTTTCCCTACAGTGGCACATGTACTTCTCTTCCATACACCTCTATAATCCGTCATGTATGAATTTACTCCTTTCTAATATCCTCTGTCATACATTCCATCCATACTTGTCTTCCTCTAATCTTTGTAACCACCAACATTTCATCTCATTACTGTCTTGTTTATGTGATCATCATCTCTTCGTATATGTCCATACCACGGTAACCTTTTGCTTCTCAATAACTCCATGTATTGCGCTACTTTAAAGTGCCGTTATCACCTCACTCCTTAATCCTACTATATTATTAAAAAAGCGAAGTTTAGATGGATGGATAGATGTTTGTTAGAGTTTGTAGCCTATGATAAACGGCTAAACGGATTTAGATGAAATTTGGCAGAGATGTAATATAGTCTGGAAAAACGCATAGGCTACTTAATTTCTATTTTTAAAATTCCACGCAAACGAAGTCGCGGGCAAAAACTTGTTAATGTTATCTATTTATTTATTCATTTTATTTATGTATCACATGGAACAAATTATGTTTAATGAGAAAAAGTATTTATAACTAATAACACAATTATTATGGACACACAGACTAACACAGCATTATGAAAAATGAAATTACAATAACAAAGAACGGCAAACAGAAAAACAAATTATAAATGCAAAAGTTTGGGTGGATGAATGCTTGTTACTGCATATCCCAAAAAGAGCTGTACGCAACTTAAAATGTAGCATTGATATAGAACATAGTCTGGATAAACACATTGGGTTCTTTACCCAGTTTTCTTTTAATTACGCTCGGACGAAGTCGCGGTAAAAGAAAAAGTTAACAACGTTTTAGGTACAGTTTGTACAACATCCATTCCAACATACGCATCTGATTCGACTACAAATATTTTTTAATAATTTATAAGTAAAAAAAAATTTTTTGACGGATGAAGTTGATTAAGAATGATTTGGTCTGTTTTAATATTAAATCTATGAATTGGAACGTGTAATTATACCTCCTAGTATCATACTAATAATTATACCCATTTAAGCTTCGTTTCCACTTTTCACAATTTTTTAACTGTAGTTGGAGTTTTTGAAAGAATTAAAATTGTTATGAACAATTTCATGAAGGAAAGTTTTTTTGTTCGAATGGTTTTTAATAAACGTCATAGTAATATAATTGATTTTGCTAATAGAGAACAGTTATTCAAATAAGTTTTAGTTGAAAAGTTTTTAATTGTACGAAGTTTACAGACGACAGCCCGTACCACATAATCTATACTATTGTAATAAAGCGTAAACACACACTTCTTTGTTGCCTAAGATGTCAGCAATTACGGGATATTTTTGAATCATTCTTTTTTTAATAAAAAGCCCTACACTTACGTCATGCTTTAGGCTATATATTTTCACGTCAATAAACTTAGGGGCTAAATATTTTGGACAAAAATCATAATGTGGGAAAGAGACCATAAGTTGCTGCCAACATCAAGAAAGCAATGTTGCCATGGTTTGTCAGCGTCATGACATTTTGACATTTGCAATTGATGATTTGACACATATAAACAATAAAGTAAAATTTTCATAATTCTATGCGGATGAAGTCGCAGCTAGTAACTAATAAAAGCGATGTAAAATGAAGTCGATTGCGTTTATTTGGCGGTTCTCGCGAAGTAAACGGTTATTGTTCGACAACCTGCAATTCACAATGTCTAATTTGTAAAATACTGCTTTGTCGATGATATAGAATGTAATTCAATTTGAGGATATAACGTTAAACATTTCTAAATAATAACAATAACAAAGCGAAGAGCTTCGACCAACATCTCAAGAACCTCTCGCTAGACAGTTGAATTAAGGACCCGATTCAAAAGGCAGTTATTTTAGAAACGGCGCGCATAGTGTCTCTGCAGCCCTGACCACTGGTTGCTTCAGTCACCGATGACTGAATCCGAATTCCGCAACCGGTGGTGCTCTATTTTTTCTATAATATGTTTTATTTTATTTTTATACAAAACTTGTAAAATATATTATATAGAGAATAAGAAATAAAGTTATATGTGGAATAACAATAATCCTTTCATTTAGTCAAATTACTATTCGTATTATTTTTTTTATAATTAAGAAAAGTAAATATTTTCAAGTGCTACAAAACAGTGTTGATTTACAATTTCTTTGTATCTATATAACAATCCGATGTTAACATAGAGGTATCCATGTAAGAAAACTAGAATAAGTACCCTAAATTAGCAAAGTTTGTCACGTAAGAAGACACCTACGCAAAACAGATGAATTAAAAATAACGGACTAACGATCGGCAACCATCTATTAAGCTATCCATCTCTAGCTATTGGATTTACATCACTTTCATAATAAATACGAGTAAGTATCAAATTTCATTTACCGATCAATTTTAAGTTGTACAAAACATGTGAATTTATTAAGGAAATGAACACAGACTGATTTTACTAAAAAAAAATACATAAAATTGTGCATGAAATACGTCGTATCTCAGTTTTTTTTAAATGGACTTAAAACACTTTAAAAATCAACGGACCATATATTTTTATGTTCAACCCTTAATTCGATAGAGTCCAGTGTTTGATGTGTTTGTTGGTAACGTATAATACTTTTTGCTACAAATTCCGTCAAGTTAAGGGTTAAAGGCATTTAATTAGGAGATTTACTAATAATACTTACATGAACGCTCCTCGATCGCACTAAGAGCGAAACTTTATACGATGCTTGTTTTATAGCCGCTAATGTAGTTCTAGACTTGGTACGGATACGGGCTCGAGATAGCAATAGCTACAGAGCATGCGCTAACCGATCGCAATCAAAATGGCCGCTAATAAACGTTAACCAACGTTTTCCAGAAAATTTTTGGGAAATTTTAAAATTAAAGCTTTTTGATTTTTCTTCTTTTTAAAAAAATTACATGTCGGTATGAAAAGGTTTTCCATCTCTGAAATACAGCAAGACTATAGTTTAAACTAATTCTAAAAGATTTTATGCTAATTTTCCTAGTCGTTGCGGTCATGGTTATTATTAATATTGGGAGATATTAGGTAAAATTAAATTAGTCAATATGAAGAGGAGGGGGAAGTAAGGGGGCGTTTGTAAACAGGATTAGGAGAGCGTAGTTCCCAGACCTGTGGGGTGTGCGATGATCTAGTCATGTGAAATGATTTTTATAGTGTTGTATGTATCCAAATTATTTTTAATGTAATTATTTTTTACCTTGATAGAGTTATTAAATCTAAATAAATTTCATCAAAAGAATCTTTAATATTTTTTAATCGAATACTAGTAAAATCGGACTTATTTTTATCTTTATACGAATTTCTAGCGCACTTAATTAATGTAATGTTTCGATAACTTTCCCTGTTACGTTAAAAAAATTATCCGATATATTTTTTACATTAAAAACACGTCGGTGTAGTCTAGTTAGTAATTACGATGCTTTTTGACTTCCGCTTCCTTTGTATCTAATTGAGTTGTGTGCCCGTAAGTGCCTGCTCGGCACGGTACGCGACGAACAACTAAACCATGCTTCTAATGGGTTTTTATTTTCATTCGAATGCTCAGTGATTCTAATTGACGATACGTTAATACGAAAGGATTATTAGTGATTTGTAACTCAAATTTCATTACATTAGAACATTATACTATATGTTAAAGTGAGTTTTATTTGTAAACAATTGAATATTGTAATTATAGTCCGCCCTTTTTTCCCTTTTTTTGTAATCATTTTAAATTTCCCGAAAAGTTGGGATTTAGCTTTTATGTGGCAACATTAATGTTGTTTCAATTAAGTTGCAAAAGTTCAAGGTTTATGGGCGGAGCGTTGGCATGGGAGGAGCTGCTGTAAGTGGCCCACCTGCCTCATCCTTCCGCCGCGGTGCTGGGATGCTGGCCCACCTTCGAGAACAATAAATGTCAAAGGTCATTCGTAACTACGCAGTATAAATCAATCGATACAAGTTCACCTTGCTTGTTTACTGTTAAGAGATTTTATCGCCTGTGGAAACTTTTCACTCGTTATCAAATCACGAACGCCCTGCATCATTAGTATCACATTTAGCAAAATCACAGGGCAAGTTTGAACACTTGTATGTTATGAATAGATTTAAAAGTACCTAATCTATCTAAAAAATCAGATTTATGGATTCAAATTTTTATACATTTAAATGACAATTTTATGCAAATAACCCTTTTTTATAACTTTGGTAACTATCTCGTTTAGTACTGCCAAAAATGTCTAGAGATCGATTTTTGATCTTGGAAATTACTTTATGTCGGTATTGTTAAAACAACCATCATTATCTATGGGCGACTTACATTTCAGCAAACCTGTGACTTCAGGAGAATCTCTTAAAGTTAGAAACGACAGCCAAGTATGCAATTTAGGTAGTGGTTATTTTAGAAGTTATAGGTCTCAAGGTGATTAATAATAGAGGCTAGTTTTTGTTATTTCAGCAAATCCTGTACGTCAGGATTATAAATAAATAGGCATACACCGCATATCAGGTTTCATTCCCAATATGGTTTTAGTTTGATTTTCCTCCCTGTTCTCTTGTATCCGGACAGCACGGTGCGCTCGCAAATTGATGGTATCAGATGATACGCTATTTGGGTAAAAGTATATCAAAATTAAACTCTATGTCTACCATAAAACTATCTATTCATTATATAAGTTAAACTATGACAATATTGAGTACCTTTGAAACCAACAGGCTCACGTTACTTAAACAGTATATAGCGCAGATTTTTTTTAAAAAAAACTCATCTATCACATTCCCGCTTGTATCTACCTTCTACCACCTATCTTTCAAAGTCTCATCAAAATCGGATCACCCTTTCCGCCATTTTGACAGCGTGGAATTACAAAAAAAAGTTGCCTATAAAATGCCTATCCATGTCTGCTACCCTCCAGTGAAAGTCCCGTCGAAATCGACCCAGCCGTTTTGGAGAATACCCGGAACAAATGCGACTTGCGGACAAAAATTTCTAAATGCGATTTACGTTATCAGCAACGCAAATACATCATCTCCCCTAAATCTGGATTACAAAGACACTTTAATTTTATTACA
This sequence comes from Papilio polytes, assembly GCF_000836215.1. Classification (NCBI taxonomy): domain Eukaryota; kingdom Metazoa; phylum Arthropoda; class Insecta; order Lepidoptera; family Papilionidae; genus Papilio; species Papilio polytes. The sequence goes on along the minus strand of NW_013525247.1, from coordinate 447,602 downwards.
TGGATAGAAGATATAGATTTACTGGCGCATTGAATTGTTAGTTACTAAGCGAGACCCTTAGTGGATAAATAACAGTAAATCCTGCACACTCTAAGCAGTCCCTCGTAATGCAAGAGTGCTTAATTAAGTGTGAAGATTCGAAACGATGACTACTTAGTATCTGATCGTGTTTGTTGACTGTGACAAATCAAACATCGGTTTCCTATATTAACTTTGTAACTAAAGTCAATAGCTAGATATTTTTCTAAGACTATAAAAACAAAGTACCAAATCAAATTTTAAGATATGCAATTTTAAAAGTTTTATTGTATTTCGAATTAAAAGGTTAAATAAAAAACATACTAAAACATCCAAATTGAAATTTATTTTTGTAAATTATCGAATTAATTTACAACAATGAAAACAATACAGTAAAAACAGCAGTAAGTATGAAACTTTTTTTCGCCGTTTCGTAGACATCTTTTAAAGCTAGCCATTTACCGGCGTTCCAGGCACAATATCTTATTCCGTTGAAATAATGATATACAAAAGGTGCGCCAAGTAACATTTTGAGCAGAATTATTGTAAAAGTTCCCATGTTTAGGCTTTGTATCATAGACACGTAGGAATCGATACCATTGGGAAGGAACAACGAACCAAAAGCCACCATTATAGCGTATGTTAGAACAACCACACCTGCAAAAAAATATTGCACAAATAAAAAAAATAGCTACAACGATTATTTTTTTTTAAAAATAAAGAGAAAAACTATTTATAATCTAAGTTTCATAGAAATTACATATTTCTCTCCCTATCTCTACAGTTTTCTCTGTACAGGTAGGGGTATACACTTTTTATCCATAAATATCACTAAATTTATCAACTATAGTTAAGACTGAAATCCGAAAAACGTTTTATTATTAGCTAGCCAACGACTCGTTCGTGTGGAATTAGGGAAAGTTAGTAGCCTATGTGTTCTTCCATTCTATACTTTACCACCAAATTTTCTGTACCAAATTTCATCGAGATCCGTTCAGCCGTTAAGGCTACAAACTTCAACAAACATCCGTCGATCTAAACTTTAGCATTTATACTATTAGTAAGACTCTTCGGAGAACAAAGTTCTAACGTATTGTTACAACGAAGGAGACATGAGGCGTTCAAATCTGTATATTCACCCAGAGTAATACATCTCTATTTAAAAAAGTAGAAATAATGGTAAAAAAATCGCTACTTGAGGGCTTCACGGAAGATAATTCAATACCAAATTCAGCTTTTGCTTTACTAGTCAATTCTAAAAATGTCCGGGGTTAATGCCTTTACAGAAATATATCAAATTACGCTAGGCTTAACCAATATACGAATTTTCTTTACCTATTGAACAAACAAATCAATTTGCCTTTAACAAGAACCAAATGATTATCATAATTCGAGTAAAGGTACACGAGTTCATATATAATTTGTTATTTGGTCTAAATTATCGGCTTATTGAGATTTCAACAGAACCCCGCTGTTTAGCCGGTAGCTATGGTTTGATGTCAACGACCTCAAACTATCTGACCTTTGTCACTGACAGTAATGTGTGGTTATTCACGAGTTCATTTGATATGAGACGTCTATCTAACAACTATATCTATACTATTATAATAAAGCGTAAACACACACTTCTTTGTTGCCTAAGATGTCAGCAATTATAACATATTTTTGATAAATTATTTTTGTAATAAAAAGCCCTACACTTACGTCATGCTTTAGGCTATATATTTTCACGCCATTAAACATAGGGGGTTAATATTTTGGATGAAAACCCTAATGTGGGAAAATGACCATAAGTTGCTGCCAACAACAAGGAAACAAGATTACCAAGGTTTGTCATGTCTTGTCATTTTGACATTTGCTGTTGATAATTTGACAAATGTAAACAATAAAGTAAAATTTTCATAATTTCATGCGGATGAAGTCGCAGAGGAACAGCTAGTATGTGTATATAATTTAATTCACATTAGTGTAGTTTTATATTTAATTGTGACAACTTGAAATAAGTTACAGACCTCGGTGTTCCCAGCGCTCGTTTGCCCCCTTTTATGACATATACCAGGGGTATCCAAAATAAATTAAGTGGTAAAAATTTTAATCCTCGTATGTAATTATTGATAAATAATGTACTTTCAAGTAATAGGTTATTATTACCAGTTATCGTTTCCTAAAAAAATAGTTTACTAAATGGTCATTGCAATAAAATCCCCAACAAGTCTTAAGGCTTAAACTTATGTAAACAGAACAAGTGAAATTCCAACAGTAAACAGTAAGTAGCCAGTAGCTTAGTATACAATTTTCCATTTCTCTCAAAGCGAGGGTAGAAAATGTGATATTACCAGGAATACAGCGTTGTCTCAGAAATATTGCTCTTTACACGGAGAATTTTACTGGAAATGCTGTCTTACAAATAAACTAAGATTAAAGCAGTCAAGCGTAATTAGTATTTGATGAAAGAGTAAGTTGAATTCCGAGACATACTAATTAATAATGGTAGTTTTCTTTTAAACAAAGAAAACAGTAGACTCCTATACTCAGAATCCTGTCTGTCCAATATCTTAGAATTTTTCACATTCATGTTTTATACGCTCAAGTAAATATATGTATTTCAATATTTGTTTCGTCTTTCTTCATCACTTCTATCGATTGCCAGTCTATAAAACATAACATTCTGTGTCTATATGATTTTCGCCATTTTGGCACCGATGGTGCTGAGGTTCGTACTAGTATTAGAGATAGAATAACCTGTCACTAACATAAACAGGCGCGTTTCAATCAAACAAAGCAAGAGCTATCATTTCCACGTACCGACCTATCCATGTGTAGGAATAAGACATATTTTGATCAAGGTATTTGCGGCGTTCTATGGTATACGTCTATCCGGACACAGTGTATTAAATTCGAGCAATTATTATTAACAAGCTTTCGCGTGGAATAAAAATACAAATGTCAGTATCCTTTGTGGTCTTCTAGACTATCTTTTACATCTATAGCAAACTTCATCAAGATCCGTTCTGCCGTTTAGGCTACAAACTTCTATCCATCCATCCATCTAAACTGTCGCATTTATAATATTAGTAAAAGTAAGATGTAATATGGTCGTAAACAAAGAAACCGAAGTTTTTACGGTAAGGTCTTAAACTTCTAATATGCATACAGTAAAATGTAAGGACTCTGAATCAATTTCTTATGATGTAACATTTATCGTACAAATAGTGGTGCATATAAAAAAGACTTTATCACACAATCCGTAAATGAATTTTGAAGATATTTCGCGAGATATCAGTCGTATCCTCGGCGGAAATTGCAAACGCGTTCTTCATTCTGCAACTTCTCGGACATGACGTCTCAAACATAAATAAGGAAACTTTTATCAAGTTACTTTCAATCGAAAATATAAATAAAAAATTCATAGTCAACACTTTGCTTGGTTACTCGGTTTCTTCGTGTTTAGTTAGAAGACGCCATTTATTTATTTTTAATTAAACGTGTTTAATAAGATATCGTTCATAATTATGCAATGAACAAAATTTTAAAGTCAACTAAAAAATTTTTTTATACCCATGGCTCTTCGTTCATCTGACAGGACGTAATATTTTTGTCGTGTAGCTACAGTCAGATTCAATTTTAATGACAATGTGTAGATTTAATCACAGACTTACTAGAAAATAAAATCAATGTAATCATTTGTAGACAGTAAATGACTGGACATTTGAATTTGGCAATAAGTATAACACAATCGTCGTCATTATAGCCCCTAAAATAAAAACGGCTAGATCAATTTTGACAAATGGGTATTCGATTCCTGTTCACAAGTGTAGTCAGGACATTTTAGTTTTATTAATGAAATGAATTTCAGCAGTGAGTACGAAAAGCTAGTAGCTCATGAGTTTCATAACAGTAGAATCTATTTGTGTGAAATTTCATATAGATCTGTTCAGCTATTTTGACGCGACATAACACACGTGCATCTAAACATTTGCATTTATAATATTGGCTACACTTGCGTAATTATTTAATGTAGATTATTACCAGTGATTCGCTGGGCTATAGATGTCATTGCAGGCAGTGTGGGCGCGTAAATTGTTAGATGAGGGGACATCGGTCTATTAAGATCCATATTCTTTTTGTCGTGCGGTTTGTACTGCGGAGGGGTGTAAGGTTTGTACGTTATAGTATTCTTGCCACCACCGGCACCCTTCTTGCCGCAGGCATCCATTGCGAAGTATGTAACCTGTTGTAGACACGGCGTCGTCTGATAGAAGATACTGAAACGAAAAATACGGTTTAAACCTTTTTTTTATACTTTTTCAATTTAGATACAGATATGTATATTTTACTAAAGGTTTATAAAGATATATGAAGTTCTATACTAATTAAAAGAAATCTTTTTATATAAAGAAAAACATGTTTCTAGGAATAAAAGCTAACTGAAATGACTGCGATAAATTTATTTGGAAGATCAACAAAGCTCGAAAAGGGCAAATGGATTCAGCAGAGCTTTTGTTATTTATAAATCCTCCTTTTCCAACAAAGATTAATGAACTAAATAATATAAGCTTGCTTTAGTATTTTCAAGATATTCTGTGAAATTATCCCTAATATAAGAAGGGACAGTAAGATCGTTCACACCTTTGACTAAACTATCGCACAACTGTTTAATCGCGCTTTGATTTCTATGAGCTTATATGGAGGTGCGCACACTACTCGATTTTTAATTGTGCAACTAAACTGTTGAATTGGCTGCGAAACTATCGACTATTGTGCGATAGTTTAGTAGAAGTGTGCGCCCACTCTAATAAGTTGCAGTCAGATTCTCAACAAAGCGACGGTGCATTAATTTAACAACTGTATTCTTTAAAAATGTGTACAAAATCAATTCTTTAATCACATAATTTATCTACAGCACTTATAAATATGAAGTTTTATTAAAGTAATTGCTCTTCAATGAAAATTTGTACTTCACCACCATTAACAATTTACCTTTATATAGACCAGCTTTCGCCAGCTTCTCCATCCGCGTCAATTAAAAAAATAAAAGAAAGTTGCTTGTGTTTTCTTTCAGACTAGGTTCATCTGTGCCAAATTTCATCGAGATCGGTTTAACTCTAACAAACACCGATCCAAACTTTCGCATTTATAGTAATAAAAAGTAGCCCATAATATGCCCATCTACGTCAGCTACGATTCAGTGAAAGTCCTGTCGAAATCGGAGATTACCCGAAACAAACGCGACTTGCGGACATAAAGAAAAACAAAAAGTTTTTAACTGCTATTTTCGTTATCAGAAATGTATGTATAAGCATCATCTTCCCGACAGAGACACTCCGATTTTAATATAAATATAGAAATATTTAAAATAATTGCTGTTTAAAAATCTCTTGGTGTCAAAAACGAGTCTACGACTGGTGTATTATACTATAGGATGATATTTTTAGGTGTCAGTGTATAATAACGCCGGGGCTGTACGTGTCTCGATTAAAAATGTACATCGCCTAACGGAAGAGGCTCCGGGTGGTAGTGACGATCAATTAATCGAGTTGGCCTTTGCGCACTTTGCTCGGTCTGAGCATCACTGATTGCATTCCTCCAGTATCAGAGTGCACTTTGATACGATTTTTTCAAATTCGAATTCCATTGTCGTTAACAAAGTTCTTTTACAGTCGTAACAAGACCCATTAGAATGAGATCCATTTCAAACGAATTTTATTATGGACCTACTATTGAAGTTTAAATAGAAATTGAATAATATTGCTTATAAACTTGCTTTATAATCCTTTGTACAACGTCCGCACATTTACGGAAGTACTTAAAGAACATCATAAGGTACTGACTGTAAAAAAAATACTTTAAATTACCACATCAATTTTATATACGCCATTATATAAAATTTATTAGATTATAAACGTGTTTAAACAAGATCAAATTACATATTAATGTACTTTAAGTATCCTTTTTTAATTCATTAACTTCTACTTTCTGCAAAAAATTAACTGCACGTTTGTATTTTATTTAAACGTGAGGTGTCGCCGTTTTTTTGTCAAATCTTTGTCTCTCTTTCTACGAAAAAAAACTTTGCTCGGGTTTTTCATAAGGGTAATATTAAGTGGTAAGATATTAATAAAAGGGTCCATATTGCCTTTAGTTTTAATTTTATATGTGCATGACAAATACATTCTTATTTTTCTTCTCCATTTCATATAAACAAAAAGCACAGCTTTACTTTTCTACTCTTTTAACTGATATCTAGTCGAATTGAAGTAAAAAGAGAAATGATCACAAACGTATCTCTAAAGGATGTTACCTTTATAAGGCTGTAATCACATATTGGGAATGAACAAACACGCTTATATTAATTTAATTATTCACTTCCATTAAATTGTACTCTATCTGCCAAAATAAAAACAGATATATTAAGTAGCTCCATCTTTTGGGAGCTCGGTCAATTAACAAACTATAAAACGAACTGGGGTTTTGAGTGTTGAAATATTTGTATAAAAATATTGTCGTCCCGTTCATTGTTTGGTAAAAAGAAATAGAACTACGTGATATTACATGTGTCACGGCAGTGGAATTCAACTGTACGATATACAGTAACACTAAAATATTAATTAACCCGTCTGGCGCGCGCAAACTTAGAAACTAAATGCAATTTGTTAACTCTGGCGCGTCGAGGTGAATACAGTGATATGTACACTAACAAACATTAAGGTGAGTTTCCACCAATTATTGCTACGACCATAAATCGTTTATTTTAGGATATTTTATTGATATTAACCCTGAATTTTCAAAGATAATGAAATAGAGGTGTCTTTTTCGATGTATTTTACAGTGGAAAACCACATATAGAGTTGTGAGTCCGCTCGTATAATCTGTAATGTTGATTGCATTCGACTGATGCAATTTGAATACCGTCCGAAAATCGGCTGGAAATCAACTATGTTTGCAGCCTAATGTAGAGGTAATTTACGTTAGCTGAAATATCACAGGATTAACGGTAATTCATTTATTCAAGTGTTGTCTGTACTTTGTACCGTGAATCATCCGGTTGCAATTATTTAATTTGTCATTTCCTTGCAACACTATCAATGTCGCGCACATTCGCAAAACTAAATTAAAAATTAATTTTCTTTTTAGTTGTTATTTTCCCACAAAATGCATTTCGTATGAGAATAAAACACAATACGTCAACACTTATCTACACTAGATAGGTATTGACTAAGACGTTTTGATTTATTTTTTATAAATATAAGTATTCAATAAAAAAATATGCAGACGAATTGAGAACCTCCAATTTTTGGAAGCCAATTAATAATGAACAGGCATAATTTGGTAAATATATGGAATAGATATAGGTAGATAAAAACGGAGAACCGAGATAAAGTTAGATTCCAACAAAGTTTAAAAATAATCGCCAAATTTACTTTTAAATCAACCCATGCCCAAAATTTCCTTGAAAAATTCGGAAACGTGTAAATTGCCAGACCTTATTGATATTAAGTTTTGGTCTATTAAATTCAATCAAAACTCGGCTCACAACTGTATCATATATGTACATGTATGGATATGAACAAAAATAGAACCGTGTATCGAAGTAATGTTAACTATGTTGTCTGCACTCGCGGGTTTTCACATGTGATGCGGTTTCGACGGTCTATTCACGGGCTACACTTGAATATCCCCACAAAGCTTATTCATGCATGCCTCGTTCAATTATCCTACGGTACATTCACGCAATACCCTATTTGTTTATGATGCCACGGTAATCAATGTATGTTTTCGTTACTAATTGTAAGCCTCAGAATACCTATCTATCTTTTATTTTACGGAGATACGGTACATAAAACTATCATCTATATGTATATCTATCAGTGGTCATACCTGAATTAACTAACTACTTAACTGACATCATAAGCATATTATCGTATTGCATTGTGACATGGTATGCGACGCAACGATGGTGACATAAACCAGAAAGTGTTAAGATTGAATGTATGTATGGATGGATTGTGTGAAAGAAGATAGGGTTAAGAAGGGAGTGGATTCAGATATGACGGCTGTATGGAAGAGCAACACATACTGTACCGACCCTCCGTAAGGGATAAGGGCAAGTGGATGATGATATCATTCGTTGTCTGTGTAAAATCATAGTAGCGAATATTTTCAACAGATGAATGCATATTGGAATCTGATTCCATTGGCGGTAAAAGGTTGGCAAATGGATAGAACATTGAAAACTCTGTATACGTACTTTAAAGGGAGAGATATAAAATCCGATTCGATATTTGCGTACTAAATTATGGAAGTATTGAAAAATAGTATACGAGCTGTCGCCTGCAAACTTCATTAGCGCGGATTTAAAAAAAAGTCATCCATCACATTCCTGCGAGCATCTAACTTCTACCAGCTATCTTTCAGTCAAAGTCTCGTCCAAATCGGTCCACCCGCTCCAAAGATAGGGGTCCGGTCGCCACTTTGGTAGCGCGAAATTAAAAAAAGTAGCATATATGCCCGTCTATATCCGCTACCCTACAGTGAAAGTCGACCAGGTCCAGTCGTTTCGGAGATTACCCGGAACAAACGCGGCTTGCGGACAGACAAAAATTGTTTAAATGTATTTTCGTTGTCAGCAACGCAAATACATTATCTTACCAGAATCTGGAATTTTTCTTTTGATGTTTCAAACAGACACTTCAGTTTTATTTAATGTATAGAAGATATAGATAAGATATACATAAATATATATATATATATATATATATATATATATATATATATATATACATATACATAAATGCGAAAGTTAAGTTAATGGATGGATGCTTATTAGAGTTTTCTGCCTAAACGTTTTAACAGATTTTAATAAAATTTGGCATTTAGATGTAGAACAAAGTCACTAAGAACACAGGTACTTGCTTCTTTTTTTTGTTTATTATCGCGCGTACTGAGTCACGGGTCATAAATAAATGTAACTTGCGTCGTTATTTCTGATCTTTGGATATAAAAAGTAGGCTTTAGTGGTCTAATGACGATTTATAAATTTACTAAAATAAACTTACCATTTTTTATTAAGGATCCTAGCAAGACCAAGTCCTGGACCATGACAATTTTTCATAAGCAAAGAAAGCATTGTTTTCATTAAATATGTATACGATGACAAAAGGAATTATGAAATTTTGCCGTCAATCACCTTTTTAAATTATTTGTTCTATTACGTCAATTTGTGTGCAAATAGTTTTAATTACTGTCAAAAAAGAATCTTCGTCGTGTTTGTTCTGTATTTCATATATTTTAAACCTGGCAGAAAAAAAAATGTGTTTATCATGGATGTACTATTAGAACAGGATTGAGCTATTGTCGCAAAATTGAAGCCGAGCGAGACCTCAATAACTGTACCTTTTATCCCTCTCTACCGATGGTGACTATGTTGAATTATGTTTTAAGGACGGTAATTATAACAAAATCTTGTTTTTGTTGTCAGACGTCAGCAGATTATTGCTTCAGATAGAATTTATTGTATTATTGTTATCATTAATGTGTTTACCAAAAACTATACAATATACACCATTCTATATCAGATATTGCTAAATAAAAGAGTCTTGTGAAGTGTATGCCGCAAACTAGGACTGGTTAGTCATGCATGGTCACCGTAACTCATGGCCAACAAATTATGTTTTAATGCTGTAAAAATACATATAACCCACAATCATTGTATTAATCCCGTCGGAAAGCCACCACGACATAAATTCTTCCCATTTTAACTAAAATTCTTCAAAAATATCACGAAATCAAAAGACTCCGCCATTAACGTCCGAGTCGGAATGTCATGTGGGGCTGTAAGTTCAGGTGTACGAATTTCAAAAAAATAAAAGAAAACTCCTACACCAACCTTAACATTTTTGCGTTAATAGGGTTTTAACAACAAATAAAACTGCTTTAATATGTCGGAAATAAAGTATTAGTTGCTAAAATTTAAAAACATTTTAGAAGTAAACATTTTTTCTTCATTGCATTACATCAATCGCCCATTTTTCTACAATCAACGAAAGGATTGATATCTGGCAACTCTAAGTCTCTATTACAAAGGGACACAGCGGACACTTGTAGCCCTCTCACTCGGCTTCAATTTTATTTTGCGAGCAACAACACTCTTACGCCCTGAGGTTTTATTTCCTTTATTTTAACTGCAAGATGTACAGATAGAACTCATTCCTGTTGTACGTAGTACTTATTATTTCCATTATTATTTTATCTACAACCAAAACCTGAGGGGAAATATCTTGGATATAGTTAACATCGTGTAATTTTCAATGTCAGTACCCTAGGACAAAATTGTAATCCAATAAAGGGAGCTTCGTGACCTGCGGCGTCGCTCGCCACCCCTCTTATCTAAAAAGGTAGTTTACACGTATATGCACTAGTGTGTAATTTGTGTATTTAAAAGTACACACTCGCTTAGTCGCATATCATGCATCAAGATAATAAGGATATGAACTAGTAAATATTAAAATTGAATATGGTTGGCTACAAGCTTAAAGACCGAAGAAGAAAGAAGAAGTATTGGATGGATTTTGTGCAAGGGGATATGCTTAAGGAAGGAGTGAATTCAGATATGACAGCTGATAGATTCAGATGAATGGCAGAGCAGCACATACTGTCCCGATCCTCCGTACGAACACGGGCAGGATGATGATGATCACAAAGCCATTTGGAATCGAAAAAGTCTCCTCTACTATAAAGAATCGGAAAACAGAATTGCGAACTCCGTATGTTTATGATTCTGTTTGCTAAGCGGTCCGCCATATCTAACCAAATCCCCGCTAATTTGATATCAAACTTTGTTTAAGTACATTTCCGGTTAACTTTATCGGGAATTTGCTACCGGCATTAATGATTACAGTTCTACAGCTGTACGTGAACACTTGCCCGCAGATACATACGCGTATTTAAAAACTGTAGATAAAGTAAGATGGGATTATAAAAGTGAAAAATAGATATAAAATTTATTTCACGGATTTGATAGATATTTGTGATAAAAATAAAGAGAAACAATCTCAACCGGACATTCTTTTTAAAATACCTCACAAAGAAAATGCGCTAAACATTTAAGATATTATAAAGTATTTCAAGAGCTTCGCAAAGGCACTGTTATATTATGTCTATAAACTTAGTAAATCACAATGTATTTTCAATTAACTTTATAAGATTTTTATAGTAGTAAGTGATTAATAACTCAGTCTATCAAATATTAAGATTGTAGGGTGTATGTTAATTTTCGTTTTAGGAATAACACGAAGTTTAAACTGAATAAAGCTCTCTCTTTTTTTAAGATCTGCATTTTTTCATTACTGAGCGGACTAGAGTTAAGAGGAATGCATAAAAGATCACCTATGCAATAACTTCGTGTAGCTTTGCATGGCTCGGACGATTTTAATTGGGTAGTAGCTATTTTAATAGCTACCTAGTGATAGACGAGGGCAATTTTGATTTAACTAGAAAGGTAATTATAGAGTCAGTTTTTCAGCCCTTACGTTGTAATCGATATGTAGCAAATCGAAATAGTCATAGTTTAACTTAAGCCTTCAATTGCAGTTATAATTTAAGATAGAGAATGTATTTTGTATAATCTACTTCTATACTTAAGTAATAATTATTCAAAGTAATAATAATTGTACAATATAGACATAACAGCTACAATAAGGGTGGTTTACTATTTTTAAGGAATTATTTCGTTTTCAGTGTACTGTTTTTTTTGAGAATATTTTGTTTTTAGTGTATTTTGTTTGGAAGCAGGTTTTGTTTTTTTCTTAAAAAGTTTATTTATTTCTCGATTTTTAGTGAATCTAAACATCGCAGTATGATAATCACTAGCTTTCAAACAAAGAATGAGTTATCTAAATCGATTATATAAGAAATTAAGTAAAGATCTAATACATCGTTGCGACCATTCACTCATAATTCTGTCCAGCCGCGCGCCGCTGTTGCCCGTGAGTTTTAATATTTTGATACCTTCTAGAATTTAGGTCAGAATTACATACTGTCAAAGGCAGTTATGATCTACATTTAATACCCTATCGTGAAAACACATTTATTTGGATAAGGATTCATACCGAAGACGAGTAATAGCGTTGAAAGTGGGGTATAGATTTCGATCGATATTTTAATGAAAAAAGTGAATATTGTGCGACAACCTTAATAGTTAGACATATGCTATCGCGGACTTTTATTTAGAAAATTTAAAGGGCTACAATTTTCTCATATTTTTTTTATGCAAGTCTTATAGTTTAGGCTACGTAAGCAAAGAAAGCAAAAAAGACCCCAAATTTCGTCGCGCGATTTTGAGCTTAACTATTTAACTACGTCGTAGTCTTTGACTCCAAAAATCAAACAAAAAATGGGACCCATCTGCAAATACTATCCTTCGGATAAAAAAAAAATTATCAAAATCGGTCAACTAGCAGCGGAGTTATGCCGTAACACACTTAAAAAAAAAAGAAACATACTGACAAATTGAGTACTTTCTTCTTTTGGGAAGTCGGTCAACAAATGAGTATCCTATGTGTTCTTCCAGACTATCCTCTACATCTGTATCAAATTTCATCAAAATATGTTCAGTCATTAACGCATTGAAGGGCACTTTCCATAGCGCTAATAAATCGTAGAGGCCTGCTTTTAATATAATTTTTAAGTAATATATCGTTTAATTTGTGAAATTCTAGAACGGCTAGTTTGCACATGGTAGTATTAACTAATATTTAATACGTTAATAGACGTGCAGACATCGTACGGGCTTTTGATTATATGCCTGTAATATGTAATCAAAGGTTCAGGCGAATACTGGATGCGTTGCCGCTACGCCTTAATGAATAACTAATTCGAACGCCAGAAACGTCTATGTATTTTAGAATTTTGTACACGAATAATGCTAAACTTTGTGGTTTAAAGATGATTTTCAAATTATTCGCATATGAAGTATACAATTTGTATGAAAATACTGCACTTAATAGACAAGTATCATAGTGACGGAACATAAGCATATAGCGAATAGCTATGAACTATCGATTTTCGGGTTAAACATAAAAAAATGTAGGACTTAAATTATTTTTTTCATTATTATTTAAATAAAGGTATAAATCTAATAGTGAATATAGTGATAGAGACGACGTGAATCTATCGATACCAACGTCTATGACTTTGCACATGCCATCCCTACTGAATTGGCAAAATATAAATAATTATTTTTACTTACTAAAGTAATAAGAACTAAAAGCCATTTTATAGTTGCTATTTGATAAACAATAAAATAATATCAAAGACGGAATAATACGTAGAGAATATTACAGCGGTCTTCATCGCTATAGAACTCAAAAAAAATGTTGACAGGTTAAAAATATTATCAATTCGTTCCTTGTCTGCGAGTCCGTGCGTATTAATCTCTTAAGAGGATAAACTGATTTGGATACGGCTTTCACAAATGTGTTGTAAGAGAGGGCGCACACACCTTTGACTAAACTATCGCACAACTGTTGTGCGAAAACAATAATGTTAATTTTAATTAAGATCTTCCGTTTGACTCAAACTTATGTTAAATTTTAATCAACAATTACAGAGATATTGAAAGTATTCTCTTGGGAGTGAAATGGAACGAGTGTGTATTTAATTTTCAACTAAGATCTATTTTGTTCAAAATTAAACCCACGGTAGTACAAAATTTAATTTTATTCTGCTTTTACTCTATAAAGCAGTCTGTAACCCAATATTCGTACGGAAAGAGTTGTAAGTGCAACAGAAACGAAAAATTGAAAACGTCAAATAAAATTTGTGTCAATATGCGCCAGTGCACGATTTCAACGTTCAAAGGCAAATTCCGATGAACTACGAAATTCCTTGCTTACTGGAATTCAGATCTCGTCTAGCTCGAATGTTAAACGAGTCCTTTAATAAGTATTTTAGCAGGAAAAAAGGCGACCTTTGATTTAAAAATGTTACTATACTTACTTTATATTCTAAATATATTAGCTTTCGCCCACGACTCTGTCCGCGTGGAATTAAAAAAGCAAAAGTGAGTTTATGCGTTCTTCCAGACTATCCTCTACATCTCTACTAAATTTCATCGAAATCCGTTGAGCCGTTTAGGCTACAAACTCTAACAAACATCCATCCATCTATCTAAACTTTTGCATTTATACTACTAGTAAGATATGATTTAGATATATTAAAATTTATGATCTAATATAGTTACTAATTAATTCTACGTGGATGAAGTCAAAGCAATCAACTAGGCAACAGCTTGGAATAAGGTTTTTTTTACAAAAACATATGTATTTTATCGATTTAGTCGCAAAAGGCGCTGTTGTCTTTTGAGGATTGTCTGAGGTACTGATAAGTTATAACAGGGATTTTGTACCAAAAAGCAATATATGTCTAATGAAATACTAACAATTTTAAAAAAGTTTCGTTTTCATAATTGATCAACCATCAAAAGTTGTCGTGAACACAAAGGGGCGAGAAAGGTTGAAAAAGCTTTTGTAAAATTTTTACGAGAGCGTGTGATTTTGACACATCTGTAATGTCACCGGCCACGTATCCGGCCTTTGACTAAAGAAAAACGGACTAAGCAAAGAGTCGCCTTCGCACCTAAAGATAACAATAAACATGGGGATGTAATGCTGACATATACGTACTCCTAAACCTATACTGTAACAAAAATTTACACATACTAAAGGAACACACAATCAGGTAAATGAACTGAAGGCACACCTGCACACTAGATTTTTTATCTGTCAATAATTTAGTCGGGCGAGTATTAAGTACAGAACTTGTACTTTGTTTTATATCACATCCTGACTGCCCTACCTGACTAAGCTATTGGCAGATAAAAAGTCTGTAGTGTGCGGTGGCTTTAAGTGTTATCTTTTTATTCGTCAAAGGAATGCTTGCGCTTGACTGGTCCTGTCACTTAAAAGTCAAAAGTTCCGGTTGAGTTTTCGCCGCCACAGAGGCGGTGTGCGTTTGGCGTGCCTTTTCCAGTTCGCGTCACGCGCGATCGTAGCGACGTGTTGTGGCGACCGCTGAACACCAATCACGGCATAACATTAAATTATTAAAGGGGAACCAAATTCTCTTTGCGGCCATGTTGTTAGCAAGCAATGTTTTACACAAAATACAGTGTACACGAATTTACGTTTGAAATTTATTTCAACTTAAAGAGATGTTTTAACGCAAATCATTGCAGATAATACAGTCCAATCAAGATAACTGGTCTGGTGAGAGAGACGCTACTATCGCGGCTAATTCTTTCAGATTATATGTAAAGTCTACTTTAAACAGCAAATAAAATAAAAAATTTCAAGACTTCTATAGTCACTGACCTTTATAATTAAACCGGCTATGAGATGTATTTTGTGTCTATTTTGTTGTCGCCATCATGGCGCTGACTATCGCGGTTGGTTGCGGTGGTGAGAATTCGTGCCAATAAGAAAACAATTAACTGTAATTAACAATAACAGGAGCTTTTTAGTCGCAACGAAGCCAAACATATTTATAAAGAGCAGTAGCTACAGTACAATGCAGATATTCCGACAGTTTTTAGAGAGTGATAGGGTGACGTCAGTGGTCTGTCATAATTTTTGTTTGAGTTATGCCCACTGGTCAGAATGTCAATTGAATCAATCAATTGAAGGTAAATGTTCCATAATAAATAATGGTTTTGCTTCATTAGTTACTTACTTGTTGATATTGCCGCGGTATTGTTCTAAACGGAGTCCCTAGCGGACACAATGAAAATGAAATGAAACTCTCACTGGACTCACAACGAAATTGCTAAGGAATGAAAGAATAACATAGATTACTTTGTAAACATGTTCTTTATATTAAAGATGAACTTTTCATATTTGAGGAACACTGTTTACAATATTCTCACTTTAAAAAACTTTTTTTTTAGTTAGATACAAGATGCCGATTTTTTTTTTCTGGTCATTATACCTTTCAGTGATGCTAAAAACTAATTGACTTAAAACTACTTATAACACAAAAAAATGATACTTATTATGTGTTTTTTTATAATGTTGTACTACTGTGATAGAAATACGTTTAAGTCATTTGAACAAATTCCTCTCGATGCACCCATTACCTGTAATATTGGGCCGGGTTTACATTACATTACATTACATTACATTCCCAGCTACATTTAACCATTCGTTAGTGTTTTTGTTTCGATAACTTTATGAAATGCGTTTCCGATCTACGTAACTAGTATCACTCCGTTGAAACTTTGGTCAGTCAGTCTACTAAGGAAGTACCTTAGTGACTTTTGATACTAAATCTACATTAAGCACCACTTAACTATTCGCCAACTAGTAAAATCCCTTAGTGTAGGTTTAGTGAATAACTGGAGGTTGTTTAAGTGACAATCAAAATACTCGATTATGCATCGATATTTTAAATAAATGTTGTTAGAAAATAATGCTGCAAACACTTGTATAGTGGGAAGATATGATGTTAATAACTATACTCCCATCAAAATGAATATTCGCGCTAAATAATCGCTTGTCAATTTACACTTGATTTACTTACGTCAGTAGGAATTATGGGGTAAACGAAAACATATGAATATTCAGGTATTGCTCAGGTAGCGCGTCTGAAGGCAGTGAACTGGACGAGACATTCAACAAGTCGCCGTTTATTACGTCGCGTCTCAATATAGGTACTTCAATATTTTTTAATGTCTATGTATGTTTATTTGAAGAATTTCTTTCTCTCATATTCCTCTTGGGCAGGCGTTTATCTTTTGTTTGATTTTAGTCGTTAACTTCTTTGTTTGGCAGACTTATGTTAAGCATGATAGAAGACTTGAGTTTTTATGTTGTTTGGTAGCTTGCTTTTAAGACTCCAGCATTTAAGTTTGTTGTACTCTTCTCTTTATTTCGCTTTCGTCGTCGTTCGAAACTTATTTTTTTTCCTAAATAAATGTAACTTTGTGTGTATTCTAGTGGAATGTTGTTTATTTTAATTGGAATTTATGTTGCGTTTGCCATCGTCTTAGTAAGAGACAATTCAAGCCAACCGCTACACTAGCAGGATACAATGTTTCGATCATTAGTTGTAGTTGGCAGCTTGTCTCCAATAGCAGCACTAGGTCGTCTGCGAACCTGAGATGGCTTAGATATGTACCATCCACATTTAGTCATTTGTATTTCCAATCTAGCCTGCCGATAATGGACTCAGTACAGCTATGAATATTTCCGGAGACAAAGGAAATGAAGGGAAATAAAATAAAATTCATTTATCTTTATCTATACATATAATAAATTTGCAGTGTCTTTTTGTAATATCAAGAGAAATATTCTAGAATTTGCGTTGCTGATAACGAAAATTGCGTTTAAAAATTTTTTGTATGTCTGTCTGTCAGCAAGCATTGATTGTTCCGGGCAATCTCCGAAACGGCTGGGACGATTTCGCCCGGACTTTCAATGAAGGGTAGCTGACATAGACGGGCATATTATACGTTATACATAACTTCTAAATAGTCAAGGGAAATGTTTCATTAATATAAATAAGCTACATAGTTTCCATAAAAAGCGATCCCAGACTACTGGGTACAAAAATGAGTATAAATTGTGAGGAAGTGACTACTTCCTCACAATTTATACTCATTTCTCAAAAACTTATTTCAAGACAGCTACGACTTAGAGGCCTTTAAGAGAACGTAATCTTTGTTTAAATGCCGCCAACACTTCTGCGATTCCCTTGGCATTGCGGACATCCATGGGTGTCAGATCAAATAAAATTAACCGATCCGCTGTTCGGTTGTCGCTTATTCTATAAAAAAACTAAATAGTAATGCAATTGTTTACAAACATTTTTTTAAATTTCATGAAAGTCAAAGAAAATAATGCAATTAATACATATGAAACTCGGACGTTGGTAGAGCTAATGATTTTTAAACCTAATTAAAAAATTTAATCAACAACCTTTTATTCTTGTTTGTACTTTGGATTCGGCAGACTCAAAGGTACAGCGACGCTCAAACATGTTTGTTCTCGCATCCCACTTTATTGGTTTTAACTCAGGAGATATTGCCTTTAACTTACTAATTTTATTTTACTAAAAGGCCATTCCTACTTACAGACTACCTTTAAAAGCGATTATAAGGTTTGTAATAAAACATTTTAAAACAGTTTAAAAAATCATTATGAATAATTGAACAATACAAACAAATATTGGCAAATTAAACCTTTTTAGATCTATTTTGTTCAATGTTTGTAGAGCTTTCTTGTGATCTCACTAATATTATTAAAATGCGAAAGTTTATATGGATGGATAAACATCCAACAACAAACGTTAAAGTTTGTAGCCTAAACGGCTTAACGGATTTTGATGAAATTTGGTATAGATGTAGAGGATAGTCTGGAACAAGACATAGGCTACTCACTTTTGTTTTATTTAAATTCCACGTGGACGGAGTCGCGGGTGAAAGCTAGGTTATGTATACGTGTAAAATGATACAATTACATTTTAACAAATGTAAACATCTTATCAACCTTCAAAGGGAATCCTTTGTAAATGTCATCGATCTAATTCTAATAAAGTCAATTTGTAATCAAACTAAGTATGTTTGTAAAATGAAAACATATATTTTTATGTAATGAAAAAGTTTAATTGAAAAGAACGTTAGTACTAAGGTTGGATACAATTTATATACATTTAATACTAGCTTTCTGCCGCGTCTCATTTTGTGTTATTTTAATAAATTAAAAAAGAAGTTTAAAAAAAAGACTATGCAGCCTATGTTCTCCCAGACTGTGTTTTACATCTACTATCATAACTATTATTATTTTTGTAGGAATTACTACAGTGAGTTTTCCTAGCATATCAGATTAACTTTTCACGTCCATGTAGACAAAGTAGTTCACAGCGCTGCTGACTGCAAGGAATACTACCTCAGTTCTAACGCGCGAAAATAAAATAAACTATCATTTCCTCTACATCGGTCCGGGCTTAAAGATTAATCGATAGGTAATAGTGACACTTTATATCATTAATGATTTACACAGGGGCATTAGCAAGAAAACTTTTTAGGAAGTAAGGGTAATCGCAAATTTGTACAGCCCTATCTGGCGCAAAATACACCAACAAATTTTATACATCCTTTACAGATGACGTCACGATTACGGGGAGTTAAAAATTTGATGCCAGTTAATAGTTTTAGTCTGATTAAAAAACGACCAAGTTCACAATCTGTCAGTCAAATACCCACCAATTAAATAAGTGTAACAAATACTTGAGAAACACAATCTGAACGCTTAAGAGCACTTACATCGTTAACATGTTAATTGTTAGTATCATGTTCCGATCAGATATACTTTACTAACAAATAAGAAACAACGATTTAACACACAAGTATTTGCCCGCGACCTCTTCCGTGCGGAATTGTACATCTTAGCAAATTTTATTGAGATCCGTTGTTCTGGAAATACAAAATACAAACATCTGTCTATCAATCTAAAATTTCGTTTTTATAACATTACTAAGAAGTATGATAATAGTTAAATTGGTAATTTATTATGAAAATAAATTCGTTATTATTGTCTCTGTTAACATATGTGTATCTGTTAATATATGTGTACAAATTCATAGCCAATCAGTCAGTCGTCAAACAATGCCTCAGCACTTATTAGTAAGAATTATACCAAGGCGCGGTAACTAAGGATGTGTCGCTATAGAATCAGTAGTGTACCGTATAGCTCACATCCTGTGCAAGCTCGTCGTAATAGTATACTGGTACTAATTACCGGCGTCGCTTCGCAGAGGGAGCCGTCGGTGCGGGTGGTGCATTCCCCCTGTTTTATTGATTTACCGGTAAACAAACTTGACCTTACAAGCCACTCGTGACTGAATATAAAATTATACCAACTAAACAATTATTTTAACAACATCACATAATATAAAACAACTAATGGAATACAAGATTTACTTTTTGCCTCTTGTATAACGACGACTTTCCCCGTAAAAAGTTCGGGTAAATGTACATATGCAATACGAAACCATAAAACACATTGGTAAAAGGCGGGGATCGAAACTGGACGTGAAGATCATGATCCGGTCCGATTAAGCGCTTAACAACTGCACCATCGACGCTCTCGCAACGATCACACTAAGAGCGCACCTCGATGTTCCCGCCGCTCGTTTGCCCACTTCTCTTATAAAAAAACACCTTTGCATAACTCTTGTGCGACTGTCGATTGTTTCGCAGCCAATTAAACTATTTAGTTGCACAACTAAAAATGCTCATACGAATAAGAGCGAAACTAAACAGTTGTGCGATAGTTTAGTTTAAGGTGTGCGCACGCTTTTAAATTTATTAATATTATCCTTATTTTATTAGTAGTAATGATACCAACGGTCATATATTAATACAAGTAAGTCGTTAATAGTAAATCACAATTACAATAATATTTTTTTATAACAATCATTTATATCTATATCTGTATTACCTCAAAAAATTTAGTTAAGTACGTGTTCTTTGACTGGACTATTGGTCAATATCGCATTTCGCAGGCTTATGCATAAAAATGTCAATGCGCCGAGCGCTAGTCCCGGTATGAAAGGGTTGACGTATGTTTAAGATTTTTATGGTGAGACGCTTATGTTTTTATAAGTTTATGATGATGCAATTTTATCATTGAAGTAACAAATGTTTAGTATTCCTTAGGATTAAATTGTTTAAGCGAAATGAATTGGATCGAGTTTAAATAGAAACTATTTGAATTATTATTATACCTATTTATTTTATCAAAATATTCCAATTGGGATAAATCATTCGCATCATTAAACCCGCCAAATTATAGGTAATGTTTAATATTCAGTATGGTCAACAATTTAATCAAGTGGCAACAATTGGACATAGTATAATTAAACGAACCAGATGAACCACGCATCAGTTGCACGCTGTGCAAATAGTTTTAGTGATCGAAATATGTTAAATATGAAAATACGGCCGAGTACTGAGTAGAATCTTAGAAATCTTGCGTCAGAACTAAATGTTATGTCAATATTAGATCTTTATTGCAACTTATAAGTTTTAAGAAATTTGAATCAACTTGAAGATTTGAATTTTGACTTTAAGAGCCTCAAATTTCATCAAAATCTCTTTAGTGGTTTAATTAAGGGAGAGAATCGTATGAATATTGATTCTTGCTTATATTGAAGATGTCAATAATGTGATCACAGTCAACATATTTCAATAGCATATGTAGCAACTAGATGGTATTAATTGGTCTTGCCTGAACCGAGGATCGCACAAAGCCTTGCGAAGTAAATGACAAGCCTTGACGCAGTTACCGTGTAAGATATCCGGCGGAAATCAAAGCCTCCGCACGCAGTCTGATTCTATTGTGTGATCTCTCTAATTGATCCGAGGCAAGGCAGTTGCATCTGTTAAGATTAACTCCGTCAGCTTGTCGGATTTATAATGCTCTGAAACATTGATTCTGTCTTACATACACATGCGTATACGAAAGCGAACTGTATACGAACCACAGAGATAGCCTCGAATTGACACAGTATTGAGAAGAATGTTGATTTAGTCGGATTTCGGTTATTTGTTTCAAATGATTTTCGTTTCGAGTTCGTTACATCTGCTGTATGAAAAGCGCCAACCACAGTGGAACTAATTTGTGCACTAGAGGCCGTACTTCATGCAATTGACGTGTGAGTTTGTAACATTCGCTGGTATTGTCTGAATATGTATTAACTATTTTGAAACCATACTTAATATTATTAATGCGAAAGTTTAGATGGATGGATGGATATTTGTTAAAGTTTGTGGCCTAAACGGCTGAACGGATTTCAGTAAAATTTGGCAAAAATGTTTTTTTTAATACCGCGCAGATGGAGTCGGGGGTGAAAGCTAGTGATTCCACATAAAAAATATTTGATGTGGCTACATTTTTTTACCTTTGTATTTGAGTAATTAGAATAATTTTTTACAAGTTGATAATTTCGCTAAACTTCCAGAGAAGTTTACTGGCGTAAACTGTACCTATACTTCATTACGATTTTAATACATAAAATAAGAAATTGTATAATTATCATTGAATCATTACAATCAATTTATTCTCAGACCAATATTTACACAAAGAGAGCCTTCGCTTTTTAATTGACTTATTATTACATCTCCACATTTTTTATCAAAGTGTTCTTTATAATTAACAATCATTTTCATACAAAGAACGCATAAAATACAGTAAAAGCAGATTCGTTTCAATTACAATTTTTATTATTGAGAGAAATTCAATTCTGTTGCGCGGCAGTGCACCCGCCGCGCCGCGCCGAAGCGAGCACGGCCACTCATTTCTCGAAGCGATTTCAGGGCACTTTCGACACCCCTGTAACTTCGTTGTGGATAAAGATAGAAGGTTGAAATTTCGAACATCAATAGCTGTACGAGTACCATAATTTTTACATTGCTTAAACAACTTTTGATATTACCTAGTAGTTTGCAAATTAAAATTTAGAAATAGACAGCGATCGGTCTATAGATTAGGAGAAAGTGAAAAAAAAAATAAAATCGGTTAAATTTAAAATTATCATATAGTTTATAATTTATAGTTTGTACGTTTTGAAAAATCGATAATTGAATTCTACACATTTCAAACAAACACATGTAGAATCATAACTATAAGGTACTTCTAGCAATCCCAAAAACTTTACATATAGTTGAATCAATAATCCTGAAATTTACTACTTTTATAAACCATTTAAGTTTGACCTCTAGAAGCATGCAGTGTGAGGTAGGAAAGGGTTTAAATTAATTTGGTTTATAACGAAAAACTGGCACATTTATATCTCGCTTAAACATGCTGTATTTTTTGTGTATCGCGGATTCTTGAATGACACAAGTTGAAGTGTGAAATTTAATAAGGTTACTTTTCAAAAACAAATGAGATCCCATAAATATTATAATGGACAAGAACCTGCCGAGTGCGAGACTCGAGTTTCTCTACAAAAAATGACAAAGTAAAACAGCTAGCGAGATATAAAAAATTGGGTATTAAAAAATCAATTTTCGCTTCCAAGGTCATAAACTTTGAGGCTAGTTCCCTGTCACTGCTATTAATTGAAATGGACAAGCAAACTAAGTTACCTCAGGAAGTGAGTGCCTCGGGTGAAACTGCACGCGCGCGTTTAACGAAGTCCCCGCAAAGCGTTCTCAGCGAGGGCATAAGTAAATAAAACATTTCAAATCAATTAGTCGACTTCTGTGCCTTGTTCCAGGCACTCAGAACTCACTGAGTACACATTGACTTCCTGAATCCAATGTAATATAGAATTCAACATTTCATCATGTGTTTCTTTAAAGGATTATTTTATCAGAAAATGAATATCTTTCTCGTCTATGTTTCAAAAGTTATAGACGTTAATTTTAATAAAATTCATATTTTTACATTCAAATGAAGATAAAAATCAAATATACGATTTAATTTGTGTTAAGTTCCAAACGAAAAATTTAAAATCCTTTTGAGAGCGAAGGGGAATCATGGGACAGATTCATAATAAAAAACCGCAACGTAAAATAAACATTTTGAATCTGAAAGCTATTTAATATAAACTGGCTGATCGAAAATGTAGTTCGAGTGTTTATTGACTTTCCATATGTATATTCGAAACGCGCTTCATGTTTCATGATGAAAAATCAACATTCGTGCAATTCCGTAATGATACAGACATGGTGCAGCGAAAGAAATCTTCCTTTTTGACCCATTTCCCAAAAGAAGGTACTCAATTCATATATTTTTTTATGTGTGATACGGTATAACTCCGCCCTGAG
The DNA here is from genome assembly GCF_000836215.1 of Papilio polytes. NCBI lineage: Eukaryota > Metazoa > Arthropoda > Insecta > Lepidoptera > Papilionidae > Papilio > Papilio polytes. The sequence continues at coordinate 423,757 of NW_013525247.1, read as the reverse complement.
ATGACCGGTTTTGATAATTCTTTTTTTTTTTTTTGTTGAAAGTTAGTGATTATCATATTGCGATGTTAATTTCACTAAAAATTGAGAAATAAATGAAATTTTTAATAGAAAAACAAAACCGACTTCCAAACAAAATACATTCTCAAAAAACAATACGCTAAAAAGTAACGAAATAATACCATGAATTACATAAACCTCCATTATGGTAGCTGTTATGTCTATATTGTACATTTATAATAAACTACTTTGTAGTCGATGTCAGTCAATGTAATCTACATTACTTAAATTATACTATACGTTCAATTGTCAATTGTTATGGTATAAATGAAGAAAGCCTTACGTAGAAATATCACTGCATACCTCGGCTGACACGGACACCAAAGTAATAATATTTATACAACATAGTAGCACGAAACATCTTTCTAGCTAAATGCCATTTTACTTCAGATTTATCGATAAGCGATAATTTATTTAATATAAAAATATACGTAAACCATTTCATTCACATTTTATTTTGTATAAAGAAAAAAGATTTTAGATGCATGAAAAAAGAGTATGAAATAGTTATAAGTTAGTGATAACTATATTTAAATAAGTACTTACCAATGTGCGTATGCGAATATTCTTAATTGCCTTGCCCTGAAGAGGATGCATCACATTTCTTACTACAAATAGTTTCCAGAAAGTATAAATGGATCAAAGTATTGGAAGAACAATAAATACGAGACAACAAAGAAAAGTTTGCTTACTGTCATATTCAAACTTCAACATATCTAAATATTTTGCAAAATAGTTTTAATTGGCTTAGGAAATAGATTCCAGCGTATAAGGGTATTACAAACTTTGACTTTTAAGAACAGGATCTGACAAATGCATTTTCCTCTGTTAAAAGAAAAGAATAATAAGTTGAAAATTTACTAGCTTGCTTGATAATTTCATTAAGACGTTTCTATTTTCCTTAGTTGTTAGTATTACAGTACTGTATTACAGTAGTAGTTATATACATTATTTTAGGTTAAAAGGTAATAAACGACCGAGCAGCCCATTAATTCATTAAAATAGCGAAGCACTATCCCATAGACATCCGCATGTTAATTATTTTTATCTTTCATGCAGATATACTCCACACCCTAGCGAAAACTGGCAGAATTTACATAGTACTAGCTGTTCCCGTGCGGCTTCATCCGCATGAAATTGTTAAAATTTTATTTTGCTGTTTACATTTCTCAATTTATCAATTGCAAATGCCAAAATGACATGACAAACCTTGACATTTTTGCTTCCTTGATGTTGGCAGCAACTTATGGTCTCTTTCCCACATTAGGGTTTTTATCCAAAATATTTACCCCCAAAGTTTAATTGCGTGAAAATATACAGCCTAAAGCGTGACGTACATAAGTGTAGGTCTTTCTATTAAAAAAATAATTTTTCAAAAATATGCTGTAATTGCTGACATCTTAGGCAACAAAGAAGTGTGTGTTTACGTTTTATTATAATAGTATAGATAACGGCAGATCTTTACTCCGTCCGTTTCTCTTTAGTCAAAGGTAATAAGTTATTGAAGCGTAACATGAACCGGATACAATTTCTACGAGTACAAATGCTCTGAGTGTGATATTAGACGTATGTTTCGAGCTGTAAACTTTTAATTAATATTCTAAGATTCCTGACATTTATCGAGTATGGTTGTTTACTTTGAGAACAGTAAATGAATGGAGTCTCGTTAATCTACGCCTACAATAAAATTGGAGTGTCTGTAATGTAAAAAGAAAAAAAATCAGATTTCGGGAAGATGATTTATTTGCATTGCTGGTAACGAAATACGCATTAAAAAAATATCTCTGTTGTCCGCAAGCCGCGTTTGTAATAATCTCTCTTTGGTAAGCTCCGAAACGGCTGGGTCGAATTCGATCGGACTTTTACTGAAGGGTAGCTGACTTAGACGGGCATAATATAGGCGGACCGTTATCTCTGGAACGGGTGGACCGATTTGGACGGGACTTTGACTGGAACGTAGCTGTTAAAAGGTAGATGCACACGGGAATGTTCTGCGTTAGCGGAGTTTGCGGGCGACAGCTCGTATTACATTAAAGCAATTACTATTGCTTTAGTCCCTGATTTAATGAAAATATTATATAATAGCTTTCGTCCGCCACTCCGCCAGCTTGGAATGAAAAAAAAAACGAAAGTAAGTAGCCCATATTTTTTCCAGACTATCCTGTACGTCAAGACCCTCTCAGCAGTTTAGGCTACAAACTAGTATAACTGAAAGTGATTCGTAGAATCAAATTTTTCTCCTTTCAATTCAAACGTCTCGTTTCCTATGCAAAATTATAATTAAGAAAATGAAATGATACTAATATACGAAACTTTAAAAAATAATTGAATATTAACGATACATATCTGTTATATCTGCAACGAGAAAACGAAGAAAAAAATAATTGTAAAACTTACTTGGCGGAAGAATTGAAAACATCGTTCTGTTCCCCTTAAATACATTTACTTAAATCAACAAAGAGCGCTTTCAGATAAGAGTCTACCTTTCTCGCAACCCTACAAATGCGATTCTGATGAAAATAGTTTAGAAGTCTGTCTGGCAGCAAGAATGCGTCTCTAATCAAATATAATATTGTTGAAAACTGTTTTCGTCTTTAAATATATACATTATTCACAACTTTTTAAACAGAAAAACTTTAAAAGTACTACTAATAGCTTTGTTTTAACTGAAAACTAGAACTGTTCAGTTGGAACAAAGCGTTTATAACAGGCTTAAGGTATAGATATTTTTCACAAAAGTTTTACGCTTCGAAACATAATGTGAAAGAAATAAAATAATGTTACTTAAAAAATAATAGTCAAATATGGTAAAGCCAGAATAATGATAGAAATCTAAATAATCAAAACAAGGTTGTGATGCAAGTAGAAAGTTCGGATAAACCAAAAAATTATAATTTATTATTTGCATCTTTCAGATCAGAAACATATTCTTTCATTGGCTTAAATCCTAATCTAATAGCATAAGAAATTTAAGTCAAAAATACAAACTTTAATATTTATTCGCAAAAGTTTATTTTAAATTTGCTTGTAAACATATTGAATGCTCTGTGACGGGCAGTTTAGTATTTTGATTTTAAAAGATGAAATTGTAAGACGGAACTCGAGCTTCTTCCAACATGCGGAAAGATGCGTGGGGCGGGGTGAATTGCATTTCCGAGCTTTCCCAACACCTCGCTTCCAATCCGCAACTAAATCTAAAATCAGTCTTCGTTTCCATTGAAACACTAAATAAAGTCTGCTTCAAATAAAACGTCATAACGTTGTTTAAAGTCAATCCTTGCGAATGAGAATTTTATATTATAATGTAGGAATATATAAGATTTATTGACGTAAAAAGATTTGGATATACAAAATGTCTTTTGGATTTCTTCACTTGAGATAGAGATATCATTACTTATTTACCTACACAACTTATCTCCACTGCAAGCGGTTTTATTGCCTTAACTAATCTTAGCAATTAATTGATTTACACTTATAATATCAGTTATATGATTTGGCACGTCGAAAACAAGAGCGCTCTTCGTCCAGATGAGCCAACTCAATTTAATAGTGCATCAAATTGGGATTTATAATTTTTTTGAATTACAGGTCGATTTAGCAAAATGCTTTTGTTATTATGTATTAAAATAGTATTTTTTTCATCTCTTTCATTTCGAATAAACTTCATATTTCCACATTCTTACACCACAGTCTAGACATAATGGATAATTATCAGCAATGTGTCAGGCGTTCTCCCGTCAATGACACCCTTGTCCATTCAGTTAGATAAAAGAGGTGTAATGGGGGGCATTAGTTTATTGTTTCCGACCTATTGTAGTGGATAAAGATGATTATAGAACAAATTCGTATCATGTTACCTTCACCGTGGTGTTCCACTGACGTGACACTTGTAGTACGACATGACTAATATTTGGATACAATGTAAAGTGTCGGCAGTGGAAATTGAGTGTCGGTATGTTATATCAAAACAAAATATTAATACTTCATTTATAGATATTTCGCATGGGATGTATGCGCGAGTTTTTTCATTTCGTTTATTTTAAGCCGATGATGTTGCAGGTAACAGCGATTTTCATAAATTTACAATTCAATCAAGTGAATTGTATAATTATTAATTGTGTTTTGTAGTTTATTAATTAACTATAGAACATTTAGCATTAAAGTATTTCAGTATAAATCAATCCTATAAAAAGCAATGAAGCGAATAATTTAATAGAGCTAAGCGGAGATTTGAAGTGTTTCATTGAAATTAAATTTTACAGTAATCATTTTATATTAAAATTATTATCGGTACTTGTAGCGCTAGTTTCAAGCAGATCGAATCAAATTATTTTCGCAGCAGAAGAGACTTGTTCAGAGCCCCTGCCGGGCGTAAAAGTATCTAAGAAACATGAGAGCACAAATATTTTTAATTTGATGACCAATAAACCTACGATATTTTTTTCGCCAATAATTTTAACTTACAAAATATTCGACCATACTTCAATCATGGCAGTCGACAAAATTTCACAACACGTCAAAAATAAGTTTGTGCTTTCAAGATAGACTTGGAGATAAAGATCTTGCCTCCCCTAATTTTAATTGAGTCGCAACTATTGGGGTTCCCAAGATTCGTTTCTTTTTAAGTTACTTTAAAACTGGACAATAGATTTTTTAGATTTCAAGTTACGTTTTTTTTAATATTCCGTACATATTAGTAACACACAACCCATAAGAAAAAATATGTTTCTTCTGTCTTGGTAGTTGCCTGATAGTTCCCTATACGATCCTAATTGCATACTCATTTTTTTCTGACGTTACCTATAAAATTAAATCTGATAATTCTCAGTACAACTATTTTAATTATTGAGTACCAGAGGAGTTATTACGTTGTATTTTAATATTCTCGTTTCGAGTGGCATTGTTATCCGGATTGATAAATATACTAGTATAAAAGAACGAAGTGTTTTGCTGCAGTATTATAAACTCTTTCTTCGCTGCCTTCTGTTTAAAGTTTTACTTGTTACATGCAATTCTTTCCTCCTTATAACATGTTTGTATGCTGCACCTTTGACTTCTTAATTATTTTATTACTTTCAGACTTCCTCTAATATCATTGCTACTTTTATACAGCATTATTTGTGTAACATTTGAAAATTGACAAACATATTTCAATATTTTTTTTAATATATTTCTTTTAAATTAATTTTCGCGAGTTCGTCCGCGGTGAATAGCTGGTATTGAATATTAATTATTGTTTACTATGTAATATCAATTTTATATTCATATTCAAAGACTTAAGCATTTACTGGTAAAATTATTATTATTGGTAAATTTATCAAATTAATGTTATTAATAAAATTTTGATCTTATGATCATTTAGACATTTTATTTATGGGGTTTCTTTAATTACCATTCATGACAAAATCTCAAAATTGCAAACTATAACTTTTATAAAGGACACACGTCACACAATATTTGCGTCAAAAGTCAAGGGAAACAATGTTACAAAACAATTTTGATACCAATAAGTCTCAATATGTTAAACGATATGATGGAAAAAACTGTCTGTCTGAATATATTGTGTGTTCGTGAAATTTTAATTTTAATATTGGTATGCGAATATTAATGAAAGGTGATAAAAGTGGTTTTTATGATTCCCTTTGTCCAGCGCGTTTGCTTTATTACGTCGGCAAGGTTTGTTTGATTCAAAGAAGCCCTCTCAGTGTTCACGACTTATTCCTGCTCCTATTATTCTGTTGCGTTTTTTTCATTTTTTATACATTTTGCGTTATGCTTTGTTTCGGTTTTTGTATTTGTGATTCGTTTTCAATTGATAATTACATTTATTCTTTTAAATCTAAGTATACTTTGATATTTACAATTGATTGGATACGAAGTGTACACAAATGTTTTGAATCGCAATTTCCTTAGTTGAATATTGTTAACACTATATATCTGATATTAAAACACAAATAAGCCTAAATCAATAAGGTTGGAAGAAACCACAATTGTAATAGTTTTCGTAGTAGTCCGCAAAATGTATAGCTGAGTTTTAACTTACTGCGAACGTAATGAATGCAAGCACTGTACGCGACTGTATCCGCGTACGTAGAGTCGTACAGTGCAATACACATTCGTCAATACGGCGATATTAGTTTTGGCATAACCACCCCTTACAAATCAATCTTATTACTCCTGCAACCGCTAAATCAAATTACACAATTTTAGATCCAACATGCGCCGACGGAAATTTTAATTGAACCGGCCGTGGCATTAACAAGTGGAAACTTAATTTAATCTGCCGCAGTTATTATTGCAATATCGTTAACGATACCAAAGGTTCGTATTATCAATTTGCTCATTAAGTCGGAATAGTTAACCCAAGTAGTGATGTTTGAAAATACAGAGGCATACACGGATGCGGCTGATTGACGCGGTTGCAAGCGGACGGTTGGGTGTTTCCCGTTCGCACGCCCCGTCTACAGATCAATAAGCCTTTTGGGAAATGTGTTTCCCATTGGGTTGATTGAGTGAACGGTAATCCGATCAGCCCAACGGGAAACACCTGATGGCGTTGGCTGATCAACTATTGATGTTCGCTGTACTCTGACCGCAGTTTGTAATCGTAGATAAGAAAATGGAGGGCCATAAGCCGATTATTTGAAGCTGTAAGCATCCACTGTTAAAATCACTGTGTATGTATGCCCACGTCAATAAAGTAATACCATGAACATTAGGTAAATGTTTTAGCATTTGTTTTTTTCCACATTCTAATTCTGAATCATTCATAGATCCTGTATATGATGATCTAATTATATCATAAGATTCGCGACTGGAAGAACCTCAGCTTATAATACAATTTTAGTAATATCATGAAATCACGATAATTCAAATCTCTTTGTTTCCCTCCACCTAGGTGGCGAGTTATTTATATCTCGCCGGGGCGCGTTGTATCAATGCTGCAACTAGTGCATGCGCACATTCTGTAACCTTCAGAATTGAGGGAGCTATAAATCAATACTAGACTTGCGCCGACATCGGCGCTAGGACTGACTCAAGGCCTTATGGGCGTTGTGCTACACGTTGATCACGACGATCCCTGGTTCAACCAATCAGCTGCCGGGCCGTCGAGGAGGCTACTTCGCATCACTCATACCATCTATTTTTCAAAGCATCACCCCTCGTGGAGGCCTTAAGCCCACGCAGTTTTAACGGTGATTAAATTAAACACCTTGTTTTAAGATACTTCAAACACCCAATATCTTGCTAGTACACGGTTGCATAGTCACATCTGAGTAACTCAACCGACCGACAGTCAAACGTCTCGTATGTGCGTATATGCGTCAGTCACGTATATGCGTGACAACTATGTCCAATATAATGTTTAATTAACAACTTTGTGATCAATTTGACCAAGCATACCAGCTAATCCGGCATTATCATTAGATATTAGCAATGTAATGCAAATTGTAACATGTAATACATCTGTAATTGACCAGTTTATCTCTTTAGTTAAAACTGTCAGTTTGCACCGACCGTCCAAAGCGGGATTTATAGCAGGAATACATATTTTCGAACGTGAATGTACGAGTCATACACTCACGAAATACCAATGCAAAATAACTGCGGCTCGCTACGTCGAGAATGTTATGGTCCGTTAGCTAAGAATTTGACACTTATGTTAGATTCCAATACAGTATCTGATCGGAGAGGTGTACTGATTCAAGAACCTTATAGTTAAATGTATATTATGCCTAAATACAACATTTTGTAGTGCCTGTATAACCTTAAAAGTTACTTCAAAACACTACTAAAAAGTAATTTGATTTGTTACAAAAAATCTATGTCCAAGAAGGTTCTGTAAACTACTGTTAATTAATTTACACTAATATAAAAAAAAGAAAAGATTTGTATTTTTGTATGTATTGACATTTAAAAAAACCACGGAGCCGATTTAAAAATTCTTTCACCGTTAGAAAGGTCATTCATCTGCGAGTAACAAAGGCTACATTTTTTAATATTTTTTTAAGTCGCAAGAAACCCATAGTACCTAAACATATTCGTATTCACTTATCCAATTTTAACAAGAGTTACATTGGTCGTATACATATTTTTGTTAATTAACAGGCCGAAGCTATTGATGTTTGTTAGGCGTTCATTATTTTCTCGCGTTCGTTTATTCAACTATTAAAGGATGTCCTAGATGACAGTCACACAAAATCGTTTTTTAACGTACGTAGTAATGAAGCTGAAATTCGCTGATGTGTAACATAGGCTCTTTTCATTCAGATGATAATTCCCCGAAATGTAATTTCGATACTACGCAGAAAGCATTGCATACATGGGTGTTGCGTTGGGGTGAAATCAGAAATTGTATTTAATAAAGCGAGGCCGGAGTAGGGAGCGTGGGGGCGAGTGGGCAATTGCAACCACCCAACCCTCTAGCAACCTGACCTTTACTATGAAGTTATACAGTTTTAAAGTTACTTATCATTTTTACATACGTTGATTTTTATTTTTTATTGATTGTAATGTCGTGATCGTTTTAACCATATTACTGTATACTATGCTGCATGGATATATTAACAAAACTTACTCAAATTCAACAGATCTAGAAATAGCATTTGAAGTAGATTCCGTTTGATAAAAATAATTAAAACAATTTTACTTAAGATCTAAATGATTGTATTGATTAAGATCAAGGCGTTATCGAATATTGCCGTTTGTCAAATTTTACACCAAGTAAATAAGAATAAGTTGTTAAATATTTATAATAACACAATTCATAAAGATATTAGTTAGCACCTAAGTTTTACAACATAAAGAATATTGGAAATTGACGTGTACTTAACAGACTATTAAAATTGTATAAGAGCATATTAATATGAAACGGCCAAATAAAGTACTCGATCAAACGGAAAGTTTTCAATATGGCAATTACGCGGCCGCCCTTTTAAAACTCGCCACAAATGGAGGGGACTATAAAATCCATTAAAACCAATGCATAGATTTTGCAATGGGAGCATTTAAAGTGGATTTTAATAGATATTCGTTTTTAGTGTTGTTTTAATTAATTTATCATGTTAATGCTTGATACTATCCTAAAATACACATTTTGCGTAACCTGTACAAGACGTGACAAGGACATTTAATACTAAATGTTTCCCGCGACTTCGTCCGAGTAGTGTTGGAATGTTCAAAACAATTTTTAAAGTCAAGAATTCTAAAGGATAAATTAAAAAAAATGTAATATTACATGTGTGTTGTTACTAAGTCTGTGATTACAGTGTAATAAAGAAAGTTTTGTTTATATAGGTTTACTATAATAATTTCTAATTAACATTAAATCGGACTGTAGTTAATTAACCTCCATGAAAGTTAAGAGGAGGTAGAAAGTGAAATATCAAGTCTAAATCGTACGAAGTTTTAATTCTCTAAAATCTCTTATCATATTTATTCTCTTCATAGTTTCAATTGCTACGGCGTAGAGAGCTCTTCGTAGACTGGACGGTGCGCAGCGCTGTCTACGTCGTCGCCCACCTTTAACTTTGTGTCTAGGGGTGTCTACTACTCAAATTCGATTCAAAGCGAAAAGTCTGTAAGTTTCGAATGTTCGCACACCCCTACCTGTACACTGATACGGTAAAGTCTTTGTTTGTAAGATGTAATAATAAAAATCTTTTTAATTAAGCTTAAATGCTGTTATCAATTTTCTTTTAAGTGTTTAATTAAAAAATCCATTTTAAAGGATAGTAAATATGTTATTGTACATTATGGAGGGTTATGCAAAAATATTTCGTGTCCCATTTTTTAATTTCATCATCATCATCATCATCAACGGCCTTTATCTGCCCACTGTTGGGCATAGGCCTTTCCCATTACATAATTAATTCCTAGTACATAAAAACCCTATAAATTACTATGATCTTGTACAAAACAACTTTTTTTGAATACGTAGGTATGCTTAGTAGCTTATTATACTTATAATATCTATTTGATTAGTTCAGATTTTAACTAATAAATCGTTGACACGTTCAGAATGTAGGAAATGTTAGATCACGAGTTAAACTCAATTATTTGTCGGTGGCGTAACTTCGTTCCGTTGCCATACGTAAATCTATCCGGAGGGCGATGCAGTTTCCCCTCCAGCCATCCGCGCAAACCTCGCTTAGTTTTCACACAACCTGCAATTATTAAAATAAACTAGAGGGCACCCTTGGTTTCGACCACAGCTTGTTTTCTATTCTTAAAAAAAACATCTTTAAGTACTTTAAGTCTCAGATTTTCTTTAAAAAAATTCCTTAAAAATTTTTATTTATGTAACTAACTTATTTTATGGGACGGTGTTATTCCAGTATCATTAAAGACCACCTAACACTGTTATACTGAACCTAAAGCTGAACGACGGCTTCTAGTATATTCTTAAATCATTATGAATAAAGTTGTAAAAGTTTTTTGGCTATAGTTATTGAAACTTCTCTTTAACTTTTTTACATTTTACTAGATGTTTCCCACGACTTTGCCCGTGTGGAGTTATATAGTTCAAAACTTATTACTAATTCCTCAACATTAGTAATAATAAAATATAGCCTATTTAAATCACAGATAAATTTCCTTTCTAATCGTGAAATAATTTTTAAAATTGGCCCAATAGTTTTTAAGTTATTTCAATACATACAAAAATACAAATATTTCCTCTTTATAATATTAGTATACATATAGATTACTAACGAGCTTTCGCCCGCGACTCGTCCGCGTGGAATTAAAATCATAAAAGTGAGTAGTCTATGTGTTCTTCCAGACTAACCTCTACATCTATACTAAATTTCATCGAAATCCATTCAGCCGTTTAGACCACAAACCCTTACAAACATCCATCCATCCATCTAAACTTTTACATTCATGTACATATGTTAGTAAGAAGTAAGATTTAGTAGTACATTTTAACCTCGTTCGTCCTTCCCATCTTATGTCTTTCTTATTACTATACTTACTTAAAAAAAGTCAGATAATACTGGAAAATGAATTTATAAAAAGATAGAAACATTTGAAAAAAAAAACCCTAATGGCATTTGTATTTTGTTTTACATTTTTCCTCTATTTAACAAAAATTCCGTTGACAACACGCTACCTGTGAAAATGTATGAACATTTTCTTTTCCGAGAATACATTGAGAAAAACAAATGTAATTGATACTTCGAAATGGATTCTAATGAAAGTCGGAACAAATAATGTCTAATTGGATTAAAGAGAATGAATAACATTTTCTCAAAGAAAAACACGTTGTTAAAAGGTTTAAGAAGAAAAAGGGCGACTTGTTTTCATTTAATTATCCCTTTTCTAAGTACTACGTAACTATAAACACTGAGATAAATCTAAACTTAAAAGTTAAAAAATATTTAACATCAAATAAACTTCAGTCACAAAAATACTTTAATGGCTACTAAAAAACAAAAGATGTCAAAAGCTTGCTTATTAAAAGAAAGTACATTAAAAAAAACGGTAATACTTCTAATACTACGGTAATGCTACCTGTTTCCATAGGACGTTATATATTATGTCTGTCAGTTATTCATTCAGTAACACTTCAGCATAGACTGAAAAATTGTCGATTGTGCATTACTCGTATAATTAGAACTTTGGAATATCGCTAATATTGCTTTCCTGAAAACATCGTTAAATTCTTTTTCTTAAAGAAACTACACATCAGTAAGTTTTTAATGTATTTTACTTAATAAGTGCAGAGATAACATTTTTATAACCTAGATTCACTCACAGCCTCTAGTGCACATGTCCCAGGCGTAGTGACAATGACCTAATTCAAATCTAGACCACGATCAGGTTGTCCAAATATTGACTGTTAATTCTATCTGCCATCTCGCTAACTGCTACACAGAGAGTTGTAAATTTACTACTACGTAGTCCTTTAGCGTACATGTCATACCAAAACTACACTAAGGACTTATGTGATCACGACTATGAGTGTGACAGTAAAGGTGTATTAGTAATTATTTACAGGTGAAGTTGCTTTGGCGGGTGATGGGATGTGTAGGTAGTGAAAACATACTTATTTCTACGACTTATCTGTTGATGAAGGATAGGTAGCGCATCTGCAAATGAGGATGTCTATAGGCAGCGATCGCTTCGCTATTTTGGCGAATTCCGACGGCCTTTTTCGTTTGCCACTTTATAATATAAAATGTGAATATTTATAAAAAATAACTATTTAATTTTTTTTAACAAGCTGTCGCCTACTAACTTCGTTAGCGCGGAAAAAAAATGTCATCTATTCCATTCCCGCGTGCATCTACCTGCTACCTTCCAAACAAATACCCATCAAAATCGCACCACGAGTTACGGAAATAGCAGTTCGATAGCCCTTTTGACAGCGCGGAGTAAAAAAAAAGTAGTTAGCTTATAATTTCTACATACGTCCATGTCAGCTACCCTCCAATGAAAGTAGCGTCGTAATCAGCCCAGACGTTTCGGAGATCATAGGAACTACCTGTCTATAACATTTATCATTTTTTCAGTACTAGCTTTTGCCCGTGTCTCCGTTCGCATGGAATCAAATTAGAACAAAAGTTAGTACTCCTACATTTTCTACAGACTATCATCACTCGTACATCTTTGCCCTAATTTGATCGAGTTTATTCAGCAGTTTAGGCTCCAAACTGTAACAAACATCCATATCTAAACTTTCGCATTTACAATAATACTCATATTCTTTAAAGCAAACATTAATAACAATACAGTGATTCGTAGTTTCGTAGGTTTTAAAACTTTAAGTTAGCAACATGTCCAACAGAGGTTTAATTCCGTCCGTTCCGAAGAAAATTACCTCCGTATTTATAAGGTTGCTAGACGAGTGGGATTAGTACTGTAACTCAAAAGCAGACTTTATCTAACTATATAGAAAATTAAATTGAGACTGTCCGACGTTAAAACCTAACAAGGCCCTTCGAATAGGATTCACTGTGAGCAAATTAATAATAACTTTGCTATTTATTGCCATAAAGACAGACGTGAGTCGTTTCGGGTTATAAGTACAAAGTAGTGACAAATTCTTAGCATTAAATAATAAAAACATGGTCAGAACTCATTTAAATAAATCAAGATAAAGAACATGTTTTGTTTTTTGTCCTTCGTGGACGTAGAAGGTGACAAAATTTGCAGAGAGATGACTAGTTGTTATTGTTAAGCTCTACAATCTCACAGAGTAGTATATATAGCTTTCGCCCGTGATACCGTCCGCGCGGAATAAAAAAAAAGTGCGTAGCCTTTGTGTTCTTCCAGAGTATCCTTTACATCTGTACCAATTTGATAATTTAAAAACAAACAATATCAGTAATAAAATTACAAACGTTATATCTGGACTTTTATTAAAAAACAATAAATGATTACATTTTATACACTTTCAAATGTATAAAAAAATATCATATTAAAACGTGCACGGCTTTTCAGAACCAAATGTTTAATTTACTGAAGCCAACGACCAGAAACGGTAATTGAAAAATTGTCATCGTCCTTTCTCGATACTCGTTTGTGTTTTCTGCTCTTTGTAACCATCTACTTAATTTTATTTTATCTTATTGAAAATATATTTTGATTAATTTGACCTCAAATGATGTCAATAGGAAATTGGTATGTTTGCTTTAGGAAAATTCCATTCACCGGCATCGTGCTCATTTCAGTATTGGTTAAGAAAATTGCTCATAATTTGGGTCACAAAATACTTATTGAATAAACAGGAACGTGTAAGCCTCGATGAGAAGTTATCTTGTCGCCATGTCAACAAAAAAAACATGAGGCGGTCACCTGTCAAGCGAAAATTTTACATCGTTCCATCAGTATTACGAAAAACATTGTAGTTGAGAATATGAAAAAAAAAAATTCTTAGAGCCGACGAGAGTAGTGATTTATTAATAAAAACGTCTAAAGGAGATAAACAAAGTTATTCACATTTACCAAATCACACGGTAATTATTTTAATTAATCAAATTTACGGTAATAATGTCATACTTTAAGTGTGGTAGATTCTTTACTAGAGCGCTCGTGAAGTCTTGAAAACTTCCTTGTTACATGCCATTCATCCCTCCTCATAACTTGGCCTTACCATGCTAATCTTTTGTACCTTTTCTACCGTAGCGGGTAATTCGCAGCATTACATGTGAACCCTGAAAAGACACTATTGATCCGGCATTTGGAAAAAACTAGGAAAACAAAACGACTTTTTTAACTGGTCAAACTGTACTATGTGAACCGGTGACTTGTAGAAATACCTTTAGTATTTAATGTGTGTTAATGTTTAATATGTCTAAAGAATTACTTTGTTATATTTAATTTCCAAAACTGCACAAACTCCATTTTGTGTCAATTTTACTTTATAAGTATAATAGCAAATGTTTTTTCCAAAACTTAATTGACAATCGAATGCAAGTAAATAAATTCCATTAAAACTAAAGTATAATTAAAGTAAAAAATAAGTTTTTCTCTTAACTTGTTTTTTATGTATGTATTTTTTTTCGTTGTATTGAAAAAAATAAACGTCTGAGCTTTTGTATTTTTGACCGACTTCCCAAAAGAAGGAGGTATTCAATTCGACGGTATGTTTTTTTTTTTTTTATGTGTGTTACGGCATAACTCCG
>NW_013525247.1:363108-407963 GCF_000836215.1 Papilio polytes | reverse complement strand
CTGTTATGTCTATGTTGTACAATTATTTTTACTTTGAAGTCGGTGTCAGTCAATGTAGATTCATTACTTAATTGTTACTATACTTTCAATTATCAATTGTTATTTTAAAAATGTGGAAACCCTTACGTAGAAATATCTCTGGATACCTTGGCTGACACCGACATCAAAGTAAAAATAATTGTACAATATAGACATAACAGTTACAATAAGGTAGGTTTACTATTTTCAAGGAATTATTGGATTTCTGTATGTATTGTAATAATTGAAAAACTACTGGAACAATTTTAAAAATTCTTGCACCATTATAAAGCTTTTTAAAACACACGCGGGCGAAGTCGCGAGCAGCAGCTAGTTTCAACAAGATGGAACGTACAATTTTTCGTAGTGCCGTATTAAACGAATCGTTTTGTGAACGGGATAATTGCATGTAAAACAAATTTGTTTCCAGAGCACTACCAATAGCTGCGAGCAAATGAAAATGGATTAAATTCGATACGGCTCGGCTTAAAATCTGGCTTAACAAATTGATTTTTATAGCGAACCACAGAACCACACTAGTTGTAAAGAAATAATAATTTTCTCTATCAAATAAATTTCCCATCCGTTTTTGTCTCGCCTTTGATAATATTAAACATGTTAAATCCAAAAAACGCCTGCCCAATAGTGCCTCTATTGGGCAAAATTTAATTGAAATTACCGACTATTTTTTGCCAACAATTGTTATAGAATGGGTGCACACTGTTGTGAGATTGTCGATTGTTTTCCAGCCAACTTTTTAGTTGCATAACTGAATATCATAAGAGACTTAAGTTGTGAGATATTTTGGTTTCAAGTATGCACACGCTCGAATACGAATAAAAACGTTATGTAGCCGTTTGAAATTCATGAGCGCTAATATCTTTTCACTTACTTAATTGCTTTTTTGATTTTATTTAATTTGATTGCCAAAACAATGATGTTAAAAATTTTTTTTTGGTTACGCTTGTTTTGTAATCAATATACCTTCTAAAGTAATTGTCAGATTTACATACTGTTAAAGGCAATTTTGTATAAAGTTAAATTCCCCTAATGTTTGATTAGGATTAGGGTTAAAATAAAAGCAACAAAATGATGCCGCTAATAACGTGTCGTTTTAAGCAAAATATCAGTGCTTTAGTTTTTAAAAAATATAGGCCAATATACTTAATGATAATGTAGCTTTTTAGTAGTTTTTGAGCTTATCCAATACACATACAATTAAAAAAAAACTAATCTTTTATCTTAAGAATACCAGTATAGACGTAGAGAAGGGAAAATAATGCAACATTATTAAGTTTTAAATAATTTATTGAGAAGTTTCTGTTATTGTCACATTACTTACATTTAATTATAAAAAAGTGTAAAAAATCTACGAAATATACCTATAACGATAACAATTTATAAATGTATTATAAAAACATTAACATTTTTTACATATTTCCTCAACAATAAATAATACAATAAAATATAAATATTTATCAAATTTAAGTTAATTTTATACGAATAAAAATATCACAAAGATATGTAAATTTTTATAAAAGTCAAAATATTTTAGAAAGTAATAAAACAAATATAAATCTTTTCGTAACAATTATAACTTACCTAATATTTTTAATAACACATTAAGTTTAAGATCACAAATTTGATATCCACTGATATGATACATTCACAAATAATTATCTAAATAACGCAAGAAAATTGAAAACATTCCGCCCACTCAGATAAGTCTATCAAAATATGAGTAGTATCACTTTTCAATAGAAGGAAAAATTACAAACTTTGTGATTCAATTAAAATATTTATTCAAGAAAATTTGTTGGAAAACCACATAAAGGGAAAATCTCTATTTAAAAATGCCAACTTAAGAAACTAGATAAAAAGTTTTTATTAAGCTATGAGATTATTTAAATAAAATGAGCTGTGTTTTTCATGATATTAGAAAAAACATTAGATTTTTTTCTCATAACAATTAATTTTATTTATTAAAAAAAAAAATGTTTTAGTATAAACTTTACACATTATGATGGATGTTTTATTTTACATTTTCAGACACGTTCTATCACCCATTCGTCTTCTACATGCAAATGATATAGTTTTATTGTTATTATAACTACGCAGATAATGTGAATGGGGATTAACAGCCAAAATGTATCAAGTAATAATAGGTAAACAATTAAAACATAGGTTTTACTGTAATTAATTTTCATTTTTCTTACAAGAAAGTGAGAAAATGTGTAGAGTTTCAGTAAGCGACGGGTTTAAAAGATTTCAACGCCCGGGTGACTGCACGCCGCAAAAAGTACTGAAATCTTCATAAATGTCCGTTGGAGATGCAAAAAAAATATTTATTTCACTTCGAATTTTTTTTTCAAAGTTCAGGAAAATTTTCAATAATTTATCACAAGCGTTTAAGCGGTAAACGCCATCTAACTGCCACTTTTCACATTTATAATGAAATTCAAATTTAAATATAGCACTAGTTACTGTCAGGTTAATCGATAATAACTAATAGTCAGTCACTGTTTTTTTTTTCTCAAACTATTTTTTTTTCCATCCACAAAATAAAACTTTCATTTTGAAAACTAATTTCACACTGTCTTATTAGTAATTTGCATAAAAAAATTGCAAAAACGGTTAATATTTGCGAAAATTCACATTTTGCGCACTTTACACGGAATGCACCGCGAAACACGTCAGTCACCTGTTATGGGCGCTGCGTAACTATTATCCTGCGAATGTTTCGATGTTGCCCCCACTTCGAGAATTTCCCGACAACTTGGGAGATTATTTTTAATTACAATTTTAGTTGTTTTACGTTATGATAAATACTAAAACATTTTTTTTTGTAAGAAACTATGAAATATAAGTAAGTAAATAACACGAAAGATATTTTAAAAGTATATTTTAAATACAAAGAGTGAAGTTTAATACCGACTCAATCGTTCACACTACATATAATAATGATTATTCATTAATTTATTTATTTATTTTTAGTTTTCATTTATTTCTTTTATTTACTTATTTGTTTGTTTATTTATTTAATGTAGCATTAATGCATATTAGAAAATTTACAATATTGCCCAAACACTTTAAATACATTTTATCGATAAATAACATTACACTGTTAAAATCAAAATTACAAACATTTACAATTTAATGAAGATTTTAATAACTTTTTTGATTTAGCTTGCTTAACCTTGTTTTTCATACATACACTAAATATACCGTGAGTATACTGATTTTAACGTAATAAATGAGACATTATAAACGATAAAGAGGTACTTTTTAGTTTACGTTGTCGAAATTTTTATAGTGATATGGATAAACAAAAGAATACTCTTCAGTTGTGTACATTCTTTTGTTTATCCTTTTGTTGTTTTATCAAGTAGTACTACTGGCTTTGCCCGCGACTCCGTCCGCGTGGGCTTAAAAAAACAAAAGTGAATAGCCTATGTGTTCTTCCAAACTATCCTTTACATATACATGGTGGTTCTTAACGGACGGATCAACGGTTTTGTGGAGGTAGGAGACCTCAATAGCTATCATTTAGAGACAAAGTATGATGCCGTATTTTCTATAGTTTTAGAGTTATTTGATTTTTTTGGAAAAAAAATCCGAAAAATCAAATTTCCGACTTAAATTTGACCGTACGTCTAAAGTAATGTGATTATCGTGGTAATTTTTATCTTTTACAAGTCTAATAATTGGGCTTCCGTACCATTATTCCTTTTTTGAAATAACTCACACGAGAACTAATTAAAAAAATGTTGAAAGTTTTCAAAACAAAATTTCTTTTTAACTTAATATTTTTACAACATTTTTTTCTTACAAGTTTTTCAAACATCTATAGAATAAAACAGAAAAAAGCTTTTCGCCTTCCGTTTGTTTTTCATGTAAAAAGAACGACTTGAAATAGTTGAGGGCGACAATCTCTTGTAACGTTCATACAAAATATATGAAACTTTATTTTTTCAAACATATAACTTTTTTTAATAAAACATTAAATTCAACATCAAAAAGTTACAGTTTTATACTCATTTCCTTTAAAAATATGCAAATAACATCATCCATCAGGTTAAGTTAAGATCTATCGTAGTACATACGTAGCGTATGGTAAGTCAAATTTAAGTCGGAAATCTGATTTTTCCGATTTTTTTTTCAAAAAATTAAATAACTTTAAAACTACAGAAAATCGGGCAACATACTTTGCGATTAAATGATAGCTATTGAGGTCATCTATGTCCACTAAGAATCACACTGTATATCAAATTTTATTAAAATCCGTTCAGCCGTTTAGGCTTTAACAAAAAAAAAAACTCTAACAAACATCATAGATAATATTAGTATGATTAGTATGATGTGTTTACTACGCAAGTACTTTTAGTTAACGCAAATTTTGAGTATGGTTTTTACATGGCGATCACTAGACTGTTACCAAATTATTTTAACAAATTACACACTTTCGTACTGTAATCATAGTGAGTTTAGGTAATTCTTTGAGTTTTTACAAAAACGTTTTATTTATACGGTAAATAGAATAGAAAAACAATATCCTTTATCTCTATTAAACTTTCGGTTTCATTTCATATCATATTATTCAAATTCATTTTAAAAATAAAATTCTGAAAATTTAAGTGAAATTGGGAAATTCTCCCCAAAAACGTTGGGAAGTTTCAATTCGAGGATGTGTCCGCACTGTGTTCGCAAGCGGAGACTATAAAAGCCGTCACAGCGCCCATCGCAGTTACCATTCGTCGTGTTCGCGATCAGTCGCTCCTTGCGCTGCTCTAGTGGCGCCTCCAAATTTCTTTACCCCATTGGTGTGATTAATTTTTCAAAGTGCATCGTAACTGTAAAAACGACCCCAGTGTATGGGTGTTTAAATGTTTCTGTACATTACTTTTATTAATTTCTGTGTTTGTCGCGATTGTTTTAATTGCTTATTATTTAAGTGATAAACGATGAAAATCCGAAAACGAGGTCTGGTTTTCTCTATTAAGTTAAAAACACCCTGCAATAGACTAATTTTCGTTTTTACTGCAATATATTATTTCGATGTGCCGTTTCCGTGGAACGTAGAGTTTCATTAAAGTGTGAGTTTTTATTAATCCTAAATTATTTTATTCCGCAAAAAAGTGTAACTAGATGAAAGAACATTTTCGGCTGATATGTTTCTAAGTTCTGAACATTCGATATATTACGAGTACGTTACCGGTGAGAAACAAACATCAGAATATCTTAGAAGAAACTCGGATGTGTGGTTCAAAATGAGTAAGTAAATTATAAAACCTACATTGATTAATGATTCTCAATTATTTTT
This sequence comes from Papilio polytes, assembly GCF_000836215.1. NCBI lineage: Eukaryota > Metazoa > Arthropoda > Insecta > Lepidoptera > Papilionidae > Papilio > Papilio polytes. The sequence goes on along the minus strand of NW_013525247.1, from coordinate 402,625 downwards.
TAATAATCAATGGAGGTTGAAATTAGTTAAATATTTACACTGTTGCGTTGTTTTAGTGTACATTCAACAGTTGGTGTATTATGTATATCAACGTTATTTGTTGGCTCCAAACACCAAAGCGACTTGTTGCTCCAGCCTGTTGCTTTGACCCGGGTTCATATTTCAAGAGTTAAACTTTGTTTCGGAAACTGACAGCTCTTTTACTCGTTTAAACGTTATTTCGATAAATAGAAGCAATACATTTATATGTTTTAAGGATCGTGGATAAAAAAGTAATCGCTAACTGTAACAGTATGTTATTAATTTAGCATATTCATAATTAATTTTATGTTTAATCCAAAAAAAAATCAGGGGGTTAGAGGGCACTGTATGCGGAACGGGTTGGAGAGGAGAGGGGGTTGTACCGAATCAATAACTATTCGAAGGTCAATTAAGCTTGTGTCCGGGGCCCGGTGGACGCTTGCCACCCCCAGACCTTACCTAGACCTCTCGCCTAGGCAATGCGACCTAGATTTTACAGGTGAAGGATATACCACCCAATAGACAGGGTGGCCACAAGGGATCGGTGAAGGGGGAGGGGTGCGGAAAAAAGTGACGAAATAACACAGTATACTGAGATATCAAGTATATTTATTAAGCTTCAAATTTAACGGACATTTTTATCATAATGCTACAACTCAAATACGGAATTAAATTAAATAAAATACGGGAATTTCGATAAGCTTTGTACTAAAAGGTACTTGCGAATTTGTGTATTTTGGTCTTAAATCATACAAGTATCACCAAGGCGAAGGGGGGGTTAATAATTTGCAAAAAAAAATACGTGAATAACGGACGACTGTTAACTTATTGTTCAAGGTCCAAGCCCCCGTGCTAACCTTGTCGACCACCCCGTCTCCCGCGCATCCATAGCACCTCACCCCACCCGACGCCCACATCTATGACGCACAAACCCCAACCCCTCGGCACGCCCTTTCCCAACCAATAACGCCCACTCCATCGACAATGAACAAAGGATTCTAAAAGTATCGATGATGTTCTTCAATTTATTTAAGCTCTACTTTTACTTCAAACATAAATTAATACGAATCAATGGTTATCAAAGATTTCTCTAAACTAAAGGTTTTCGGTTTCTATTGTGAGTTGGAGGTCTGTTAAACTTAAACCAAATATTTACAGAATTGAAAACCTCTTTATTTTAGGAAGTCGGTTAATTGATTTAATTTATTTATTGAATGTAAAGGATAAGCGGAAACAGTCCTCGATTTAATAATGATTTCGGCAGACGGAACAGTGGTAAAGCCCGCTTCAACATCCCACGAATGGGCGGACTCCCCCGGTGCATTGTCACGACCACACAAAGACAGGTGTGAAGTGAGAGCAATTCCGCGTTTAGTCCGACGAGTGTTCCTACCGTAACACTAATTATAGTCTCTTTCCCTTTCCACATTTTTAAAGAGCCGCATAGGACAGGTGCAGGACATCCAGGACATCCTCATTATGTGCGTCTCCTTCTTCGTCAATTAAGAGAAGGCAACGCATCTACAATTGTTGATGTCTATGGGCAACGATCGCTTCACCATTTTAGCGGATTTATTTTCGGCGGCAATATTCCGATTCAGGCCGCTTGCTAGTTTGCCAACTTATAAAAAAAAGAAATAAGCATAGATTACTTAAATACTGCGCTCGGTCACCTATATATTTTCTACATAAAAAAGAAAGGAGAAATATCAACAAGGGAGCAGATCCTTTTCTATGACACATCTATCTATATGATTGACTAGCTTTTGCCCGCGACTCCGTCCGCGATTGTTGATTTCGGGTAAATATACGTTGAATGAAAACGGTTAGTGGTGCAGTAACATTTATTTCGAATATTAGTGTAGATTATAAAATGTTTTAAGGAAATTGCCAGAGCAGATGAAAGTCAAATCTACAGTGAATAAAGAAAAGAAGAATAAAGTATTTTATAACCAATAAATACAAAAGAAAGGCTTGGTTGACCGATGGTTGTCGTTTACGTTAAGCTTTAATTTGCACAAGTCGATGATTATACCTTGTTTTAAAATGTAGAATGGGACGTTTTCTTTACTTTTGAAGTAAGCTTCTATAATTCAGAGCCATTCAAACAAATTGGACTTCAACTTGATTACAAATGCATGTATGCCATTTGCGTACTGTTATTTTTACCAAGTACCATCTGCGGTTATCACTATCTACTTTTAATAATAATAAGTAATTTGAATAATACATCGAAAATAAAATGCTTAAAAAACGTGAATTGATCAGTTAAGAATACACTGGGACTAAACTACTTATACTTTTATTAGATGTAAATAAGAGGCCTGCTATACGAACGCGAGTCACCTTCTTCAATAAAAAATTACGTAGCCTCGCCTCAATTCAAAATACATTTCAGTTAAGCGTGCGCACACTTAACTAAACTATTGTATAACTGTTTAGTCTCGCTTTGATTTGATTTCTATGAGGTTATATAGCTATAGCCAGCGAATTTAGTTGTGCTTCTAAACAGTTGAATTAGCTGCAAAATAATCTACTATCGACAATCGCACAACTGTTGTGCGTGTTAAAGGTGTGCGCCCGCTCTACGAACTCAAATGATGACGCATTACTATAATTTAGGCTATAGTTTTTTAATAGGTCTGGTCTCTGTTGTTTAGGCAACTCATTTGGAAATGCGGATGTCTATTGAAAGGGTTCGCTTCGATGTTTTATCGTATACTATAAAAAAATTGTTCAGTTTTAGTTAGATTTTTATTCTTGCCCCTTTGAGAAAAGCTTTTCACTTTTCAAACTATCAACGTTTTTAACGCTTGTTCTACCTAATTGATTACAGTTTTTGGAAATAAGTAGTGTAGGCTGCAGTGCTACTTTGGGACGCTAATTTTTTAACTTTAACATGTTTAAATAATTTTTAATGATTTTTCGATGGCAATTAACAAACAAGCTTTCTCTGAGTATTATGAGTGCAAAGCAAATTCTATACTACAATTGTAATATTATAAGTGCAAAGTTACAGCTCAAAAGATAAATAATTGAAAAAACTTTTATTAACTTTACATAAACAGTTTACGAAGAATAGCTCCTAATTAGCCAAGGCAAAATAAAAGGTTTAACAAAGAAACCATTGAAAGTTTCTAACTTACCGAGAAAGAACTTTAATGTTGAAACAGGGACTATTGTAAGTGAAAACTCTAACTTTTTTTATTTCAATGATACACAGAATTTGTTGAGCTTCATTGGTTACTTAACCTATTGTTACTTTAAAGGAATTGAGTTAAAATAATCATGGAAAATAATATACGCAGATTGATACGGTATTAACATTAAAACGTGTCTTAATCTTAGAAACCACTATTATTTTAATAACAATACTAAAACAATAATAATAAATCGAGAGGCAATTGAAATAGAAAGTAACTAGAACCCGCTTTAACATCTTCACACGAAAGGACGGGTTTGCTCAGTGGATTACCACGATCATACAAAAGACTGGTGTCAAGTGGCGGTAATTCCGTATACACTCTGACGAGATAGTTTAGGTTTCTTCCGATTTCCACACTTTTGATACAAGGAAGTTAATTTCGCGTAGAATGCGACGCATATTCAGAGGATTTTTTTTTTGTGTTTTGTCCTCTGTTGAAAAACGCATCTGCAAATACGGATGTCAACGGGCAGTAGTCTCTTCGCTATTTTGGCCAATTTCGATTTTTGCTCTTGTCATCTTATAATATACTGAACGAACTGACAAAAACGAGTGACAGTGTGCATAAATATAGTGTGATAGACACTCTTTAATTTGAATATCGAACTTGATCCAAAAAGGTTTCATATATATGCACTTCTAAGAACTTTTTGATTCACCCTCGTAAATAGTAACAACTTTGTACTTTATTTTAAAGCAGACATTAATTAGGTACATCGTTTGTAATATCTTATGTTTGGAAATATCAATTAATAACTTTAAGAGTACCTGAATAATTCAAAACACAACTGCGGGGGAATTAAACTTTACTGAATACCGCGATTAGTACCATTCAAAATCAAATTAGTCGCATGTTGTAAATAACACATCCTAGACGTCTGAATTACATCTAATTATTTATTAGTTTTCGGAGCAGACGTGTCTTTTGTTCAGAATGCATCACCTATGCATCTCACGTGACCAAAATAAACTGTATTTATTTTTAATTGTTCATATTGTTGGTTAATGTAAATAGTATTCTAAAGCCTGCTCTAGAACCACAATTATAGCTAATAGTTTTAACTGAAAAGTTCAACTATTCCGTTAAAAATGTGCGTCTGAAGGCAAAATGTTAACCGTCAGTTCACTGTACAATAAAACTTTTCCATAGACATACAAAGCTTTTAACTGAACAGTTACAACTGAGCTGTGTGTATGTTGGGGGTTTAATTCCTCGACTTCTATACAATGTACTTGACAGTTGCGGAAAATAACGGATATTGAATTTTGTCTGTTCACGAGTTGGATTTAAAATTCGTTCAGATAGTACGAGAAATATCGTCTGCCAACAACTGTCGGGGCAAAGCGTGCGGTAGCGAGGGGTAACAGATTTCAATGCGCCAACGGCTAAACGGTTTCCGTACGAAAAGAGAGAAAAATTGTAAGTTCCACTATTTTTCCCTCACATTTCTACCGACTGCAAAAGAAAAGACGAAATAAGAATAAACATAAAACGGATGGCAAAACTTTGATCACTATGATTATTTTTAAGAAAATTAAAATTTTACCACCACAAATTAGTATTAAGATATCATGTAGCCATCGGAATCTATTTTAACCTATTTCTTTTCCATTTTAGTTCAAGATTCATCTCACCGGAGTCACACCTCCAGGCTCAAAGCATTTTGGGCTCGAAAATTTGGATTGAGCAATACCATACCAAGAATATTAAAAAATGCAAATGCATCTGAGAACAAGAATAAGAACGGAAAGAAGAAGCACATAACTTTCGTCGAGCCTCACCGGCTACCTAGAGTAGGCTCATGGGAATCTCCTGTGCGGTCACCAATAAACATCAGCAGGGGCACACAAACTCCTACACAATCGCCTCTGAGGACCAAACGAGAACCTTCTAGGGAACCTTCCAGGGAATCTTCTAGGGAACCTTCTCCCGAACCGGGACCTTCGCATCGGTATCCCGAACCAATAAAGATCCGCTTAGATAAAACCAAATTTCGGAGATACATTTCGGCCGACCGTTTAACATCTGATGCTGCTACATGCACGACCATCGCTGACAGGATAGCTAGCCAGATCGCGAAGAACCCCCAAAAGCATCTTCTTTTGGCAAGGCTTGCCTTAGCGGTTCCCATAAATTCTAAAACAGGCTTACCATACGTACGCCCACGAAGTAAATCTCTTGAGGCGTACAAAAACCACCCTAGCTATTCGTCTCCACCCTCCCCGGCTCCTTTCGGACCAGGAGAGAGTCGTCACCCATCAGTGACATACGTTTTTAGGGAGACGTATGAATTTGAAGATTTGTCTTCAGCGAGTGACGACGACAGTACCATAGATCTTGTATCTAAGTTCAGAAATCTTTTTACGAATCAGAAAGATTTTGATAATTTCCGCAACAGACTGTGCACGTCAGAGCCGTACAACATAAATTCGCTGACAGACTATTCGTATTACCAACAAGCATTCAACAGCAACACTATTAGAACAGGACATACAATGAATCCTCTTGAAGATCACGAACGAAAAGTTATCATAGAGTTTTGTCACCTGTTGGAGAAATCGAAGCAGCTCTTCAATGGCCTAAGGTAAGTTTTGCAAAACATTAAGATAACATTAACATTATTTTTCGTCATCTCCTTTATTTCTAAATAGCTGAATAAAAAATAACTAGTACTTATACACATTTACATTTTCATAACAGGGAACTCCCACAATATGGTCATAAGCAATGGCATTCATATTTTGGGCGGACATTCGACGTTTACACAAAGCTATGGAAATTCCAACAACAGCACCGTCTAGTTCTCGACAACAAGTACGGCCTCAAGCGATGGCAGATCGGAGAAATTGCCTCAAAAATCGGGCAACTGTACTATCACTTTTAGTAAGTAACTTTTAGTTTTAACAAAGTTCTAATAGTATTTAAAATAGAATTGTCATAATCTATCGATTTAAAAAAATCTTTTGTCAATGCAGTCTACGCACAAGCGAAACTGGATACTTGAGCGAAGCATTTTCATTCTATTCCGCAATACGAGGCCGCAGTTACTACACGCAGGCGAGCAAATCAGATAAATGCGAACTGATGGTCAAGAAGCTCCGGTACTACGCAAGATTCATTGTTGTTTGCCTTCTCCTCAAGAAACTTGCTCTCGTACGAGAACTGATAAAAGAACTTGATAAACAAATCATAGAGTACGGAGCAACATACGATCCTGACGACCAGATAGAGTGGACTGTCGTAATGGATGAAGTCAAGGCTTTTATAGTCGCAGAAGCTGCGGTGACCGTTCTGCATCCGGACAACTATCCCATCGTGCTCTCTCATAGGTAACTTACAAAATTTCTTCATTATGTCTTTTTTAGTTTATTCTCAATAAATATGAGATAACATGATGAATTAAATGAAAGTTATGAATTATAGTGATGAATATAAAGAGTGGTATACCTGAGATTGTTTACATAAATATATATAGTACTTATTATTTAAAGAATTAGATAAATGTTCTGCTTTACATTTTCCTAGACTCAATATCATGAGCGTCCCGCCTCCGGAGCGGCCATCAGTTGCCACTCTAAAACTTCAAGAAGCCGTCATTGTGGGCAGCGTGTCGCAGCAAGTTAAATTCTCCGAATTAACAATGGATATGTACCGAATCTTGCAAACCCTAGAATGGGAACCCACTGGCGAAATGCCTCAAGTGTACAACGAATCGCCGCGTTATCGCTACGCTTCAGCACCACTAATTAATAAAGGTGGTAATTTAAATGCAACGGTAAAGTTAATTTTAAAGAGATTAAAAAATATATAGGAAGCATAGTTACCACTTCACTTGAGATGTTTTTTTCCATTATCCTAATTAGCTATCTATTGATAGGTTCTCAAAACCATATGACAATATAATAAATTGTATTGAAATGGTCTCAATCATATTAAAATGTTTATATTTTATTTTGTAATACTGTTTAGTTTATTTTGTAACAAAAATCAGTGCTTTTTATAATTTTGTAAAGTATTTCATAACATCTCAATGCAAGGACTTGAGGTGGCGTACTAAACTTGACAACATAGAAGTTACCGGTGAAAAAATGTTTCATGTGTCTAATCTATATATTTCTTAAATGTCTTTGGTTAACCTCAAAGTCGACTACATTTTTAATAGTCTGTTTTCGCTGAAACTTAATTATTAATTGGTATTACTCTTTTTAATTTAATTACAATCTATTAATCTCTTTAATGATTGTAACTACATTTAAGTCGGAAATAAAACACGTGAGTTAAGGTGAAAACAAACTTTTCTGTTAAATTATTTTTTATTTGAATGTGACGTCACTCGTAAAGCTTGTCCTTAGATTTAATTTTCATGTACCCGTTGATTCTATATCTAATAGCAAAGCGATGTCACTTCTGTAAGTTACTGCTGTGCATCTGATGTTGCGTAGGTCTGAAGATATTGTCTAGTTATATTAAAACAATTTCCTTTAACAACGTATTATATTTCTTTAGATGTAGTGTCGCCCTTGTTCTTTTGTACTCTACAAGAGTTTATCTAATATTCATTTAATTGTCGTAGGTTATAACCACGACGGCATTATACGAAACGAGAACCCCCACAAGTATCTATTGTTCAAGCCATCAGCAGCGCAGGTGTTGGTGTACTTAGCGAGCGGCTGCTACGACCTGCCTAACAACGGAGCGCTATTGCTCTACATTTCCGCAGACGCCCTCATTGTGCCAGCTTCGAAGATAACTGAAGACAGTAAGAATGCATTCCTTATCTGGTTTATCTTAACTAAACAACTTTAGGACTTTGAAATTATATCTTTATCTGTATTTGTAATAAATCTCACTTAATTATAAATGTGAAAGTTTGGATGGTTGAATGGATGTTTAGTAGAGTTTCTAGCCTCAACTGCTAAACGGGTCTCGATGGAATTTGGCACAAGTGTAGAATATATATATTCTGGAAGAACAAACAGCGTACATACCATGATTTATTATTAAATAAAAGCTAGTATAACACATTAATTAAAAAAACAGTGTTAAATGTAACTACTAACCTCTGGACCAATAGAAATTATAAGTTTTTAATTAGTTAATATTATTTTCGAAAGTAACCACCGAAAATACCGAAAGACACTAACAGATGCCAACTCCATCATTGCTCTAAACGTATTAATAATCCTTTTATCTTTAACTAACTTGTTATTTATATTTTATAAAGTAGGAAAAACTAATTCAAAACTTGCCTTAAGGAAGTTTTCCGAACATTAACTCGAGCTGAAAAGAAAAGGAAACGCAAACAAATCGCGTACGCGAGTTCACATTCCTTTGAGCGACTGTTTCTCAAATTGAGCTGACGTTTAGATGTCTGTGTTTATTTATCTCAACGGTTTTTACTGCAACGCGAAATATTGCAACGCGGTTTCGGTGCAAACAAAAAAATTGCTTTTTGATCTTCAGCTAGCTCAAATCTTACATTAATGCAACTTTTTTACATGTTATATCTGCGGTTGCTTATAGACTGACAGAATAAATTCATATGTGCAGCTGTGCGATTTAATATTATAATTCATTGAAAAGTCTCTTTATACAGGACATTGTGGTCGAGCATTTATAACATAATGAATGCAACCTTATGTTTTATTTTTATGTGCGGCGTTCACTCACTCCACACACACACACTACTTATTTGATAAAAAAAAGTATTCATACAATTCTAAAAGACTCCAGTCACTTGTTAAGTAAAACTGGTCTGTTAATTTAATCATCACTCTTTCTTAAATTTTTATACATGGGTGAATATATCAAAACAGTGATTGTTTTTGCAGCTGGATACGACGTCGGTGGTCTTATGACCAATGTCAAGAGCGACTTGCATCGCGAACGAGAAAGAGAACGGGATAGAGAGAGAGCACGAGAAAGAGGTCGTGATCGGGAGCGGGAAAGGGACCGAGACCGAGAGAGGGACCGGGAGCGTGATAGAGATAGGGTTTGGGAACGTGAGAGAGATCGTGAGCGGGAGCTTGATTGCGATCGCGAACGTGACCGGGAGCGTAACCGGGAGCGTAACCGAGAGCGAGAGCGTGACCGTGAGCGAGACCAAGATCGGGAGCAAGACGGGGAGAGAGGCGAGCGTGACCGCGAAGATGCATCTCGTGAACCAAGACCGACACAATCTCGGTCCAAAGACCCGCAATGCATTCACCCCGGGGACTTATACCCTTTCACCCGGTGCCCTCTATTCATCATCGTCGACTCGGATAACTCGTACATTTTTCAAAACATACCGCGGCACTTCGCGCAGCCGCTCATCGTGCTCATGTCACCGTTGGAAGTTCCAAATACGTTTCCACGTAAGTATTTACTTGACATTTATAGAAAACTAGCTGTTACCGGGCGGCTTCATCAGCATGAAATTATGAAAATTTTATTTTATTGTTTACATTTGACAAATTATCAATAGCAAAAGTCAAAATGACATGACATGCCAAACCTTAGCAATCTTTCTTTCTTGATGTTGGCAGCAACTTATGATCTCTTTCCCACATTAGGGTTTTTATCCAAAATATTTACCCCCTAAGTTTAATGTCGTGAAAATATATAGCCTAAAGCGTGACGTAAGTGTAGGGCTTTTTATTAAAAAAAGAATTATTCAAAAAATGCTGTGATTGCTGACATCTTAGGCAACAAAGAAGTGTGTGTTTACGCTTTATAATAATAGTATAGATACACATTGTTTGAAACTAAGGAATCGCCAGTAGGATCGACTAATTTTTGAAAATAAAAGAAACCTAAAATGTAGCGAGATATTAAAACGGTATAAAAGGTTTTTTTTTTTGATAGCGGATTACAGGAAGGAGGGTAGTTTGTTCACACTGTTCCTGCACTCGCCGTTATCAGCATTCTGCTACTGCTGCGACATTAAGACAGTGCCGCTGGTGCAGTGGGAACGCTCGCAGACCTACATCGAAGCCTTCAACATAGAAGCCGCGCAAGTCATGTTGAGACATCGCATTGGTAAGTATAAGGATCTCCAACAACTTTTATTTAAAATATGTCCATTAGACGCCTGTTAACCAAAAAATGTATACATTTGAATCTTAATTTTCAGACACAGCATTTATATCGTTCATGTCGGACGACTTCTTGCGTCTACTGCTACTTCGCTTCATGTTCTGCGCCGTGGCTCTACGCATGCACCGCGGCTTCCGCTCCAGGAACCAATTGCCCCGCTCTTCGCCCCCTCTGCCCGATGACTTACTGGAGCACCCGACACTCGTGCACATCGTCATGGATCTAGCTGTTCACCTGCAGGTAACTTGCATTTTATTTATCTGTGCAAATATTGAAATAATTGTATTTTTAATTTTATCAATAGCTGCTGATCCTTGCCGTCTAACAATACTTTTAGAAACAACATTAAAAAATATTCTTAGGTCGGTATTGTTTTCAAGAAATTATTAAGAATTTAGGTTTAAAAAATGGATGAAACATTTTGTAGCAATTTTTTAAAATACTATGTATATTTGTTTCTAATTAAGGTAGTTTTAGTTATTTGTTTTTTATGTGTTTTTTGATCTTATTTATTAAGACAATGATAAAAAAAGTCTCTAATCTTTAATTTCAGGTTAGAAGCCACTTCCACGATTCATCTGGTCCTCCAACCAGCAACTAAAATGAAAAAAAAAAACTTCTGAAAATCATTCCTTTAATATTAATAGGTGTGTAGTTCATTTTGCTGTTTGCATGTTATTTAAGAATTTAATAGGTAATGTGTCTGTTGTGAAAGACATGTCACAGGCAAATGGTATACGAGTAAGTAATTACGTTGTTTACAAACGGCGTACATATGTAAAGTTTCAAGTTTTCTGGGGACATAATTACCATGAGCGTCGATGAACACCTTTGTGTTTCCGCTGCTATTTTGCCCCTTTCTATTGTGAACAAACAAATTTACAAACTCATAATAGATGCATAAAAGAATATATATGATCAAGGTTTCACTATAATGAGAATCTTAAACATTAATTTTCACCTACCACAAGTACAAGACGGGGCAATAAACGTAGCGCGAACTTACATTCCACAACTGCGCTCATCCTTATTGTTATAACAAATGTCTCAAAAAATACAGACGAATAAAGATCTTTCTTCTTTTGGGAGGTCGGTTTAAAATTAATGTTTTTATCTTTGATTTCGATAACATGGGTGTTTTCTTTCTTTTTACTCTAGTAACCTTAGCAGAAACGGTTAATTTTTATATTTTAGGTAAAGTCAATTATACTGATTGTTACAAAAAAATTAATTACTTTCTCTTTAATGTATTTATTCCATATACTCGTAGTACATCAAGAGTATAATTATTACTTGATAATAGTTTGTAAATGGCGAAATTATATCATTTGCCTGCGACAGAAAACTTTATGTTTCAATTGTTATACCACAGCCGAAATGCGATCACTGAAAACCAGGGGAGGGGATAGGTAGGAAAAGATACTATTCTTATTCTCGTACAACCTCTCGTATGTCCATTATAGGTAGGAAACACATCTGCGACTGTTTAGCTTGTTGCAGATATTTATAGGCTATGGTCAATTCGCTCCTTTAGCGACATCAAGTGGCCTCTGATTCTTTGTCACCTTTTGTTAAAAAAAAGTTAAACGCAACACTTATTGACTCATTAATGTTGCCTAATAAATGTTGACCACTTGTAAACAAATGTTGTCTGTTTATATATATATATATATGAAAAACATGACATTGATCCTATATATATATATATACGATCAATGTCATGTTTTTGTTCTTAGAAGTTTATATTTAAGTACTAGTGTATTTGAGTTTTGTGAGTGGAAGAGAATGGTGTTGATAAAAAAAAAAACTTTGGTAATGTATGGCTTTCATAGGTTTAAATTAGTAGTTCAAGTCCTATTAACTTAGGTTTAGTAAATTTGGGCACTGACCGACGTTACGCAGTGTAATGTTAGATGACTTGCATTCATGTGGTTAGGACGTATTGTTACGGGGAAACCAGAGAGCAACAAGCCTCTCCTTGCGAATCACGTAACTTTGCACAACGTACCGTCGGTTAATATCCAGGTTAAAAATTAGAATTAGAAAAATTCCTAGATATCCACCTAAATTTGTGTTCATTACCATTTCGTTTAAAATGTATCGTCTTGTTTTAAATCCTAACTTCCTTACAAGTAAGTAACTAGTCCAGTTATTCGGTAGATTTATTTGGAAACTTTTTCGTATATTAAATTGTTTATCATACATATTTCCATGAGTTATACCCGTTCTTCAACTTAACTATATATCGTATCCGCTCTCACCGCCTTTTTGAAAAAAAAAATTCAACACCAATTTCAACAGTGGTAGAGCCCGCTTTAACATCTTCGCACGAATGGGCCGGCTCCCCCGGTGTAATACCACGACCACACAGAAGACAGCCGTCAAGTGGGAGCCCCGCGTTTCGTCTGATGAGTGTGGTGCCGGAGGCCCAGTTTTAGTCCCTCTTTCTTGTTTCTTTTGTACCAAATAACTGGACTGTTAAAATATAATATTTAAGTATTATTCGCATAAAAGAGAGAGAGTAGGTTTAAATTAATTATAAATCATGAAGTCATTACAGCTTGTAGGTAATCATTGCAATTAGGAAATTTAGTCTTCGCCTCTCATAAGAAAAAAATATAAAAACAACAAAAAAATTAGTGTAGATTAAATTTATCTTAAGCATATTTTAAATTTCTGAAGCCGGCTACGCACCTTCAGTTTTAACTGTACAGTTAAAGCATACGTGAATAGGTAAATTATCAACTGTCAGTGTAACTGTGCAGTTATCATTTTAGTTTACACACCTTTTATTTTTAACTGTTCAGTTGAACTGTACAGTTTCAGTTTAAAGGTGTGTAGGAAACTGAGCACTGTGCGGTTTAACTGACAGTTTTAATATTACCTACATACGTACGATTTAACAAAACAGTCTCACTGTTTACTTTTAAAATTGAAGGTTAAAGTTGACAGTATACGCGTGAGTTTTCACTGTCGATATGTTCAAAAACATATTGTTATACCACTCTGCCACTCTGAACAAACGGCGAAGACGAGATTATTACAATAATGTTTTTGTACACACTTTTCGGCAGTAAAAGCTAACAGTTTCAGTATAGAGCAGTGTTACCATTTCGACCAACAGAGTTAAGGTTATCGGTCCTCTATCAACATGGTAATAACTTGACCACAAATGACTTTTATACATGGTCGCCTTGGCTAATTAAAATTTAGCATCTACGTCAAATCTTACTACACGACGGGTTATTTCCTAGTTGACAAATGAGCTGTAACCTTTAAACTGTCGATCTAAACAAAGTAACATTAAAGACATCGTTAGAAGAAAAGTACAAAATTTATAGAACTGAGTACCTATTGGTAGTCTTTTCTTATTCCGTTTAAATTAATAAAAACTTTAATTTGTATGAAATGATTGCCTTATACCATCTAGGCCCTGTCGAATAATGGTTTATACTAACGCCATCTAGTTTCTTAACGGTGAGGGAATAAATTACAACTAGGAACTCTGAGCATGTGACACATCGAGATCTTATGTCAATTCGAAACATTTTGAACTTATCTTTTAAAGATATCGTTAATGGGACGTTCCCAGTATTTTCTATTTCTAGTACTGTTACTAATTACTGCATCATCTAGTCCACAGTTTTAATAATTTTGTTTTTCCCCCAGCACTATCCATTCACTTTATTGTGTAAATTTGTTTTTGTAGAAACACGAATTCCGGTCAATCCTAAGATTAACAGCTAAAGTCAAAGGTTTACTTTTTTAAGCATTTACCAACATTCACTTGATAAATCACAAGATTTGCGTACTTCAATGTTGGTAAATTTCGATAAACAGTCGACTGACATATTTTAATAAGGTAATTTAATGTTTTATTAAAATATCTTCTTAAAAAATTAACTGTTTATCGAAATTATTGATTTTTTTTTTTACGAAAAATCTTTTAATTCACCAATTGAATGGTAAACGCTTGAAACGACCAAGAAAATCATATTATATTTCGGACTTTAAAACTTTGCTTTTAACGGTAAATCTTGGGCCTTACCGGGATTCGTGCTGAGCCTGCGCTCATAGAATTAAGGTAAGGCCGACAAAACCAACATACGACTAAGATTAGATTAAATAGATATAAAATGTTATCTATTTTTAAGTATATTTAAAGCCCTGCAAAACGCACAAATGGAATAGATTTTATAACTGTTAATCTCCACTGCATAAATATTTGCATTAAAACATATTGTGTTCTTTGTATTTGCAAAGATGACAAAATGTTTTTATACAATTATTTAGATAGTGGAAACCCATAGTTACTTGTAAATATTACCTATAATTAACATAATTTTAGCATTTTAATAATATATTAATTAACGTCATCTAATATACCCGTCTAGATTTGACATAATAGATTTAGGTACAATTTAGTCTTGTAATGTAGTCTTTTTTTTTTGTTTATATATATTCTTCATATAATAACTTAGTTTTTACTTTCTCCCGTGCTGTTCTGGAATTTAAACCAAATGCAGATCTTGTCAAGGTTCCCGTGCAAATGGTTAAATGGAGAGTTTGCTTTCGGGTTGAATACGGGTCCGGTGTAAGGTAATGGTGAGGTCGCTGCATTTAACGTGTTGCTCGATAGGAACGGCAAATATTGCATTGTTTTAAAGTTCCAGAACAGCACGGGATCTTGTACATAGTGTAAATAGTAGGTTAGTTTGGAGAGACATTGATGGTTGAACGATCCGAGTGTAAGGTGAACTCCGGGCCTGTACGATGGTTAGTTTGTAAGTTTATGTGATATTAGTTATTAAGGGCGGCAGCGACGCGTAAATGCGCACAGTAAGTTAAGTAAATATCTATTTTTTTACTTTTGATACTTTAAAAAGTTTGCCTTAATATTAGAAAATGCTGCATAGGTAATAGGTTAACATCCTTCAATGGCCCTATGACAGACCGGACCAATGTTAAGCTAATAGGAGAGTCGGAGTTTTATTGGCCATCGGTGAGTAGGACGCTCTTTCAGTGGACCTACATGGCAGGGGGCCAGGGGAGGTTGTTAAACAAGTATGAGAGATGATTACTTGAGTATATGAAACGATGTATGGTTGTGTGATGAATGAATGGGAATATACATTATATATTCTCATTTAAATATTATGTCATATCTTTGTTATAACTGTTGTTTACAAGTGATAACGATTGTAGGCCTACATTAATAGCAATAACTGTTTGCTACTAAATATTTTTCTAGTAAAAGGTGACATACGAGCAAGTTGTCATCTGAATTCGCTAAAGTAGCGAATTGCCATCCTCCCGTAGATATAAGAAACAAGTTAAATGGTTAATCCGTTGCTTACTTTTAATGGACAGAGAAGAGGCCGTATAGAAACAGGATGTTTTACATTCTATACGTCCCCTTCCCCGGCAAATCCAATGTTATTTTCAGTTATATTCACTGTTGTAGTTAAATAATACTGAAGGCGCTTGTAAAACATTAAAAACTATATTACAATAAATGTGATTTTTAAACTGGCACAGCTTTGCGCAAAATTAATATTTGGCGAATGTATTCAAATACTGTATTCTACAATCGTTTTTATTATTGACTTATATTATACTGTGTATGTAGCTATAAAGAAAAAAAATATTTATAAACATATAAAGGTTAACACGTAGATCAACAAATATACCTAATAGTCATTACAGTTTATAAAGCAGTTCAAGTTTTCAGATATTTATCAATATTTCAATATGAATATAGCTTGTTGTAACAAAAAAAAACAAAAACCCAAAAAAAGCTCTTTCAATCCTTAAAATTTATGCATTTTAAACTTCATAACTATATATAGGTTCTTTATAAATTAAATATTCTGTATTCATGTAAGTTCTTCTGGAAATATAATCATTCCGTGGGCGTCATTCGGGCCGGTCTGCGTCATTTAGAACACTCGTGAATGACTATCGTAAACTCACCGCCATTCTCATCTCCATCAATTTAATGCCGGTCCGACTAAAATTAACAACAAAAATGGTAGTAACTACTCTTAATGATACGAACGATATAAATGATGTCGAAGCCCGTGGTTCCATGTCATCTTTGTCAAATTCGTTTCACAAGTCATTCATTTTCATTCATTAGAAAATAGTGATGTGAAAGAATCAAAATTTAATCTTAAAATTAATAAAACCCGGAAAACCTTTCATTTGTTTACCACTCAAAAAAAATTAATCAAATTAATATAATGTAAATGATTTTTTGTTATTTCCTATTTATAAGTAATTTACGATAATTTTAAATGTTCTTTGTTAAGTTTGATTATTTGTTATATTAATGTTACGTATTTTCTTTAATTTTTAATCAGTACCTCAAGTACATACATTAATAATAGTAGTACAGACAAATTAAATATATAAATGTTAGTTCAAACTCTTACAACGAGAAATATATTATATTATATTCATAAAATAATTGTTCACTTTGCACTGTGGCTTTAAGTCAATGGTTAAACAAATTAATCAGATATTTTATTAAAATAATACTTTATTCATAATTCGACAATACAATTAAATGTACCTTATGTAAAGAGAAATATATTTATATAAAAGCTTTAAAGTACATATATATGAAATATATTTTGGTAAAGATGTCCGTTATTCCACAGAATGTCATCGATATACTTTGTGTGGGTGTTTGTAAAGTTATGGAATTAAATTCACATGTTTATAGAGTGTTAATGAAACCCGTATTTGTGCGTATTATCATATTTATTAGCTATTTAACGAATTTCAGAACGTATGAAGGTTTTTAAGAAAAGTTAAATTATCCTCTAGTACAAAAATAATGATCATAACGGTTAATATTAGAAGCCTCCTTTTTAAAATTGACGACCTTATTTATTTCATGTTTAAATAATAATTGAAGAAATTATTCACACTTTTATTATTCATGTGAATTTAAATCTAATATTGGGTTAAGACGTGATCTCAATTGTTTTTTCTTTCTAGACATTTTTTTAACTAGTTAAATTTTGACACCTTGCAACCAGGATGACTTTATTTTTTGTATGTTCTAAAAAAAATTATATTTATAACTTGTTTAACAATGTCACTGTTAATTTGATCGATAGTTTATTATATAGAATATGTATACGTTAAGAAATTTGATATTATAAAGTACTTTGTTGTTTCTAACGTTAAAATACTCAATATTAATATTAGTTAATTTCATCACGTTAGTTTATTAACACAATTATATAACATCTATCAAATGCATTAAATCCATTTTCACCACCATAATAATGTGTTTTTCTTAACCCTAATACTATAATCTAACTAACAGTGTACCTTAATTTATTAATTAAACCAGTGGTTTACTAGTACGTCATGTTTTATATGACGTTAGGCCACGCATTTATGCGCCAGTACTGAAGATCCGAGGACTCTGAAGTCGAAATTGAGGCCAACGAGGGTATTCAAATGATTCAAGTCTCACTAAACTTTGTCTTTCTCCCACAAGGCAGGGTATCTTTATAGAACCGCCCCACACACACCAAATAAAATAATTAAACATACAAGGGAATAAGAATAAGCATTTATCGTAAAATCTTTATTACCGAAATTACAGGAAACATTCCCAAAAGGATCAAAATTATGAAATAGTTGTTGGTAGTACAACCATAGTTGTAACACAAAAAACAAATAAACCGCGTAAAGCATTACGTATTAATTCAAGTCTAGTTCACAGTCGTCTGGTGCAAATTTAACAGTCACGATGTGAAGCCGCGACGTGAACGAGTCGAACACACTTAAATCTTTGGACGTATCTCAACAACTGGTAAGAATTCAAATAATACAAAATATTGAACATTAAGAGAAGTCGTTTAATTGTTTGATTATACAACTAATTTAATTCCAGATTTACATACATATTTTTTTCTTTCTTGTAATATTACACATTCATGAAAACAGAACCAGTATTTTCACTGATGACGCGAAATGCTAACCGAAAATACATTCATGCTCGTTCTTAATTTAGCACGGTAGCCCCGACTGCGAACAAGCGGCCAGTTGAACGGAGATTTTGTACCGATCACTAATCGTTTACTCATCTTTCATACATTGTTGAGTGCGTTATCTACCTATAAACAATAATTATCGCAAAGGTTCAGTTATGCCTGCTCACTATGCAGCCTGAGTGTCTCAAGGTAATTCTCCGCTACTAGGCCAAAATAATTCGTTGGCCAGTGAGGATAATATACAACTTATTCACACCTATTTTCACACTGGCCCACGCAAACCTAACGTGTTTTCAGTAGACGAAACTAGCTTTGTGACGATATGTTGTGTTCTTCGTTGGGCGGTGACATTTTTGCTGGGTTCGTGTGAAAACAGGAGAACGCAGTTTTATATTTCTAAACCGGGCAATGGACGTCAGCTGATCGTGTATTTAAATGTGTACCTGTTTACTAAGTTTTGTTTTTAACTAAACATATGGA
The DNA here is from genome assembly GCF_000836215.1 of Papilio polytes. NCBI lineage: Eukaryota > Metazoa > Arthropoda > Insecta > Lepidoptera > Papilionidae > Papilio > Papilio polytes. Next base: position 383,826 of record NW_013525247.1, on the reverse strand, counting down.
ATCTGAATTTTCAACAGATAAACTTTGCGATTTACCACCAGTGCCGCCAAAAACATATCAATGGGAAGACTTACGAAAAGCGCGTGAGGCTGGGGCTTATCCTTGGACCCATTTACTCAAACCGCCGTTAGAAGGAGAAATAACAGCGGAAGATATAATAAGGGAGACAACGCCTAGGAGAAGCATGTCTCGTGAATTTTCAAAATCCCGAACACATTCACCGAGTGATGGGGAACCACAAAAGATATTAAATCTTAACTCTTCACCAGGGAGTAGCAGAAAACACAGTGAAGAAGGTGCAATCGCCGGCGTACAAATACCAAATTTTTCTAAAGAAATATCTTTAGATTCAGAAGATGATATATTAAATCAAGCTATAGTTAGTGGCACAAAACGACCGGAGAGTCAAATAAGCACACATTTAGTGACACCAGTTGAAATACCAAAAAGTGTATCCCCAAAGGGTATTTTAAAACGCAGAGCTCAAGAGCAGCAATACAACATTGGCGTTTCAGAAACACGCGAAAAAACAAAATGCTGCCATCCATTAGTCAACAAAATAAAACATTTAGCGGATAAAACATTGCATAAACTGGAAAGAACAGAATGTGAAAAGTCTCCTTTAACCAAAAGGAAGAAAAATGAAAATATCCAGGAAATACGACAGTTGAAATCTTCGCCCGGAGCTGTTCGCAGACAAAAGTTTAGTGCAATCAAATTAGGGGATTCTGATGAAATGAGTAAAACAATGAGTATTGACACGCCTCCACCAAGAAAAAAAAAGGATCACATTTACGAGGACATAGAAGAATCCAAATATAATGACAATGAATCGCTTAATTCTAATAGAGCGATCAATTATAACAGCAATGACAAAGAAAACCATCTAGACATTGATAATCTCGTAGAAACAAAATCAGTAGCTTCTCACGATCCCAGTTTGGTTATAGAAGAAAACCATAGTTCAAGTGTAAACATAATGGAACAATTGCATAAAAAAGATAAAACAAAACAAAGGAATGAAGACTTAGATGATATGGATACCGAAGAACCAAGTGTTGATGACATATTTCACGAACAACTTGAGGGCAATAGACCAGCCAATGAATCTCCAAACATAACTATTACGGAAATCACAGAGGATAACCCCGATAATAATATTGAACAATCCAACACCATACCCATCGAATCATCACCCAGTCCAAGTCCTCGTGAATTTCAAGAAAAACGAAGTGATGTAGAAATTATTGATAACGAATGGTCTAAACCCAGCAGGTAATTTAAAAAAATAGCTTTTTATTTTTATCCTTACTTACTTTAACTATATGTTTTCTTGTGTCATGACATAACATTAGCATTACAACACACGCAAAGCGAGCGCGCTGGCTTGTCTCTGTCTGATAAATATAGCTCTATCCGAATCGTCTTCCTGTACGTTCAGAGAGCTCTTTAAAATTGTCATCAGCGATCAGTGCTCGCGGCTGCTTTCATGCCGGTGATTAGTTCATTTACAGACCGGCTTTCACAAACACGTTAACCTAATGTTTCCATACCTTCGTTAAGTTTATTACGTAAATTTAGTAAAGTATGTCTCGAAATTAGAGTCGTTTCGGTGAACTGTAGTTATGAGTAAGCTCCGACGATGGACATCAGAAGGTGGTACCCCTTTAGAAAAGCCCGTGAATCCGACGCGAGAGGGCAGTGTCCAACTATTTACCCCAGAAGTACGATGTGCATGTCAGTTTTTTCAATGTGATTCACTGTTGCCCGAAAGAGTGAATCCAGTTGGCACTAGACCGACGTCGCGAGCTAGTAATATTATTTCAAATTTGAGGTAAGTTCAACATTCACAGTTATGCAGACGTTTTACGACTAATATTACGATCTGCAAAATAAATTTGAAGTCGTTTCAAACGTCTTGCCCGGCGACTGCTGCGGCTAAAAAGAGCACTGACGGTTGGCCTAATTGTGACGAGAGTTATGCGTTTGTACGTGTGCCATTTTAAATATAAGTTTCAACATATGTGACGAATCTACTGTGCGACTGAACTTTAGTTTTATTGAATGTTATGCGAATTACACTTTTTTTTAAATATGTAACCTACTTTTTATATTTTTGATGATGCGAATTTTATTTTGTATTAATATATTTTATATCTAGATCTGCTCTTAACGTATAGTTTGTATAAATTATGTCTTTGCTATTTTCAGTGATCACGAGTATGAAATAATAGAAAAACCACCTCCGAATATAATCTATACCGCACCGAGCGTCGAGGAGAGACCGAAAATGGTAAAAAATGAAGATGAGCTGTCAAGTACTACTTCATTAGAACGTAAATACTTGCAACACACATCTGACGAAGATGAGCAAATGGAAGAAAAGGAAACCGACCAAAACGGTGACGAAATTCTGACAGCTGAAAGTATGCAAAAAAATATAGAGGAGCGGTTTTTTGTAAATACCCCATCTACAGCTTCAAGGACAGAATGTGAAATAAGCACAAGTCAAGTGGATTCATCTGCTTTGGAGCAGTTACCCTTACAACGAAGTAAACGATCGAAAAACTCTGAAAACGTTGACAAAAAGATTCAACAACGTATTAAAGAGGGAACAGGAAAATTAAAGTCCCAAGCTGGAAAACTAAAGACGAAAATACAAAATATGAAAGCAAAACATGTTACTAGTGCCGAAAAGCCAAAAGTTAGTTCTTCTGAGCGCCCGAAATTCAAAATGCCAGATAGACCAAAAATAAGCTTTCCCGAGAGACCCAAGTTCACGCTACCTGACCGTAGGAAGTTTAGTTTACCAGAAAGGTCAAAGTTCAAAAACTTTAATCTACAAGAAAAGTTCAGCATCGGTGATAGAAAGAAATTTACATTTCCGAATCGACCTAAATTTACTGTTCCTGATCTATCAAAAATAAAAATGCCAGAGCGACCTAAAATTAATTTTCCTAGTTTAGGTAGAAAGAAAGAATATAAGGTTGACACAACTGTTACTGAGTCCAGTTCAGACAACATGCAAAATGTGGCGACGGTTGATTTCGAAGCTAAAACGTATCCAAGATTTTTTAACCGAAAAAAGAAATCTGAATTGGAAAAAACATCTTCCTCACCAACGCTAAATAGAGAAGATACACCTCCACCGACATTCACTTTTACTCGAGTTAAAAAGAACAAGGAAGAGTCTTCTTCATACATTCCTGATAGTCCTGAGCAACCACGGGAGTACGGTAATATTGAAAACGATCACAGTTTTGAAAATGGACAAGAAAGCAGAAAACAATTTGAAACCACTTATGATTTTGACAAATTAAGTCCTGAATATATGGACGAACACATTGAACCATCTCACTTAAAAGAATCACGAAATGCGGCCTCCATTCCTGATATGTCAAACCAAGAATACACACATATTAACGAAATAAATAATGACGAATTTTTTGTACGACCGAGGGGAATTTCTCGCGAAAATATTCAAGTTAGAGAGTATCTTAGTGACGAAATACGACAAGCATTTAACATACCAAAGAACGTCCTTGCAACTATGGACGGCAATACAGAAATAAACGACGAGCATATGTATGCTAACGAAGCTGAAGCTGACCCAGAACTAATGATTGACGAAAACGAACCCATACGATATTCAACTGAAGACTTAAATGATAGAGATGACGGTTATTATACCTTCCCACCAGTTAGGCCGTCTAGAGCGAAACGAAAGAAAAAGGAAACGGAATCTATTAAATATATTGACGATAGTATTAACGCGAGCTTACAGTTCAGCGAGGTAGACTTGGGACTTCCGGAATATCAAACGGAAGAACAGCCAATGGAAATAAATACATCACAAGAAATTGTAGAAAACTCAAATCATTTCCCAGAGTTCACACGGCCAACTGACCTGCGTTCTATTCATGAATATGCAAATGACGATGTTATCGAATATCCAGACAACATACCTGTACATTCGCAAACCCTCCCTATGCCTCCCAAAAGAAAGAAGAAGTTCTTAAAGAAAGATCTTAAACATTCGTCATTAAATGATTTTAAGAGTATAACACCAACTGAGCTGTTTGAAGAACACGATGAACAACCAGACGATGTAAGTATCGTACGCATTTTAATTTAACTTTCTCTAATAGTATTAAAACTGGATTGTCCTAATAAATAGTTACTATAATAATAAATACTTTTTAACACTTAACTAATAAAGAAAAAATACTTTTTTTTTATACTCCGTGTTCTTTTCACATATTAATTATTCAACACGTCCTTTTTCCACATTCGCATTGACAAGAGATATTTGAGATAAATTGTTCAATACTAGCTTTCGCCCACGACTCCGTCCGCGTGGAATTAATAAAAACAAAAGTGTAGCCTATGTGTTCTTCCAGACTATCTTCGACATCAATACCAAATTTCATCCAATCAGCCGTTTAGGCTACAAACTTTAACAAAAATCCATCCATCCATCCATCCGTCTAAACTTTAGCATTTATAATATTAGTAAGAAGTAAGATAAGATTATAAATTTTACGAGTATTAATGGTGTAAATCTGAGGCGATCAATTCTGGCAGGTTTCCAGTGTATTAGTTTACTTTGGAACGGTCCTATGTATTTTCAGATGCGCTGCTCCATTCGATTGTTGACCCAGTTTTAACACGTAAAAGAGCAGTTATAATAAAATGGTTCAAGATACAAATGGATATTTTTACATTTCACAAGGTTGCAGTCAATGTTATCACATGTGACCAAAATAGTCTATTTTATGGAGACTTTGAATATAAACTTAACTGAATATTTAATGTATATGTTTACTGACAAGACTTTTTGTAACGTTTCAGATTATTGTGTACCGCACGGAGCATGAATATGTCGTGCCCACAACAGAGCCGACCGTAACAGGACAGAGCCCTGTAGCGCCACGGCGAAATCGGTCAAGAAGCTCGCGCGGTACATCTCTCTGTGACGACGATCGAACGTCCCATGGAGCAGAATCACTTATACTAGACACACAGTTTCCGCCAGCAGTTGATGTAAATATTCTTAGAGACATAAGACAAGAAAGCCCTGGATATGCAACGGTAGATAAAGGACCCTGTACTCCTAGCAAAGGTATAAGAAGGTCTAAAAGTAAAACTCCACCAGCACGACGTCGCAAGAGTAACAGTTCTGAAAGAAAGTATTATACAGTTGGTCCAAGTAAAGAGCCAATGCCTAACCGTCCACCGAGGAAAAAGTCATCAACCAGCTTAATGACATTAGACAGTTTTACAAAACGGTCAGTTAGTGGCGATATTACTCAGTATGTAGAAATCGAGGAACCTCAATTTGAAGAAATTCACAAGGACTTGATATCTGGGGAAGTGGTAAAAAAAATGAAAGATAGACCGTTACCTCCTCCGCCACGACCACCTCGAGGCCCAAAACGAAAAAAGAGGTTCAGCGATGAATCTTTAGAACATATTGCAAACGATCAAGTTACACCATGTGAGTCTTATCCTCAATTGGCAGAAAGTTCAGTGAAAGCTGACGATGTTGTAGAAATAGAGGTATCAACGCAAACAGATCCACTTCCTGATGACATTGATTATGAATTTTGTTTAGACGAAAATCTTGATATATCAATGTCTAGTTCGTTGAGAGATATTATTGACGAAGATTCTATTATGGGAAGATCTAAGAGAAAAGTGTCAGAAAGTCCTCATATTTCTCGAACAACATCACGTTCTGAAAAGTCGCTCAAATTATCAGATCCCAAAATATTTGAGTTATCAAAATTAAACATTGACAGATCTTCTCCAACTGTAATTTTGGTGGAGAAACGAGTATCTAGTCCAACAAAAATTAACGAACGCGAGGAAATGTTAACTGAAGCCTCCTTAACCGTTCAGCACATTGACGTGGATGAGTCTACTGTTCCTCAAGTACCACCACTACCAAAATCTAAAGGCATTATACCTACTACCGCCGACAAGAAAACTTTTATTCCACCAAGCGACGAACAAACACTTGAAAGAGTATCATCAGAAGGTACTAAAGACGTTCAATTAGATAATTTAGTTACGCAACGACTTCAAGTAAAAGATTTAGATGTAGGAAAACTTAATGTGTCGGAACTTCAAGCAAGCAAAATTCTCGTATCTGATATTGAAGGAATGACGTTGCAGGTCAGTGAACTAGATTCAAAATCTGGTCACATATCCGTAAGTGGCATTGAATTTTCTCAATCAGTAATTGATGAGATTGTTAAGAAATTTGCCGAGATCTCAACAACAAATATTCCTACTGCAACTCGTAGTCCAGAAGTTCCCGACTTACCAAGACCGATGAGTCGCGAGGAACATACTCAAACGGATGAAATACAGCCCGAAGAAAGAACAGTTGAAAAAACAGAGCAGATTACAGAAGTACCTGAAAGTGAAATTGCAGGACCTTCGACATCACAAGGACTTTTTAGTGTAGACGAATCCACTGTTCCACCTCAAAGACCTCCACCACCAGACCTCGGTCCACTTTTATATTCATATCTACAAGATCTAGCTATTCCCTCAACGATGTATCCTCGAGCGAAGCCATTTGATTTTCATGAACCGCACCATCAAACTCCACCGCCACCTGCACGAAGGGCAAAGAGGAAGCCTGCCGCTCTGCCGGCTACTGAATCCAGTTCAGATGAAGTTCAGATGAAGGCTCGGCCATCGCCTCGACCAATGCCAGTCAAGCCGCACGAGCCAACTGTGACTGAGTCAGGTGCACAATTCATTCGAGCTTGTCATCATTCAATAACACGAACTATTAGAAATATATTCAACACTTTCATGTCTTATATACACGGTCATGAAGACAAAAAAGATATGCAAATGGCGTTGGTTATATTTTTAGTATTGATCGCGGGTTTGATTATGTTCGGACTCAGCGACGGCCGAACTGTACACCATCATCATTGGGAATTCTTTAATCCACCTGATGGCAATCAATAAAGTATTGTACTTAGCTTTCGTCTACTTAATCATAAGTATTTTAGTTTTCAGTCCACAATATAATAGTTAATACAAATACCTATATAAAAAATTACTATGCATGTTACTAACATTAAACGTTGGATGTAATTTAATTTAAACAAAATTCTAGATTTTTGTTTTTTTTTTTCTATAGCAACATTTGACACTGGTGTAAAGTTTAACTAATGCACTTTTCGCACAAATATAAAAATTCGCACGAAATTTTTTATTAATTCAATACGATTAAAAGCTCAAACATAATTACGAACGACACTTGTTTCTAACTATATTTAAAAAAGAGTTGTTAAGTTTTTTGTTACTTATATATTCGTTGTTTATAATTGATTCGTAAAAACTTATTTATTTAAATTATTCTTAAGGATTCGGACTATTTGTTATTTATTTATATCAACTAATTGAAATGAAAAATAAAACATCAAACAAAATCTTTCTTACCATTTGCAGAAAAGTTAAGCCAATCCAAATCACAGAAAGACATGTTAAAAAATTTAATAACTTTTATTAGGTACTATTATAAGGTAGGTGTTGTTAAATAAAATGTCTTCTATCTACATCTAAATATACATATGTATGTTTGTAATATAAATATTGTAACGTAGTGTGGGCTGGTATTATGCATTTTGTAAGTTTCCTCTCGCAATTGTTGTGTAAATTATAAAACGAAATTAAAATTTGTTAAATAAAGGAATTATTTTATTTCCTACCACTTTAATGTGTATATTATAATTATTAAAAGATTTAAATCATATGAAACGATAATTAATATATAATAATCTTTTTACCGCCCTTTTCTTATAAGGAGAGGATGGGAAGGGGAAGTGGATTTGACGGCGGAGGAGATGCATAGGAAGGGGAAATATCCTCTTTATGTGCGTCTCCTCCTCCGTCGTATAAGAATAGGCAACGCCTCTGCAATTGCAGATGTCTATGGGCAGAGGTCGCTTCGAAATTTTGGCGGATTCAGGTGGCCGCTTGCTCGTTTGCCAACCTTTATTATAAAAAAAAAATAACAAAAACAACACAAATGGATAAGATATGAAATAGTTTTTGAGGGGATGTCTGAAAATAGCAGTAAAGATTAAGTTGGTATGGGCATTTACATGCCCTTATTACTAAGGAGAGACGAATCGCAAGTGACAAGGAGAACTTAAATGATGAGTAGGGAAGGTTTCACTGGTACATGTAGGCTTAATGAAGTGACGACGAAGGAAGAATGATCGATTTGAAAGTCGAAAATCTGTTGGGATGATCGATTATAGTGTGTCTAAATAATTTAGATTAGTTTGACAATTCATTTCTAATTTAGTAGGGATGGGTTGTGTAAAATCAGTCATGAATCTTATCGATTTTCGATTTTTATTCTTTTTCTGTCATCGCTAAATTCTCTACACTATAATCAATACTAGAATTATCCTATAAATTAGTTAATAGGAAAATAATAGTTTTAGTTGAGTTCGATAATTATTTAAACCGAATATCGATAGTTCAAAATTGTTCACTACGATACCTGTCTATTAGGCATAGCATTTGCCTTCATACAAATTGAATTCAATACTTCATGTGCTAATGAGAGAGAGATGATGAACTTACAGGATGACAATTTCAATTAATTAATTAAAAAAAACACAATATAGTCAATAGATGGCGCTGCTCTTGACAGTCCAAAAGTTTAAAACTGATATTGTTTATAAAGTTTACTATATTATATTTTTTATTTACAGTTAAATTTATATTAATTGGTTCGACCCAATAGCTTTTCGTTTTTTATAGTTCACCTACTGACTTTGTGGTCAAGTATGGCTAGGCACTGAAGTACAATGAAGCTTGTTATTATTTAAAAATATATAGATATAATTTTGTTAATTAATATGAAAATATACATATACTAGCTCTGGCTCTAAAAAATCATTTTCCACTAACTTGGTGAATTTTACTTCATTAAATCAGTTACATATCGATAGATGGCGCTGACTGTCTTATCTTGTTCAAGTCAAGACACATTAAGGACATTTGTAACTAAAGGTTGCATGCAGCTTGGAGACCGCCAAAGCGAATCTCATCCGCAAGCATCTTATGTACTCGATATACCAGTAAGTATGTACGTATAAAACGTTGTACGCATATTTACGGAAGTTACGCGAACGAATGGACGTAAAATTTGATATAATTGAAGTGAAATGTGGAGCAGCTATTTTTTATTTGTAACCTAATAATGGGACATTTATAACGTAATATTAGAATTTTACTTCATTGTAAACATTTGCTAATTCAATAATTTATTCCAATAAGTAGAAAAAATTTTACTATGTAATTATTATTATAACAGACCAAATAAAATTAGGATATATTGACTAATTGTGAGTTTCAATTGCAACAACATTGTTTATACGTTCCTAATTTAAATAGTTTACCTACGTGCTGTAGTGCAGTATTATTAATATTTGTAACAAGAAAGGAAATGTTTACGTAAACATTTCAATCAATCCAATATGCAGGTCTTTGCAACAAGTCACGAAATATAAATGTAACTATTCCGATAACTTGACTAAGTTTGCGGGCAAATTGAAAATGGATCTCATTTTCTTCGTCTACGTAGATTTTAAATGTTTTCTGATAGAACTATACTTCCGACGGACCATATAAGTTTGTCGTGCTATAGTCATAAAAGTGTAGGGTAAAAAGGCAGCTAGATCTAAGATCGCTAGATTCGCCGAGGCCGGATTTATCATTACCTGTCCCCTGGGCGAGACTATTACAGCGCCCAATAACTGCAATACAAACCCATACAAAAAAGGCACCGTTGGCGCCCTATTATGTTTGGCGCCTGGGCGATGGCCCCAACGTTCTTTCTAAATTGACTACGCTTGTTAATTTCTTTCTATGTCAGTACTTCAATGAAACCAGTGCATTGCATGGTGATTTTAAATTTCAAAGTATGCACCAACAAGGTTAGACGACTTCGATAAATATTTAAGTGTGTGTCCTAGTTAATGTGAGAGGGCTATGCTAACCTGTATCGTTTTTTAAAAAAATGTTTCGAAATTTCGCAAAACTTCATTAAGTTTTAGTCAGTTTATATTGGGTGTGTATGGATTTGGATGGGCATGTAATTAGTGTACATAACACTGTGCGCCGTAAGACCGGACCTTTAAATCTAAGTTTGGATTTGCCAGACATCTTCGCTCACACTCTCAGCAATAGTAAGGTTCGCCATTGACGTCACGGAGGACATTATAATAATGGGTATGCTTTGTATGCTCGTTCAAACAAATACTGATTTCTTTGCGTTATTTAAAAAAAAGTTTCTCTTCTTTTCTATATCCAATTTAAGTAAATATGTTCTATAATTATAGTGTATATCATACTTATATTATAATTACGAAAGTTTAGATGGATGGATATAGGTAAGTTTGTTAGAGTTTGTAGCCTCAACGGCTCAAAGTACATGCACGAAATTTATGGAACAACAAATGCGATACTCGCTTTAGTTTTTTTTTTTAATTTCACGCGGAAGAAGTCGTGGGCGTAACTAATACATAAAAAGCTATGTTGTGGTGACAAGTAATGTAATTAGGAACAAGTACAGAAAAAGTGTAATTAATTGGAAAGAAACAGTTATGAATAATATTAAAATGCAGAAGAATTATGGCATCAGTGTTTGATCAGTGTATTCCTTATATTTTTATTCTTTTGGTTCCGATTTAAAAATTTCGCAATAGGAAACAAAAAACAGTATTTACGAACAGATCGAATAATTTTTGAACTCATTTCAGTAAATAGAATTTCGAATATTTATTTGAGCAGTGAGAACTAATGGGTGTGTTCAAAATATACTTTTTTTTTAGTAATTCAAACTTGAAAAATACAAAGTTTAATTTTTCGTCTCCTTAGTGACAACCCTACGTGAAGCTTCGCGTTGTATTTAAAGCCTTCAAGGTAACGATGGGCACGATGAATCGAATACATCAAATAGCTGCAACAGTTCTGATTCAATTCGTTGACATCCTTTGCTTAGTTAAGGTAAACGAGGCTTTTACTTGATACGGGAAAGTTTTAAAGGTATTCCTTGAATATTTTTATAGTAAAATAAGAGTATCACTATTAGAATTGATAATAACTTTTTAATATATTTCTCAAGCGAAAAAACAACTTGGAATGGCGAACTCCAATTTTGCCGACACTTCTAGAATGCCAGGCGATGTTTGGGGTAAAGGAACCGGGAAGGTTAGTATGAATTGGTAGTACAGAAGTATTTCAGCTAATCTTTCTTAGAGATTTCGTTGTGTCACGAGGATACATAATCATTGATATGATATATATTTAGATAGTTAACCCTTAATCAAATATTGAGCAATTATTTCCAACCTGCAGTGGGCCAGCGTGGTTGACTAAGGCCTAGTCACCCTTTACTTAGGGCAGTCTCCGAGCTCATAAGTTGGGACATCTAGTGAGCTGGTGGTGATGATGATTTCCCACTTGACTTTACCAAAATATCTTTTAAAATTTAACTCTTACCTAAAACCTTTACTAGTTTACTGTTATCTAAAAAAACTGTTTGATTAAGTGTTAAGTTGCATTGTCGATTTTACCTCGACTTCACTGCATATTTAGCTAATGGGCAACCCTATCCAACAAAATGTCCACGTAACATACTCGCTACAGTATCCCTAACCTGGTATTGTGCTTTTATTAGACTTAGATAATAATTTAAATTAATATATTAAATACCAATTTTTTTCCTGACAAGTGCATACATGCAATTAATCACAAAGCGAAAGTTGATAAGTAAATAATTTCAAATTTTGAATTTGTTCGAAAAACGCAATTTTAAGGGGTTTAGAAAAAGGCTGTTTAATTATTTATATATACTGAACTATAATTAAAATTAAATGTATCCTTGATGGTAGGGCCAGAGGAGACAAACAGAGGTCTCGAAAAGCTACTTTCTTTTATGAGGTTTAATAATAGAATTAAAAAACATTTCGATATAAAATATACACATTACACATATTCTTAATATAGACATAAAGCGTCGGGTTCGAATTCCGAAATGTTTTATGAATTTCATATGTACGTTTACCCGACGTTCTTACGGTGAAGTAAAACATCGTGCTGCCACCAGCACATCACATCATCACATCTGCAAAAAAAAATGTGTGAAGCCAACCCACCCGCAAGGGCCTACATGTTTAAATCTTAGTGCGCCGACTCCTCGTATGTGGGATATAGATAAAGAAGATGATGATGAGTGTTCCTTCTTTTTAATAAGATAACATAAAGCTATTTCAATAACAAGCATTTATATAAACGCCTATTTTTTTACGGCATTTTTTGTCAGTGCGACAAGTTTGCTATTCAAAACGCCTAGGTCTTGCAACACAAACACACTAGCGCCATTGGCTTCAAAAATTATATCACCGTTTTTTTTTTAAAGCAAAACATTCGAAAATTATTTTTCTACGATATTAATGATTAATTAAATTCTTATTAGGCGTATAAAATACGTACAAATTGCGTTTTACTAGTAAAATATTTCATTTTATGTTTGACAGTTACTGGATAACTTTGACTACTCTACTGGCAATATTTTTGTTTGACATAATTTTAATGCTGTTGGATTGTCAAATGATCACAGTGTAAAACGGTGTAAGTTCTATTTTTTTTATAATTCTAGTTTTGACTCTTTTTAGAGGTATCTTTTTAAAATTCAAACATTTCTCGCCCAGGACACTAAGAAGAAAGTTACCAAAATTTGCTTTTAATTTACTATAAAATATATTAATATTTGATAATTTAGTTAAAAAGAAGATTTGAAGTGGATTAAAAATCGAGTTTAAAGGAAACATCCGTACAAAATTGCTAAAATTTATTTATTTTTATTTTATAAACACATTATTAAACTTGTCATATTAAAATTGAGAATATAATGAATAGCAATAATGGAAAGATACGTATTTAATTTTTTTTAAACATTATTGTAGGTTTATCAGAATAAAAAAAATGACATAGAAATTACCATCAAATTGTAAAACATGTAAAGTTCAACTTCAATATTTAATTTTTTAACTGAAACATTTTAATTTACGCATCCAAAAATGTAATTTAATAATTATTTTAGTACATACATCTGTTTGTCCCAGTTCCGTTCTGATAAAGTTAAACATATACACCGTGCAGCACGCCGTTATGTAGAGCTATACAGCGTGCGTTTTGAGCAGAGGTATTAAGACAGCAGGTGCTGTACCATAGTTGCCTCAGTCGCTTTTGGTCGTTCGTTGATATAGTCGTTTACTGGCTCTTTACTGTATTGCCGCGTGTTGAAAACTCTACTTTCGCACGATTAAACTACTTATTTCTAGTCAATTGTGACATATAATTTATTTAACCAACTCTGTTACACTTTAAAATCTTGTTCTTAAAACGAATGCACTTATAGTTTTAGACGTTCAGTGAAATTTGTAAAAATAAATCTTGTTGCGTTATTATAAGCGGTTTTAAAGTTGAACTGTGTTTGGCTCCAACACATAATAAATAGGAACTATGCAACATTGTGGATTTTGTTCAATGGTATCCGATTTCTTATGTCGAACTTTATGTGTTGGAAGCAGACGAGGTAGTAGTGACACATATTACCGCGAGCTTGGGGACCAAGACACATTGGTAAACATACTCTATACTATTTTATGTTAGCATCGGCCTTTGCTAGTATGCATGTGCTATTCATTTATGTTATTGTTTAAATGTCGTAAGGTGTGCGCCCATCGATACGTTTAAGACCTGACAACTAATTGGTTTATTTACGCTTTTTGCAAATTATTGCACATAGTAGCGTGCTAATCAGTTAGCCATGAATGGACGTCTAATTTAACTCAAAGTAAACACTATTATTTAATTTTACGTTTTGTTTTCACATTTTTATTTTATAAATTAAAACTTTTTTGTTTACGTTTTCTTTGTATTTGACAAGTGAAAGTTAGATTTCTCTTTATCTTGTGATTTCAAATTTTCTATTTAAACAAACATGTTAGTAGATTTTGCAAATGTGTTTGCATATATTTTTAGTTGTGTACTTCATGATAATGTCATAAAAAAAATATTAAACATATTATTGGACTTTTTATTTCAAATCCTAAAATTTAAGTACTGTTAAGGTAAAATAAAAGAAAGCTTTTGTTTCTATATTACTTTCTAATAGGAGGAGGATTAATTTTAGAGTTGGACCTATTTTACTTTTATTTTTCATATAATATTAAATGTAAAATGTTAACATCTTAAACATAGTTTTTATCCACATGAAGTATGAAACAAAATACAAAAAATAGTAATTTTCAACTGTTGGATGTCATGGAATGATATTTTATTATAATTTTAAAAACTAAATATGCAATACCAAAATGAACATATTTCAATATGCAATTAACATTAAAAGTAATTAAAAACAAATATCATAAATAAGAAAGAGGAAAAAAAATCTTACAAACATGCACAATCTCATCAGCTCAACATTACTATAAAAATATGAATGTATAAAAATAATGTTACAGTGAGCTAATTACAGTTATGAATGTCCAAGTTATGAAAATCCAAATTGAAATATATAAATAGATATTTAATATGAAAAAGTAATCTTTAACATTTCAATAATAATCAATAATATTTCATAGGTTATTGATGTGATGAAATTCTTTCCGTGTCTACCAAAGACAATATTCAAAAATCAAAGATAATCTATTATATATAATTTTATTGTATTAATAATCTATAACTAATACTAAAAAAATATTGAGAAAATAGATAAGTAAATTGTCATAATAAAGATAATAATATTAAAAATGAAATCTACGGAGCCTAAAAATAACCTAAGATGGTTTTTTCATAAGATCTTTATTTCTTTTAGTATCAAAAGTATTTATCAAATAAGATAAATAAAAAATACTTTTTTGTTAATGTTAAATTATACTTATTATTTATAAGTTCTTTTTATAAAAATATTATGCATAATTTTGTTTCACAAGAAGGAGTATTGCTTAGTTTTTTTTTTAATACATTCTATGTAGAATTTTATATATTATCTTAAATATCAAATTTGAATCAATCAAATGGTTTTTTTATAAATTAAAATATTGTATTTTTATATACATTTAATGTTTGTCAGATATTTAGTATGTAGACTTATAACTTGCACTTGTAGTTACTAATAGAAACTTTATTCTTACTAATTGTAGTCTTCAGATATACATATATAAAAACATCTGCTATAAAACTATCTTAAAAATGAATTCTGAAATAATCAATACTTTTCATCAAAAGCATAAAATACAATTTTAAACGTTCGCAATCTCGATTGCTAAATTAAATAAAAAAAAAATTAAATAAATAAAATCTACGAGTATCAAGTTTTATCCAATATTGATGCGTATTCGTATACTCGTACTATGTATGTATAATCAAATAGTACATGCTAAGAAAACCAAGCGCGTTCAGTTTACACAAAATACAAACAAGATAACGAAACAAGCGACTAACGTAAAAAAAAGAATAAAAGCAATGACGTATACACGAGTATACGATTTGGCAACAAACACGTGTATACTGACATATGGCCCTACCTCAACCTACATTGCATATATCACTTTGTATAATCAAGTTAATAAATGACTCATAACTCTCGGTCGCGAAGTTTTTTTAAATATAAATACGTTATCAGTGACGTAGCAATCTTAATGATATATTCGACAGCTATTTCAACAATAACTAGCACTAATTGACTATCCGGCTATCATCAGAACGATGCTATCTGATAAATTGTATCGGAAAATTGGTTTTTATTGATGATTTTTTTTTTCGGGATCGCGGTCAATTGTGTTATCTTCAGACGTGAAATGAGTTGTCTTCTGCATGTTGACAGTAACTGACTTATACTTATTGGTAACAATTAGAGATTTTTACTGCAGTCAAACAAAGATAACGTTTGGAATAATATAGGTGTTAACACAGGTGTCACTCCAATTGAGTCCTAGGGCAAAATTACATAGACATTTACTCTATAAATGACAATTATATTAGTAACGGGACGAAATAAGACGTGTAAATTTCGCCAAACCTGTTTCGAAAAACATAAATTCCGAACGATATTATTGATTCGAATTTACCGTCCATTGTAGTAGTTGACATTCAGATTATAGTAGAAAGCAAGCTGGATATATGTAAAAAACGTAATGCTTAGTAGATCGATGGTAGTGGTAACGCGAAATAGAAACGAAAGATCCTAGAACATGTTCAAATTACAAATGATGATGTCTCCTTGTCCTTCCCAAAGGGTTAGAGGATAAGATTTGACGGGATATCATGTTTTCTGAGTACTATGTGCAACTTATTAACGTTGTTCAAACCAAACACCTTTCGGCCAGATGTTTCTAAACATTTTTTCCTAGTAGACCACTTCTAAACGTTTTATGGTTATGATGGAACTAAATCTTTTTGCTGTAGGTGTATGGAGGGGCGTCCCCCCATATTTTCAGTTATCAGTTACCCGTTATAATAATTTATGTGAATTCGATATGCAATGAAAATTATAATTTTGGTTTTAATAGAAAATGATTGTTTACTAATATGAGTACACAACAGATAATTACATTCACAATAATAAAAAAAAATGTTTTACGGAATATTATATAATAGTATCCAATGTTATTAAAAATAATAATTATCGTTAATTTAATGTCGAAGAATCTTGTTATTTTTTATTATAAAATATGAAGCTGCAACAGTTGCGACTGGCGAGCGTGAACATATTAAAAATGAATAATAAATCAGGCCAGTAATAAAAATTTGAATAATTAGAAGTAATAATAAACCTAATATATTAATTGTAGTAGCTAACTCGTCTCATAGATTCGCTGTTTAAAGTTTCTTCCTTGTCTTTCTAAATTATTTTAAACAAGTATTTTCTATCAAAACGGTAACGATAACATTCTAGTTATCTCTTTGTATTTCCTACTAAATAACATAGAAACTATTACAAAAAAGTCAATGTTTTAGCTATAAATAATATTCGATAATATGACCTTCATAGCAAAACACGCATACTTTTGTACATACTTCGTGATATATTAAAAAAAAACCGGTACATCTTTGAATTGTTAAAACAACTGCATCTGAATTTAAATGCGTAAAACTAAAAACACAAACCTATTAAGATGTGTGAATAACAATTGCAGAAATAAATTATAGATAAGCCTGAATTACGTCGAAACATCAAATTTAATTATTGAATACTTGTCTATATTTTATCTACACTTTTATAATAAAGCGTAAACACACACTTCCTTGTTTCCTAAGATGTGAGCAATTACAGCATATTTTTATATTTTTTGTATAAAAAGCTGTATACTTACGTCATGCTTTATATTTTCACGCCATTAAACTTAGGGAGTAAATATTTTGGATAAAAACCAACAATAAAACTACCCAATTGAAGCAAGGTTGCTATGCTTTGTCATGTCATGTCATTTTGACATTTGCAATTGATAATTTGACAAATGTGAATAACCAAATAAAGTTTTCATAATTTTATGCGGATGACGTCGCACGGGAACAGCTAGTTCCTACTAAATCTTTTATTCACTTTAGTTTATATTTAAATACAATATTTTTATTACGTAGATATTGTTAATGTGATAAAATATGCATAAATATACACAACTTATTTCATAAATATAATTTTATCCGTACTCATTGTTTATTATATTTATAATGCTTATATAAGATTTAAAATGTGTGAAAAACACACTCAAAAAAAAGACGTAGCTAAATATCGCGATTGTCCAAAGGGAGATTTTCCTAAGATTATGTAAACATTTATAATAATAGGTAGCCAAACCTCGCAGGTTTCTCTATACCACATTTTAGGTAGAAAATATCAAAGAATGAGCAAAAAAAAAAATGATCAAAAACGTATCTTTTTTGGAAAAATAAACTGGCAGACGTCTTCAAAACACATCAAAATTGTTAACGCAAGTTGTTCTTGTTACGTGTTCATTTGATACTTTAAATTGCATTGCATCAGGACAAACAAAAATGTCAGTACTAGTTAAATTAGATTTTTGCTAACCAGTAAGAGCGCCTTTATTTGTTGTAACCCTTGTCACATTTGGGTTGTAATATGTCGAAGGCGTTAGCGGTTGCTGGCCACCCCATTTTAACTAAAATATGCAGTAACTTGTACAATTTAATGTAGTAGTCGTACATTGTTTTGCTGTTGAGTAGGTCGACGAACGGGAAAGCCCATGACCTTATTGAATAACAATGTCACGCAAAGGTTTTTATTTGCAGATTTTTGTTTTGTTTTACATAAAGTTGAATTAGATCCTAATCGTCTTTTCTATACATATAATAAAATTGGAGTGTCTGTAATATCAAAAGTAAAATTCCAGATTTTGGGAAGATGATGTATTGGCGATAACGAAAATCGCCTTTAAAAATGTGTGTGACTGATTGTCCGCAAGCCGCATTTGTTCCGGGTAATCGCCGATACGGCTAGACCGATTTTGACCGGACTTTCACTGAAGGGTAGCTCGTAATGTCCGCTCTATTTCTAGTAAATTATATTTGAATATTTGAATGATTAAGTCGTTCACTAAATGTTACTATCAGTTTAGACCTACGTAATAGTTGATACGATAATTTCATTTGGAAATTATCAGAGAAAAGAATTTGTCTTCTGTCAGTACTTAAAACAGCAGAACTCTATATCTAATCTATATCTAAATCTAATATCAGTACCATAGTCGAAACACAGTTAGAATTAATCTTACTAATCTTACTTCTTACTAACATTATCAATGCGAAAGTTTAGATCAATGAATGGATGGATGGATGGATGTTTGTTAGAGTTGGTAGCCTAAACGGCTGAAGGGATCTCGATGAAATTTGGCATAGATGTAGAGGATAGTCTGGAAGAACACATAGTACTTGCTTGTGTTTTTTTTAATCTGCGCGGACGTAGTCGCGTGCGAAAGCTAGTATAAACTACATTCGATCAATTTTATTAATTTTTCACTTACAATTTGCGAATCTTTAAATCCCATAAAGTAGATGACGGTTCTTCTATACTTTTATCGGTCACTAAAGAGTCAAATTCTTTTCTATTGCGGAGGTATGTTTGGTGAGATGACATATTGAGTGACCCGCTTGCTTTTTAGGGACAGCGGCGTAGGACCGCTTTCTTTTATCGCGAAAATGTGAATTGAAGATTTTACCTATATTGTTAATTCTGATCTTGATACTGACTATAATTCTATCCTTACAAAAACAATTAAAGCGCCAATATCCCTAAGGGCACGGATACTAGATAAAGTCGTACAAATTTTCCCATTATTCGAGTAATGCCTTGTACCGTATCCTAGCATGAGCATAGAACTTAGGTGGAATAGTAAATTTGAAATAATCTACTAATTTTTTAATTAGAAAAATGTATTTTGCCGAGACACTTATTATATACGTTTTTGATTAAGTTAACTTACCGTCAAGTGAAGAGTTTGTAATGTTATTAGTGTGTAGACAAAGGTGGGCGTATCGAGATGGTCGGGTGGTGGGCCGCGGAACGCGAGTTTTGTGTGATGTTCCTATGTTTGATAACAGCAGTCGCATCCTAATTATTGCACTTCTCAAGTTACAATTGTTGATTCGCGTTCAATCGTTATCAACATTATTTTAAAATGATTTTGTGAGTAAAATAAATTTCGTAATTTTTATAATAACATTTTACAATTGACTATTGCGAGTTTAATCATCGCGTTACTCTTGTAGGTTAAATATAGGTTATAATATATATTAAGTTATAAGTACTGTATTACCCCTTGTAAGAATGTTAGGAACACCGGTAATATACTATGTGGCACTCAATTGATTAGTCGGTACTCTGCACACTTGAGTTTAAAAGCATTCTTATTAATTATTCAAGAGATTCCGGCGCTCCGTGGTTAACTTTGTGGATGTTGGATGCACTCGGCGCATATGAAACCGGTTTATTTGCAAATGGCCAAATACATGTCATTATTTACACAACTAAAGAATTAATTGCCCATATGGATTGTTCTAGAATGTATGTACTGCTTGCTTGTTACTCTTATTAATTCTATGATATCTTTGTCATACCTAAAAGATCCGGATTTCATTTCTAGCGTAGATAACATATTTTACAGATTATGTTAACGCTGTATGCTTACATCACTAGGCATATTTTTATAGTTTAGTTTTCCAAAACGATACACCAGTCATCATCGTTGGGAGAGAAGGAGGGGGTAAAGCGGTGGCGGCAGCTCGTCTCTGGTTCACTCAAGAGTCCATAAATTCATGAGACGTCCCGCCAGCCGGCGCCCCGGTGAGGCGGTGGAGAGTATGTGTATACGAACTATAACCTTAACAATATTTAAGGTTAAGTATTTTGCAAAAGATTACAAGCGCTTAATGCCTTTTTTTAAGAATTTTTATTTGCCACTCCACAATTTTAGCAACATGAAGTAGCATCTCATTCTTATGTCACCTTTTTGACCGACTTCCCAAAAGAAGGAGGTACTCAATTCGTCTGTAAGTTATTTTTTTTATGTGTGTTACGGCATAACTCCGCCGCTAGTGGACCGATTTTGATAATTCATTTTTTATCCGAAAGGTAATGCTTGCAGG